>NC_092859.1:9239704-9376180 GCF_032062135.1 Pyxicephalus adspersus
GACTGTTTCTGTAAACCACTTTCCCTGATGTGCAGATATTTGAAACAAAAATTATCTTTTGCTTTCAATTTTTGCACTTTGATTAGAAGTCAGGAAATAATTGCATAGGTTAGATCGCTGTATAGATGTAAGTTAGAGTTATTTCCTGTAAGTGACCACACATGGTGAATTCTGAGTCAGTCTGTATCGGCCTCTCAGACAGGAAAGTCAATCTGTGGGTGAGGTGGCGTCTGACAGACAACAATGACTTTAAAACAGATTGACTTTCCTTTGTGATAGGTGAAACAAAAACTAATTGACGGGAAACTCAAACTGACTTCCCTGGATGACTTCGTAATTGAAACTGGCACCTTTTTGTCCTGACATGTAAAGTACATTGGTCCCCTTGGTTGAAAGGTAAGGCATATTGGCCCTCTTGGTTGACAGATAAGGAATATTGACAGGTAATGCATATTGGCCCTTCTGGTTGACAGATAAGTCATATTGACAGTTAAGGCATATTGGCCCCTTGGTTGACAGGTAACACAAAATGGTTCTTTAGGTTGGTGGGTAACATAATGACCCTCTTGGTTGACAGGCAACATGATTTGGCTGTCTTGACTGGCAACTCATATAGACCCACCTTCTTGGCTGGCAGGTTACTCATATGGACCCACCCTCTTGGCTGGCAGGCTACTCATGGACTCACCCCCTTGGCTGGCAGGCTACTCATGGACTCAACCCCTTGGCTGGCAGGCTACTCATATTGACCCACTCTCTGGGCTGGCAGGCTTCTCAAATGGACCCTATATGGCTCATAGATAACACAGAATAACACTGTTGACTGATAAGTAATACAAGTAGCACAGACTGCTGACAAAGTCATCACCAACTTGCATGCTACCTGTCAGACAGGAGAATCAATTTTTCTGTTGACCTGTTAAATATAGTGATGGGTGAACGTTCCATTCATAATGGGCAAGCATTCTCCAACAACCACCAGCCAATTGGAACACTGTCCCCCTGTGTGCCTTAACAAAGGGCTCATGGCCAGGTATTAACAGAAACAACAGGTATTGTTCCCATTGGCTGGTGGTTGTCTTGAGTGGTAGCACCAGCTGAAAACCAGATCTATTTAACAAGGTAGGTGGATGCCAGGAAGCTTACTGTTTCTTGGACAACTGCTTTGAAGTTTTGGGTTTAGCATGTCACGTATTACCTGTCTGACATGTGAGACAATTGCTCCATTTCCTGCTGAAGATGATGGTAGAGTTCTTCTTTCTGTAGCAGTTTGTGACACAGTGGGCAAACCAGCGGGCCTGAGATAGAAGTTTTCTTCTCTGAAAAACGTAGAAAAAGTAGAAGATGTAAGAGGATGACCATAGGAAGTGATGAAAAAGCAAAAACCAAGATCACCAAGTGAATATAAAACAAAAAGCCACCATATATTGTTGTATATTATCCATGGACTTCCAGACACCATTTGTGTTCTTAACTGAAGATACACCTCAACCTGTCCAATAGTTTTCATATTTTCAATTTTTCTTTCACTCCTTCAATTTTTTTTAGTTTCCTTTGAATGCTCAACAACAGCATTTTGTGCCTTTTTACCACAGAAGAATCCTTTTATTAACTTTCGACTCTCGGAACCCCTGCTAAAATTCCTCTGGTATTGGTGGAGAAAATTCCTTTTACAGTGGTGATCAGAACACCACTCTTACAGACACCTCAAACATTATTTGTGCCATGTAGGTGCCCTTCAAACCAGATCTTTGCAGACGTCATCAGTTAAGAGGTCAACCATCCACAGCCTAAGGAGCCCCTGGCAATCTCTGGAGGAAGCCTAGGGCCAAGGAATCCTAGTTGAGAATGGCTGCTTTACAACATGGTGCCCAGTGATTTATACACCAGCAGTTTTTGCTCCCTTTTTAAGCACCAAAAAACAGGTTTTCTGCTTGGCATTGCGTCATTGACCAAGTTTCTCTCCAGCTCGATTGTAGCAGATCTTGTTTTGTCATCATAATTTTTTTTGGAGAATCAATAAAATCAGAAAGACCAGAGATGGGGTGTAGATTCATAAAGGGGAGCGGCAACCACTGCACACAAAGTTCTACCTCTTTTCATAAAGATAGGAGCAACTGTGGGAAGTGAATTTCACTGTGCACACTACTTCCCCCCTGTTTATAAACATTGGGCCAATGGTAGAGGATGAATATTAATCCACACACCTCTCTCCCTCTCCCCGATATATATGGATAGGGACAGCAGTAGGGACAGCAGTAGAAAGTGAATATGTTCACACCATAGAGGCAATGGTGGATATTAATGTGCACATCTCTCTCCCCTATTCATAGTGATAGCAGCAATGGTGGAGCATGGATAATAATGTGCACACCACTCCCCCCCATTCATAATGATAGTGGTAATGGTGAAGACTTGTTATCACTGTGTTCTCTATTTATTAAAAGGATTCACAATGGAGGAGAGTCAATGTTAATATGCATACCCCACCCCCTCCTCCATTTATAAAGATGGTAAGCTCTTCGGGGTGTTACTGCTTGTATCGGCCTGTTATTTGCAACCCCTATTTAATGTACAGCACTGCGTAATATGTTAGTGCTATATAAATCCTGTTTATTATTATTAATAATAATAATAATAATAATAATAAATGGTAGAAAGTGGATATTTATAACATACCGCTCCCCCTATTTGTATAAATAAAGACAATGGTGGAGAGTGTTTATCACAGTGTCCCCCCCATAAGATTTTCAATAGTAAAGAGTGACTGGCGGTGGGATTTCTTTCCTAGAAATATGGAAGTGGAGAGCAGATATCACTGTGCATACCACTACCCCCATTCATAAGGATAGGGTCAGTGGGGTGCAATCAGTGGGGCTGGGCTAAACTAAGCAGAAAGAGTTCTGTGACTTAAAGAGGAATGGTTATGTGACTTTGAGACTTTCTTTGTAAGGCCCTGGTCCAGAACCAGTACTCGCCTGGCACCAGCCCCCAATCTAACGCAGAACTCTTCACCCATAACAAGCCCCTGCTCAGCCTCAGGAGTCTAGTTGCCAATTCCCAGCACACAATTGCCCCCAGGACTAATTTGCACAAGGGACGGACCAGGAGCCTTCAGATAATGCAGTACCAAGATTCCAGCAGAGATAAGTCCATAATACAGAGCCAGGTCAATCACAGGTAATCCATCCACCAAACAAGGTATTCAAAGGCAAGGCAGGGTTAAGGTCACAGGCAAAAGGTCAGTCCAGGCAGCATACACTCACAGGATCAGAAAAAGACAAAATCAGCAACAATAAATCAACCCAAAACCAGCAGCAGGTAAGCCAGCTTATCACTACAACAGGCACTGATGACTGGGAGCAGAAAGGATATAAAGTCCTATCTGCCAATGGCTGGACAGGATGAACCCAGGAACTAATCTGTTCCTAAAATCCTGTTCAGCTGTTCACAGCCTCGTAGTGTGTGCTGGGGATGCTGGGAATTTAGGCTGAACGGATAAAGGGAAGCAGGGGCTGCTATTTCCTTGTCCTCCCTGCTGCAAATAGTGACACCACTGGACAGGGGTAATACTGCAATGGTGCAGAACCCCAAACTGCCTGCCAGATAAGCATCTCTTAACATTCCCAAAATAAGTCTTGGAACTTCTTGTCTTTAATTATTGTAAAGTTTTTTTATTGGTATGGCCAAATCACAAAAAGTTCTGCTGCTTTTTTTTTTTTTTTTTTATTTGCACTTGACTGAGCAAAGCCATCGTTATTTCATTGTTTTTTTTCTTGATAGCAAAGATCAGTATGCTGGTTGCATGTTACTGATCATTTGTACTTTTATTGATGTTTACCAATATGTTCATTATACCCGTGACTTGGGTTGGGGTCCGTCGATTGGATCAGAAGTAATCTGCCCATGTGTACCCAATCTAAGAACAATGGAGAGGCAAATACAAGCAGTATCAGCGTCAGTATATGGTCCTTAATGTCAGCCCTGTAGGATGCCTTGAAATGCTGATTTTCTGCACAGTTGGTGGGAAATCAGGCTGGGTGACCTCAGTATGGATATGTAGTGCTGCTCCTATTGTGCCCTATGACACTTAGCCTGCCATGTATCCTAGCCTGGCTTTACCCCATGAGAAAAGTTTCAGGAGAGTCTGTAGAGTACAATGAAGTGTTTGAGAGATAAACTGGGGACACATTGTCCAACCATAATGGGATGGGGTTCCCTGGGTGAGCAGCAAGCCATTGTCATAGGGGACAGGCTGAGTAATGATGTCCCAGCCACACACACTGATTCAGCGTGAATTGCTCATTTTACGCCTAGCTGGAGGCTGCATTCACATAATCACTTAACACCCTTCTTATACCCCCAACCCACCCCTCCTCCCTGCTATTAGTGTCAGCAGCAATTAGCACTGCATGGGGGGTATGACCTTCCCTGACACCCAACCCCAACCCAGGCTGCATTCCAGTGAACAAAAGGGTGCAAACTACCCATCCATTATCTCATATCAATCAGATAGATAGGAAAGGGATAGATACTTAGAAGGATAGATTTATCTATTGGTCTACTCATTATCCCATATCAGATAGATGATTGTGAAGGATAAATGGAATATATATCAAGCTATGATCTATCTCTCCCTCTTAAATCAGAATGAGCTCTATTGGCAGGACCAAGTCACTTTTTGGCATCTCCAAGCAAAAGAAAAATTAGGGCTATAAGAGAAGTTTCGTTTCTCTCTCCATTCCCACTCCTATGATCACTCCCTTTCCTAATATCGCTCTCATGATCTCTTTTTTTATGATGAATGTCTCTCTTTATCTCTGGCTCAAATCAAATCAATAAGCTCCACTGGCAGGACCACATTACATATTGGCATTGCCAAAGCAAAAGAAAGATATGGGATTTAGGCCGGGATGAGTTATCTTTATTTTTATCTTATCCTCCTTTTGTTTGTCTTTCTCCTATGATTTCTCTCTATATATGATATAGAAATTGTGTGGTGTGTGTGTATGTATGTAAATATATATATATAAATTCACACATAGATATATACATACACACACAGATATATACATAGAAGGATATATATATATATAAATCTATCCTTCTATGTATATATCTGTGTGTGTGTGTATGTATGTGTATATATATATATATATGTACAATTTTCTCTCTCTTTTGATTTCTCCCCTATAAATATTCTCTTTTGCCTATGATCTCTCTGTATGATCTTGATCTCTTCTTTCTCTGTACATGTGCACTGTATCTAGGGGCAGTAAAATTGGCTCCACACCTTGGATATAATTTACACACATTTGCATATCTAGGAATTTACCTTAATGAATCACATTTACCCTCAATAAATATTGATTGAAACCATGCACTCATCCACATTTTGTCATGTCCATGTATAGGGCCCCCAATTTGTTGTACGGTCCCGGTAACAATGGGAAGGCTGGTTGTGTGTCCATCCTGCAGGTGTGTGTAATTATCACAGCTATTCTCTCCTGTTTCCTGCAGGCTGTCACAGTCTGTGCATAAAATCTCCATTATAATGGGAAGGGGTTTTGCAGCTGAGTGGGGAGGGGATCTGGGATGCCATAGAGCTGCTGACCCTGGCTGGTTTCTACTAATAAGGGACAGATAGGACCAGCAGTGACAGACCTGTATTTCCCTCCCTTCCTCCTCTTTCTGTTTGTTTTGCATTGTGATTCTCTCGCCTTGCCCCATCTCACTTTCTCCCCTTTTCCTATTCAAAGCTCTTAATCTCTCTCTGGTTCCTTTGTCCGCTCTCTCCTGGGAGCCTTTGTGAAGCATCTGGCCAACTGGTGACTACTTTTCCTTTTTAGGCCTCCCCTCCCCACCACCTCCCAATATATTGATAGAGACCCCTCTGCTTCCTCCCAGGCTCTCCAAGTATATTCAAATACAATCATCACAGCCACATAAGAAGGTTTTAACCTTTCATTGACTATCGGTTTCCTTTACAAAAATTTTGGAAGCCTTTTAAAAATCAATTTCAGGAGTCAAAAAGTCTTTGTGGGAAGGATAAAGGATTATTGATTGAAAATAAACATTGTATAAGGAAAAAAGTTATTGTGCTGCAGTTCTGTCTTCACCAGATCAAAATTTTAGCAATGGTTTTTGAAGATTCATTTACTAGATTTTTTTTTTACTTTGAGCATTCATACAGTAAAATTGTATTGTAATATTTTATTTTATTATTGCATTATATTTGTTTTAGTTGTTGTACTTTTTGATTATTTGTATATTGTTTATATGTAATATTTAACTATATATATTTATGTATTCCATTTAATGATATATTTATATACTAATTATATATAGCTATATATATACCAATAATATATTTATACCAAAATATCAATAATATTATGTATACCAATAAAGTAGATGCAAACTAATTTAAGATATAATATTTAATAAATGATTGCCTTTTGATTTTTTTTTAATCTTTCTGCAGCTCTGATAAATAATATCTGGTAATTCTGCCTTCAAGAGTTTTAGAAGACACTTTCTGTAATGGGGGGTATTACTTTGCTCCTGTTCTTTAATTGTTTCAAAGTTCCCCAGCTATTCCAAGAGACACTACAAATGATCATGCCAACATACATTGTGTGGGCCACATGAGCATGGGCCACTTTTGACACCTTGAGGAGAACCCTAGAGAAATATGCAGCCATTCCTTTAGTGCAAGTAAATATCAAGTACTTGTAAAGAGGCTGCTGCTCAGAAGCTTTGGGATGCTACAAAGGTGAAAAGAAGCCAATTTTTTTTTTTGGTTCCAAAGGATTTTAGAAATCCAAATGCCATTCATTGAGGAGCCATATATACTCTACATCAGTGTTTCTCAACCATGGTTCCTCCAGAGGTTGCTGGATTTTCCTTGAACGATGAGCAATTTACGCCTCTCAGGTCAGTTTGTGATACCAATGATCTTTTGGCTTCCTGTAAAGACGAGATTCTTCCCATTGGCCAGCACTATACTACCTAATGACCACCATGCTAATATATTGTCCCTGTAGACCTGAACATTATAGCAATGGTTCCCCCATGCTTTACAGGAACATACAATGCATTTGTGTGGTGCTTTTCCATTCATTCCTAATGGTACCCCAATTCACCTACTCAGTGCAGCACAGTGTAACTTGACAATGCATTAAATGTTGTGTTGCCAGAAATGGTGCATGTATGGAACATACACTGGAACACAAGGCAACTGGTGTCACCACGTCTTGGCATAAAACACACCTGCCCCCCCCCCCCCTTTGTATAACCAATTACCTCAATGATAGGTAATAACTATTAAATGCATGACACATAGCCCAAGACTGAAGACATATAGTTGTAGACAATGGATGGACTATCATTGTCCAATTAATGACTGATGACAGTTTGGATGCTAAGGATGGCAGGCACACCCCTAGACAGGTAATGGGAAAGCCTGCATTGGCCAATTAGTCTTCCCAGGGATACAATGGTACTTGAAATGTCCGTAAGCAAGCAAACAATCTACCTATTATTAACCTAATTAAAATGCAAAACAACCACATCTAATATATATATATATATATATATATATATATATAGACCCTCTGATGGACAGTTAGTGGCATGACTATGGACTTTGTAAAGTGCTGCCATATTATGTTGGTGTTATATAAAAACAAGATAACAATAATATATTATATATACATATTTTTGTGTTGGATTCCCAGTATACAGGCTACAAAACCCAACCTAACCCCCCCCCCCCCCCCCCCAAGGGTTTTCTCATCATATGTGACTATAACCAAGTGTTATGTAATTTTCAATTGAAGATTTGTATACATACTTAAAAAATAAATATAAAATAAAAATGATTATAATAGTAAAAAAATACAATTGATCACTGCAATACCAACATACTAAACCCACATCTTTACCAGTTCTGTGAAAACATTTTTTATCAGGACAGATGTTTTTTTTTGCATTATTTTGTAATATTATAGCTGGAATTTATTTATGCTTTGAAAAAATAGAGGAAAATGTATAGTTTGTAGTTTGTGTGGTTGTTCACTATATATATATATATCAGCTAATACCCTTCAATCAGGAACAAAGAAACAAAACATCATTGCTCTGTGTCCAATGAGAGGGTGGAGGTGTATAGAAAACATTCTTTATAGGAAGTTGGATTATACATAAACATATACGAAGGGTGGGAATCAAGTTCTGGTTAGTCTGTGGGTTCTGAATATAACATGTTCTGCATTTCACTCAACCTCATTTTGGGTTTTAGTTAGAGTCCGTGATCTAATCTTTTACAATCTATTACCATAAAAAAAGAAAATGTTCAGAAACTGAGAAAAAAAATGAGAACTGTAGAGCTCTGATAGAGAGGTGGGACAGTATTTGTTTAGATGGAAAGCAGAAGAAGGGATAAAGGGAAAGGGGAAGTTCCTGCTGTGGTTGCCTTTGTTGTTAAGAAGGAGGTCCAGGATTGAGAGCTCCATCGGTTCTTCACAGAAAGTAACACTGCAGTGCTTAGTCACATCTTAGTCACATCTGTATCAATTACTGTACCGTAGGAGGGTAAAGATGGGAGAGTACCACATGCAAATACTTTTTATCAATCTAAGTTTCCTAAAAATGTTGCAGAGCATTACATAAACTTGTACACTTGGCTTTCCATACCAAGAGGAAAAAAGAATTCTTCATAAAAATAATTCTTTTTATTATGGTGAACATTTTTTATAATTAGTCCAATTACGCATTCCTTGTTCTATGGGCAACTGGAAGCACTGCAGGGAAAATCCAATTAATATGTGCCTGATAATAAAGAGACATAACAAATGATGTTACAGTGGATGTCCATGGCACAAAGAAGATCTTGATTGGGCAGCCTCTTGCCCACCAACACAACACATGCCTCAACATTTTGGGTGATGTAGGTCCTGTCAAGGTGCCTACAAGAAGAGTTAGGAGCAATGAAATCCTGAAATAGTGCATTTTTGCAGGATTTTGAGCTTCCAGCTGGTGACTACTGCCATTGACATGCCTTACCATCCTAAATACTTCACTTCCAATGCGGTTGTTCATCTTCTGTTGTTCATGGATCCACCAGGACGGATCCATGAACGATGTTGGAAGGCCGCTGTATACATGTCAGATTCTGACGTGGTTCGCAGCCTTACCTAAAGATCAACAGGGGGTCTATCCAACTTGGTTAGCAAATATTGGCTCTTTGAAAGTCACAGAAAAGACCCTCTACAGGAATTTGATGCCCTGGCAGTGCATTATGAGATGTAGTTGGGGGGTAATACCTGAGCTGAAAATTTTAAAGTACCCCCAAGGTGAACTGAGGGTTGCATTCAGAGAAGGCAGTGGTACCTGCTAAACTTGCCCATGCCCTTAGACCTTCTCTAAGGGCTATGTTTGTTTATAATGTTTGTGTTCAGGACAAGCTTGCCCTAGGAACCTACCACCCATCAATGAAAACAGAAGTTGTCATGCGGTGTATGTATGTATGTCTAAACCTATTATAAAATGTTCCAAGTATTTAGCCATTCATCTATCCTGTATTGTGACAAGGACAGTGGAATCAGCATGACTTTTGCTAAAACATTTCACACTACTAGATGGTTGTCCTTTTTTTTTTTAAAAAGTTGGGCAATAATAAAATAAAAATGAAAAGAATCAATAATTATAATATCTCTACAGGAAGAGTCTTTCCTATGGATTTCATAAATGTGAAATCTCACCCCTGCTAAATTCAGCTCTAAGACTCCTGGCTGCTAAGAAGACGCAAAACCCCAACCTGAGAGATTCCACCACAGGGGTCCCTTGTTGCAAGCCAGTCAGTGGTTTAACTCAAATCCATCCACAATTGAAACACTGTACACATTTGTGGAGGACTGATCATTTAAACAGCAATGCCTCCAGTAGGTTCAGCCATGCTCCACACTGGCCTTTTGTCCCTCCTGAAGATTTCACTGGTATGCTTACCTTCTGTAGGTTTTACATATTTGCCACCACTACATTTTTTGTTTATTTTAAATTAAATCTGGTTTTAACCACCTATTGTTTATGAACAGCTTACCTTTTTTTGAGCTGGAACTTGTCCTCGGTTTTGGGGAACTCCTGTGGGAAGTTGGGGGAATAGCGGGCCCTGGAGAAACATGAGGAGGCTCCAGTCCAGTCTCCATTGGTAGATAATGGATCTGTGGAGGTTCTGAGTCACCTTTCAGTCTTTTTGGGTTCAGAAATCCAGCCTGAAGTCTCTCCATACTCTCTGGAAGGCGAAAGGCAGCAAAAGGGTGCAGGGCACCATAGCCTAGAACTCCGAGCCCCGGTCGAGGATGTCCATATTGATGGGAGAGAGAGAGAAGCTGAGGTGGACATGCTGAATTCAAATGATCCTGAGGTGGGTAGAGAAGAGGGTATGCTGGACTCAGATAAGACATTTGTGGAGGTTTGTCCATGGCCATTGGCATAGTATAAAGGGGAGGCTGTTGAGCTACAGCAAGTGGACCTTCCGAAGAGGTGGCCATGACCAGGAGGGCTTGAGATGTTAATGAGTTTATAAGTCCAGGCGTGCTTTCCATCATGGAACTCTTCAGCAGACCTAAGACAGTGAAAAAGGACATTGTAAGTAGAGGAAACCCTTACAGAGGAAATCCCAGAGCTGCTATTTCTGAGCACCTTTAACTACCCCTTAATGCTAGTTGTCTGGTTGTCTATCACATCACTATGTTCTCAATTTTTGGCCAAGAACAAGAATGAAGAATGCAATCAGAACTTTGGTTCCCTTTGTTTTGGGTCATTTACTCCAAAAGTAGGTCTTTGGATCAACATGAAAGCAATTGATAGTAAACAACACAAAAAGATCTGCCACCATAGTATCTCAGTGGTTTCTTTAGAGAACAACAATTGTATGCATGCATAAGCTGTCCGTTAAAATATATGGACCCCCAAACACTAAAGTTACACATAGGCTTAACCATTATAATGTTGTCTTCAGTCCTTTTCAGTACAAATAAGAAAATAGCTTTTATATATAAAATTCCCTATTTAATTTACAACGCTGCAAAACATGTTGGCGCTATATAAATACTGTTTATTAATTATAATAATAATAATAAATTAAGGAAATTATTTATGATTCATTTTAGGTCCAATAAAAATGCTATCTCATAGTAAATAATATATTCTCTATGGAAGATTAATTGCTCACAATATTGCGTCATGGCTGACAAACAAGAAATAGTTGCTTCCACCGCATTTCCGCATTTTTCTTTTTCTCACCATCTCTTTAATTAAAACAGTAAAACACAGAATGAAACTCATATCTGAAGTGTCATCTTTCCTCGGGAGACTTCTGTCACACCAGTGATTGTTAAAACTTCTCCATAACTTAAGCAACACACTGCAGACTGCAGGAAGCTGGGGTCACATGACCTGCAAACTGAAAGAGGCATGGCTGTGCGGCAGGGTGATTACTTGCATCAACAGTTTTGTGGTGGCTCCCTCTTTCATCATTAGTAAGCACTGATACACTAACCTTTTTTTAAAGATCTATACACTGCTCTAAAAATTAAGAAAACACTCAATCAACACAGTATAACATCAAGTCAATGAAACTTTTGAAATATCAATTTGTTAGAAAGTGAAAGTGCTTGTTAACCCATGTATCCTACTATTGGGGCAAATGAAAGGGACAATAGGTGGACGGGGAGGGGGGTGGGGCAATAACAAGCCAACCCCCAAGGAGTAAATGGTTTCACTACAGGCCATTCCTCTCTCATTATTTTTGGCTAATATTTCATGTGTTAAATGTTCTTAGTGACCTTATCACTAGTACTCTACAGTAGCGTGTGGGCGTAACTGCAGCCCACTCAGGTTGAACAGATAGTTTAAATCCTCCAGGATGGCACATTCATATGTACTATTGCAAGGGGGTTTGTTGTGTCTCCCAGCACCAAGACTCTCAAGAGTATGGAGGAGATACCAGAGAATGGAACTTCACACAAGAATAGCTCGACAGGGCTGTAGAGGGGCAACAACCCAGCAGAAAGTCCATTATCAACATCCTTGTGTACGGATTAACATGAGGAGAAGGATCTAGAGATCTTCAAGATATCTCCATCTGGTGGGCATGTTGGCCTGACATCCAGTAGCCGGACCTTTTGCTTACAGCCCGGCCCAATTGGCCAGAGAAAACCAGAATTGGCGAGTTCGCCATTGGTTCCCCGTTCCCTTTACAGATGAGAGATGGTCCTCATGGAACATGACAGACAAAAAAGAGTCTGGAGACATAATGGTGAACTTTATTTATGGTGAACATGCCTGGTTTACTAATGGGTCAGTGATGGTCTGGGATGGGGTTATGTCCTTGTGACTATAAATATCTAACTAATTGCCAATCTTGACTCTGCAAAGGAAACATTATTTTGTCAATGGCATGTATGTTAAGTGAAACTTTAAGGACCCATACATACAATTGGTCCCTATAAGAAGCCCATTCACTGTAAAAGGCTCCGTCGCCTCCCAAAAGACATGCGTGCACCATTTCTGGTGGAGCACTGCATTGCACGCAAGCATGCTGCAAATATTTGTTGGAGTACCATTAGGAATAAAGGCATTCCTCCAGTGCATTTGTGTGAATGGGTCCAGTGGGTACACAATGGGTAATGAAAATTGTTGCTGGAATAACTTCTTTGTTTGTGATTACTAGCTGGTTCCTGGAACCCATAATAGCAAAGCAGCTGATACTTCATTTGCTGCAACAGACCAAAGATGAACCAGTTTTTTCCCCTTCCAATCAAGCCACCAAAAACTGCCCCAGAACCCATCCAAGAAGAAGAGAGAGCCAATACCCCTGACCTTCTCTAGCTGTAATTACTAAATCTTGCAATTGCTGTCTCATCATGAATTGCCAAATGTTATTGTGTGACTAACTATTAGGAAGAAACATTTGTATACAACAACAACAATCACTGATCTTCATTTTAAAAAAAAATAAAAATACAAAAGTCGTCCTCTATCCTACTGCTACCTAAAATAATGTAAACTACATGCACTGGCACTGACCTCATGCCAGTTCACTGACTGTGAAATACAGAACATCGCCCCCCTATGGTATGGAGATTTATTATTTGAGATTGACTGTATTCGATGTACAACTGGTCTAAAATGTAATTAATTTTATCATGGAAGTATCAATCTTTGATTTCAAAATGATGGTTACCAATCAAAAACAAGTCTTTCCTGATTTTGGTCTCATCAAATATTGACTCCATTCAATCAAAAATATTCCATAGTGTATGGTTAGCTTTAGGGTGGTATAGTGAATGCTGTCACCCAGTACAGGAAGTTTGTTATTGGCTGGATCTTCAGGTGACAATAAAGGAACAAAAACAAGAAAAAAAAAACAAATGCAGCCAGGCACATGACTATCAGTAAGGGGGTTCTGAGGGCCCGAGACTGCAAACCAGTGCTTTACTGAAATCTCAAACGTGACTACAACAATTTCCACCTCCTGCATCACTAAATCTCTATAAAGCCACAAGCTCCTCCCTTACCCCAGCTCTTCTAAACCGTGAATGGACAGCAGTTCTTGGAGGCGGAGTCTGAATGGCCACTGGCAATTTTGTAGACCATGCTGGAGCCAGTGTTGGCAGCAGTGGGTGAGATCACACTGAAGGGGGGTTCAAAGTTTTGCTGTAGGCCATTAATATCTAACAGACTGCAGTCAGGGCTGGTTTTAAGTTAGGGCAAACTGGGATATTGCCCAGGACCCTCATTAACAAAGTGGCAGGAGTGAAGACTACTGGAATGCTGGTCATTTGGGTCCCTACTTCATATTTGCAAAGGGCCCCTTTTTGTCTAAAACAGCCCCCTATTGCAGCCACCATTCCAAAGCAAACAAGCCCCAGCATGTGATAATTTTGTTCTTGGGATTACATACCATCTAAATACAGTTAGCCAGAAAAAAAGGTCCAAGAACCTCAGAAAAGCCACCAATTGCATGGACCAATTTTCTTTTTTAAAAAATGGTCATCATGAGAATCCATTTTACTGAGAAGTTTCTGGGGAAGACCAATCTGTGCTTTACAACCCTTACAATAAAGATACATTTATGTACATGGAGATTAGATCTTTGGTCTTGGAATTTCCCTCTTGTTATTCATAAACTGAGCAGCTTTTCTAAAGGAAATTTACTCACAGATTTCTAAATTGAAACCCATAATGGGATCATAAAAAGGCTGCCATTACTCATCTGTTCCTTATTGTAAGCTAGCTATATATGAAACATCATTTCCAAATTGATCAGTTTGTAATTCGATTAATTTTATACAAATGCCAAAAATCAATCATCCCACCACAATATGCAATAGATGTCCAACTGATTTCTTTCTACAATACAAACTCTTTCTACTCAGTTGAAATGCAAATTGATGAATATCCTGGGATCAGGAGGTCTCAAAAATCCCTCGGATAACTTTATGATTGATTAAAACTTTCCAACCTGACTAATAAAAAAATCTGTTGATCGATTTTGGTTAATCCAATTTATAAAATTGGAGTTTATGGTCAAGTTTATGAAATGAATAAATAGACAGTTTAATTGAGTGGGTCGATCAACCCGTGTATGGTCAGCCCAAGGCTAGAAAAGTTTGAGACACCTTTGAGGTTATGTAAGTCAAAGGACAATAGACAAATGCATAGCCAATTAAAAGATACTTTTTATTGTCCTGAATCCAAAATGTTGACAGGTAAATTCAGATTGGCTGCTGTAGTTTGCTCATGGGTGTGGCACACACAAGCAGATCTGTTGTCTATTCTGTGCTTTATTAACCTGAAAAAAAAAAATTGGGACGTTCCAAAACACTGCACACATATGTACAATATTCTGTCCTTTTTTTTGTTTTATTATAGATAGTAATTGAAATCTCGTCTGGATTTAATTGACCATTTGTACACACAACATCAGTGCTTTTGGTATTTATCAACATGGTTGATTGCTTCATAACTGATCAGGGAGAAAAAACAAATTAGTTTATGATCATTCAGAAGTATATTTTTCTGTAGATTCAACTTAAAAGCAATTGTTCTATTAGATCAGAAATCAAGTGGAAGTAAAAAAAATCTGCCTATGTGAGCCCTCATTAAGGATATTTCAGTCACATGATAATAAAAATATGCAAAATACACAAGAATAAATTATTTGGCTGTAGATAAAAAAAAAATCCACTATAAATTTTTGTTAAAGAACATATCAAATGCATTATTAGGACAGATTAACAAGTCATACAAACATATATATATAAAATACAAAAAAGCATAACAGAAAGAAGAAAATAAACAAAAAAACACAGTAAAGAAACAGAAAACAGAACAGAAAACAGAATATACTGACAGAAGTATCGATGGGTAAAATTGAGATTTTTTTATGCATTTCCTTAAAAATTTGGTTGAAAAAAAAAGGTATTTTGCTAAAACAAATCAAACCACAAAATTATGACAACATACAATAGATCAAAAAAGAAAGAAGAAATTAAAATATAAAGAGAACAATCGCTTCAGAGGGTTACAAAAGCCTCTTTACATCATCATGAATCAATTTCAGATCCAGAATGCACCCTTTAAAATCCTCCCCAATTTCTTTTTGACTTTTTGTCACAATTTGGTTTGTTTTAGTAATCAATTTTTTTAACCTTTTTTTTTAAGGAATGGAAGAAAAAAAATCTCAATTTTACCAATTGATATTTATGTCTGTACTTGTATTCTGTTTTTGTCTAAAAAAACAGATCATCATCACATTCCCATGCTTCTTGTTTTTGTGTAGGTAAAAAACACAGGCAATTAAAATAGGTGACAGTACAAAAAAAAACAAAACACAAAAAATGAAAAATTAGAAACACGAAACCTTCAAAAAAAACATAAAGCTGTTAGCAAAAGTTTGGTTTACCAAAATTTTGTCAATTGCCAATATTGTGTACAATTTTATGCCAAAGTCGAGCACTGCACTCATTCCTGGTCATAAAATGTATCCCTCCTGGATTTAAAATATTGGGAATGTATATCATGTGGCATGAGCATTTATTTGCAATCATCATAACCCAATAAATGTGCATATGTTCATAGGTCTCAGACAGAAGATAATGAGACACGTGTTGGCAATGCTATTGGTGTGATGGGAAACATAAATTTTAGGATGTCTTAGTACCTTGCTCATCATTATTGGGGTTTATAATGCTTTTTTCATCAAGCTCAGGAGTTCTTCATCATTCTGTATACATACTAAAAAAAACACTGTTTTCCATCTTATTCTATAGGCTTTACCTATAATGCACTTTAGTACATCCTTTTTGTGTGTTGCCTCCTTATATAAGCAGGCATTGTGTTCCTTTGCATATGTCACACATCGGCCAATAAATTTCCATTTAGGCTGTTCATTTAGCTAGGTGATTAATCACTCTATAGTGAACGCGGCAAAGAATACCCAATCACATGCAGGGAAATGTATAAACAATATGCCTATTCCTTGCACATGTTTGAATGGTTGAAGTCAGGGGGGCTTCCAGTCACTTACTAAGCAAATTATTCTTTGTAAGGTAATAATTTACTTTGCTAAGTGAACAGTCTATATTCCTTTAGTAAATCAACCCAATTACTTCATTGTAACTAACACGTGCCCATGTTCATTGTTATGTAATGTACATCAACGTTGAAAATTTATATGAACTGTTGCAATACAAAACAAGCATCTTTCCCTCGTCCATGTCTTGGGATTTTGTTGACCAACACAACCCAACCCATTTGGTATGAACAAGGTCTTAGGCCTACTTCACATGTGGTCATACATGTGCATTGTGCTACATTGAGGCCGGGCAGCCTCTTTATTTGAATAAGCTCCCTATTGCATGAAAAGAAATCCAGGCCTTCCTTTTTGTTTACCATCACACTATAGCGTACAGTAGATTCGGCACCATGCCTTGCCACGTGATGCACCACAAGTCTACCAGCAAGGTTCATTGGGGTGCCATTCTGAATCCAGAGCGCCATTGGTTGCGTCCAACATGGATATGAACTCATATAGCCTTTGAAATTTGTCGGAATTAGTCATTGAAGCCTCAGTAAGTAAAAGTGCATTCTCACACCAATGTGCATTCACAACACAGATATTTTCAGTGCAAGCCTGCAGCAATCTCAGTGTACACAATATAAATCATAGGATCAGCAACCTCAGGAGGAAGACTTATGAATTAGATAAAATAAAATGTGATGGATGGAAAATATGGTCAGGTGTTCCATTTCTCCTGGCTGAAAACAATGTTAGCAATGCCATAGCATCCCCCAAATGGGCAATAATTTATAAATTGGTGGGATTTTGCTATATTACATTTCCAAAGAATCATATACCTTTAGGGTGGTGAGTTTATAGGGTCAGTCCGCTCAAAAGTCATAAATTCTATACAATTGGAGCCTGGTGGCCTTTATGTTTTAGATGCTTTACCAGTAAATGCTCCTTATTATTATTATTATTATTATTATTAAACAGGATTTATATAGCGCCAACATATTACGCAGCGCTGTACATTAAATAGGGATTGCAAATGACATTATATAGCGCCAACATATTACGCAGCGCTGTACATTAAATAGGGATTGCAAATGACAGACTAATACAGACAGTGATACAGGAGGAGAGGACCTTGCCATAATTCCCGATTCTTAAATATTCCTGACTACCTTAGGGTGTTTCAGCTCCTCCTGTTGCATTCTATATAATATAAAATAAAAAAAAATCCAGAAGAGATGGCAGAAGCCCCTTATAAGGACCAGAGTTAAGACCTGGGAACCCAGCATGAGAATGTTGAGAACTTCTCAAAATGACCAAAGCAGGCATAAAGAACAAGAACGGCACACCAATGCTACCAACAAATTATGTAAGGGATAGAACATACCATTGGGTGTTTTAACTCTTCGGCATCTATCAAATACTAAAATAAAAGTTTTTGGTTGAACAATTCTTTAAATCAGATGGGTACAAACCCATTCAACTAGAACCAATTTCAATTCAATTTTCAACAATTTTCAGATTTGCAAATTTCTCACGTGTTAAATAATTTCTAACATTTGTTGTCCTTAAATATCATTTTTTTCCACTATCCTTTCAAAAATTTACAAAGCTCTGCGGCTTTTGTACAAGATAAGTTTGCCACAGTCAAAGAAAAAAATGAAGCACTTACCGTCACAAACCAGAGACCTCCGTGTTACGTATTCCTTGAGGAGTATTTGCAGAGTCCCCGTTGATTTAATAAGAGCTAATGGTGACCGACTTTCATAATGTTTGGTCCTTGTTGCTTCTGTTTTCCCTTTACTTTTATACTTTTAGCTGTTGTTTTTTAATATTATTAATTAATTGTTTTTTGAGTGTTTTTTCCTAGTCAATTAGCTACACTGCTATGTAGTTAGTAGCACCCTTCAGCTCTCACTCTCGTCCTGTATCCCAAACCTTCTGTTCTGTATGTTCTCCTCTGTCCTCTCCCTGGGACATTAACACCCCATCATTCATGCCCTCCCTGCTACTTCGCAGCCTTTTCGCAGCTCCATTTGCATCTCTATGGCACCTGCTTCCTGCCTCTGTGAAGCTTTTCACCCTTGAGAGGGGTCACTGACAAATTATAAGAATTAATTCATTGCTCACTTAACAAAGACTTTTAACGGCTTTCAATGGCAGAGGGACCACACTGGCAGAAGGGACAGGCCTAAAGCCTTGCACAAGGATTATCCCTGGAGGGACAGGGAGGGTTTAACTTGATCGAAATCAAAAGGTTTGACACTTTCAAAGTGTATATTTTTAGTATGTTTTAAAACATTCATGTCCAACTCAGAAGCATTAAAAAAAATGAAAAGTATGGTAAAAAAATAGCATGTATTTACTTGCACTTCTCGCATCGTCTTTGGTGCTGTGCTGTGAATAGATTCACCTGTTCTGAAATCTGGTCCTATTAAACCAAGGGCCGATTTTGGACCATGTGTAGAAATTTGCACACCTTCAACCAAAAGAGTGTTTGTGAGTTCAGGTCTTGATGTTAGATGAGAAGAACCAGCCCATAATCAGTTCCAGAATTATCCGAAACATGTTTTATAGTGTTAGGGGTCAAAGCTCCATGAAAGTCACGCCGTTCCTCCTCAATAAACTCATTAAACCATGGCACTCATTTATAAAATCCATTGTACTGTGTTTTGCTCAGCTCTACACGCCCCATCTTATATATAAAAATCAGGACATGGTGTGTAACTGGTAAAACCCCATTGAATTGTCCTTAGTTGGTGGCACAAAGAGAGTTCTATTATTGGAGGGGAGCTGACTTTGATGACATGACTCGGTTCTCCATCAGCTTTCTTCACAGTCAATACAGAATTGGGTTTTGTTGAGTCTCTTGAAATATCTTTCTCTTTTTTTATACTATTATTTAATAATAAAGTAATTTAATTTTACTTTACTTACCATTACCAACTGTTAACTGTTACTACATTGCAAAACTGCAGCAATAAAAATGCCCTGCATCAGGCAGGGTCATCATCAGACATTTCTGGGCCCCAAACTGGGTTTAATGTTCCAGTTCCAGTGTTTCAAAAAGTTCTTTTCATTGGGGCATGGTATGGAAGTAACTGTTGTCCCCCATGGTGGCTCTGCCTTCAGCTAACAGAACCTCAAAATCTACCAAGTCAACTTCATAATCTACCTCCTCTCTAATCCAAGACAGGACAGCACCCCCTTCTACATGCCATACTTTCCAATGCCTAGTAAAGCAATCTATTTTATTATGAATATTAATGATTTACCGAGAACATACATAAGCAACATGGAAGATAAAGCTCAGTCGGACAGCTAGTCTCTAAAATTAAAATTACAGGCAGAATGAATATACCCCACAGTTGAGGTATATGTACTGAGGGAGGTACAGGTAATGCACAACTGAAAGGTCCACCTAGATTATTATCTGTAGAGCCGGGACAGATATTTATACATATAGATCAGTACTGGAAACAATAGGAGAGGGAATCCGGGACTTTCAGGTTTACAATCTAAGGGGATAAAAGATAGAATTAAAGTGTAAGGGGGTCAGTAAGATGTGTAAGAAGTGGAGGCAAAAATAATATGGTGGCTGGTTGGCTGGAGCAGTGATTCTTAACCAGGGTACCACCAGAGATTGCTAGGAGATTCTTCAGCAATAAGCACAAATGCTAAAGGATCTCCTAGAAAGTGACACCAATGATCACTGACCAGTGTCCTGCTCTCTGTGACACCAATGATCGTTCTGGCTATCTGTAAGGGTGACATTCTTCCCAATGACTAATATACTGTGAGTTGTGGATATAATAATTATAGCAGGGTTTTTTTCTGAAGACCTCAAAGTTTTTTCAACAGTTCCGCAATGTTAAAAAAAGTCAAGAAAGGTTGGGCTAGAGTAACCTTGGGCAGACTATAGGGTTGCCTAAAAAGGCGATTTTGTAGGTTTTGTTGGAAGATAGCAGGAGTGGGTGAGTGCCATTTTGTTTAAAGGAGTTCTAGAGAAGAGGAGCAATGCATATGATGTCCTGTATTTAAGAATGATGAACGGTGACTAGAGAGGCTGAGAGGAGGATAGTGATAGTGGAGAGGAGGTTGGTTTAGGATGGTATATCGGGATAGGTGCAGTTACGTAAGGAGCCACATCATAGAAAGTATTAGAATCTTGAATCGTCTCCTTTGTGCAATGGAAAACCAGAGGAACAGCCTTAGAGAGGTGAGAGGAGAGGTTGATGAGACCTATAGGAAACTTCAGTAAAGAATGAAGTGGAGCCAGGTGTTTCGTTGGTAGGTCATTGCAGTATTCAAGTCAGGATATAATGAGGGCAAGTAATTTAGTTGTATCATTAGTAAGGAAAGAATAAATGTGGGATATGATGTGGTTTACAATTTCCTGTAGCAAAGACCTGTCATTGCTGCCCTGTTTCCTTGTGTGGGATAAATAGTCTGGACTCCACCCCCTCCTGTAGTTTTCTGCCGGCAGCCTGGACTAGGTAGACCCATTGGACCCCTCCCACAGCTCTGCTCCCTTCACACGCTATATAGAGCACATAGAGTATGATGTTACTGCTAATTTTACAAGCTAATAATTGAGTTTACAAAGACGCCAAATAGTTTTACATCATTTGTAAATTTTGTGTAATAAATGTATTTTTTTCTTTAATTTAACTATAAAACATTTATAAAATAAAATAAAGGAATTTTATTCTTACTAAGCATTTAGTAAATAGTTGGTAATTTTTATTGAGTTTTTTTCTCATCAACAAACACAACTCTTGCTCCCTTTACTGGGAAAATATGAGAACTGTAGCTGGAGCCTTGTAGCCCCATTGGAAGATTTTGTCTTTCCATTATGGTGACAAAAGTATGGATTTACTATCACTTTCCAAGGACGATAGTTACCAGGACACAAAGAGGGGATAGTTGTACTTAGGTAAAATTCAGACACCAATAAAAACCTTACATAGGGTTCCACCCTTCCTAAAGGGGAACTAAACCATTACAATGAAAAAAAAAGCTTCTGGGTTTTTTATTGAAGAATAGATAGGTGATGTTTTTTCTGAAATAAAACTGTTAGCAGTTATTTAACTCCCCTTTCCTTTGTCTTTTGTCAATTCCAACATGTTCACATCATCCCAAAAGGCTTATTCACCCTTTTATGTAAAGGAAAAAAATGTGATGATTGGTCCCCTTCTGTCTTTACAGTCACGGCAGTAAAGTACGAATAGGAAGCCCACAGCCTCCGATTTCATATACATATCCCAGGAATCTGCAGACTGCTCCTTCTACGCATGCCTGATCGCATACATGCATAGAATGGACTATTCTCTAATGTAAAAAAATTGCTATTCCAGGCATGTGCGTTTTTTTTTACAGAAGGCACGTCACCCAATCTCATGCCTGCGCAGTGTGATATCATTTGACATAGGAAGAAGAACCAAGAAGATACCGGTTCCTGCTGTTCAATCCATTCCAGGACAAAAAGAAAGATGGGATGATGTGGGGCCGACTGGACTAGAACCGCAGAGAGATAGTTGCGCATGCACCCAGACATGCGCACGGGAGTCCATTCACAGCCATTTTTGCCAGGATTAAACATTGAGCGGTGTATGCACTGACCAGTGTCCATTATAGAGAAGATTCTTAGTGTCCATTATAGGAATGATTCTTAGTGTCCATTATAGAGATATTAGGAGGCATAGCTGGCTGCTGGGAATGAATAAACTCCTGTGCACATGTGCAGGAATAGCATCATTGTGGCCAGGCTCATCATGATGGCCAAAGATCTCAAACCCGACCGCATGAAGATATTTGAGCTGGAGAAGGACTGAGAAAGGGAGAGTTTAGTTAAATAATTGCAAACAAGCTGCTAAGTTTACTTTAAGGGATAATGCCCATCATTCTGCCATAAAGAACCTTACGAAAAAAGGGGAAGGTTTAGTTCTGCTTTAAGTCTACTAAGCAAACAAAAAACAAGTTCAGGATATAGACATATAGTAAACTTACCTTTGCCTGGTCTTGTGATACAGTTGCTCATACAAAGACATTTCCAGAAACTAATGTTGAAACTTTGGGGCTGTCCCTGGTATTACTGTAGACACGGCTATGAAGTGCGGTAAGTGTGTATTTTTATACTGTCTCACTCTGATTTGTTCTTTATTTTTTATTGTATAGGATCAAACTAAAATAAAAATGTAACTAACTATATACACACATATATAATAAACAGTGCACATACTCCCGTTATAATGACAGGTTTTTGTGATGTAAAAAAATAAGACCACAATAAATCATTACAAATCCTATCTCATTTTTCCTTGGAAAAGTGCTTCAAGTCGGTCAGATTCCGAGGGCATCTCTTCTGCTGAGCCCACAGATTTTCTATTGGATTTGGGTCTGGGTCATTACAAAACTTTATTTTTTCTCCTAGTGAAACATTTTTTTGTTGATTTGGGTGAATGATTGGGGCCATTATGTTGAAAGTGAAATTCCTCTACATCTGCAGCTCTCTAGCAGACGCCTGAAGGTGTTGGGGGCAAGAAGTGATTGGTATGTACTCTTTAAAGTTCCATCCACCTTGACTAAAGCCTCAGTTCCGACTGACAAAAAGCAACCCTGAAGAATGATACTGCCACCACCATGCTTCACAGTAGGGATGGTGATCCTGACAGGGTGTGTACAATTTTTTTATCTGCTGTATATATAGTATATAAAGTAATCTTTTCAGTTTAAACAAACAAAGACTTATTTATGGACTACTAATCAATTAGCTTACACCTGAAGAATAATAAATATTAATACATCTACATTTTGCTGCTTTTATAGATTTAAAGCTACATTCACATATCTGCATTATAATGTATGCAATGTCTGATGGTGTGATTTATTTATTTATTTATTTTTTTAACACATTTTATGTGTAGCTTTCACATCTCTGGGGTGGGAGTGTTTGCATGACGGACAAGTTTTTTAACGCACCCTATGGCCAGTATACTAAAACACACAGCTGTCATTCCAACCTTATAGGAAGAAAGATTGTAACATAGCTCCCTCTGCTGGTGAACTGACACAATAGGCAGTAGGCAAGTCATTGCTAACCAGACTACAACTGCCTTAACTGTTCTTGAAATCACCAAAGGGCTGCATTTTTTATTCATGGTATAATAAACATTTTTAAAACTACAAAATACATTGAGCGTCTGTACAGATCTTTTTATTAAAGATGAAGAAGGAGGAGGTGAGAGACTGGTGATATAGTAAAGGAGAAGGTGAATGACCATGGACATGCTATAGTAGTAGGTGGGATATACCAGACATGATACAGAAAGAGGTGAGAGATCATGAGTTTGGTAGATGAGAAACTGAGAGACCATGGTACAAGAGGAGGTGAGAAACCGCAGACATGGTAGAAGAGAAGGTGAGAGACCATATACAATGTATAGGAGAAGTTGAAAGATCACAAACTTTCTTCAGCAGATAGTAAGAGACTTTAGACATGGTAATGGAAAAGTTGGGTGACTGTGGACATGGTACAGGAAGAGGTGGGAAGACATTGACTTAGAAGAGGAGAAACTGAGAGACCATGGACATGTTACTGGAGATGGTGGATGACTGTGGACATGGTACAGGGGAAGCTGAGGGACATTGAATGAATGAACATTGTATTGGAGCAGGAGAGACACCATGAACATGGCATAAAAGTAGGTGAGACGATATGGTAAAGTAGCAGATGAGACACCACAAGCATGGTATTGGAGTAGGCGAGACTCCATGAACATGGTATTGGATTAGGTGAGACACCATGGACATGGTATTGGATTAGGTGAGACACCATGGACATGGTATAGGAGTAGGTGAGACACCATGAACATGGTATAGGAGCAGATGGGACACCACAAGCATGATATTGGAGTAGGCGAGACTCCATGAGCATGGTATTGGATTAGGTGAGACACTACCTGATCTATCTGTGTTCTGACCCCGACTTGTTTCCTGACGACTCTTTATTGCTGCCTGCCTTGACCTTTGGCTTGTTTGACTATTCTTTGGCTCTCACTCAGGCACTATGTTTCTGTTCCTGCTAGTTCCCAGTCACCTGCCTTGGTGGGCATGGGGGCCTCACAACAACAAACTCACGACTAGAGGCTCTGGAGAAGACCGAGCTACTGCTTAGACCCTGCGCCATGGTATAGGAACAGATTAGACACCATGAACATGGTATACGAGCAGATGAGACACCACAAGCATGGGATAGGAGCATATGACACACCATGAACATGGTATAGGAGCAGATGAGACACCACAAGCATGGTACTGGAGTAGGCGAGACTCCATGAACATGGTATTGGATTAGGTGAGACACCATGGACATGGTATAGGAGTAGGTGAGACACCATGGACATGGTATAGGAGTAGGTGAGACACCATGGACATGGTATAGGAGCAGATGAGACACCATAAGCATGGTATTGGAGTAGGCGAGACTCCGTGAGCATGGTATTGAATTAGGTGAGACACCATGGACATTGTATTAGAGTAGGTGCGCCACCATGGACATGGTATAGGGGAGAGACTAAAGACTTGCTACAGGAGACTGATAGAGATTCCTTTCATCACAGCCCTTTTGATAACCAGTATGTCACAGAATGTCCCCACAGGACCATGGGATCTGTGCTCTCTTCTGTGTCACCCACTTTGCACTCCCTACTGCCAGCAACAACTTTGTTCAGGAATATATTCTCTGGTTACTTCCTGATCTAAATCATGTGACTTTCTGAGAGCAGACCCTATATCCCACAGGATTAGAACATTTCCCAGATGTTCTCTACCTGCTGGTGGAAATGTAAACACCACCTGAACTGCCTATTCTTCTGCACTCCCTCTGGTGGTAGGTTTGAATATCTGTGGTTCACATGGTCTCCATTCATTACATAATCTTCCCTGTATAAGGAGGGGACTGGCAACAAGATTTTGCCTGAACAAGGAGCCCTTCTAGGCTCTGATTCCTGGTTCCTGTTTCTATTTTCTGGCTCTTTTGTATACTGACCCTAGCTTTGTTTGACTACTCCTAATTCCTGTTTGCCCGGACTTTGGCTTGACTATTCTGTACCAGATCCCCACAAGTCTAGGGCATCTGTGCCTCCTTCTGGCTCACCCACCTTGCTCTCCCCTGCTGCCAGCACCAACTCTGCTTCTGGATCTAACCCTCTGCACACATCCTGGACTCACATGACACCCCTTTTAAATAAGTGGATGGCAACAGGACTCTGCCTGGAGTTTCTTGTGGTTCTGCCCCCAGGTTTCTACTGCTCCCATTTCAGCGTTCTGTTCCTGATCTATCTGTGTACCGACTCCAACTTGTTTCCTGACGACTCTTGATTGCTGCCTGCCTTGACCTTTGGCTTATTTACCTATTCTTTGGCTCTCACTCCGGCACTGTGTTTCTGTTCCTGCTAGTTCCCAGTCACCTGCCTTGGTGGGCATGGGGTCTGCACAACAAACTCACCTCTAGAGGCTCTGGAGAAGACCGAGCTACTGCTTAGACCCTGCGCCTTATGCACATCCCCACACAGTGGGTTGGTGACACAGAGGGTCCACCATGAACATGGTATAGGAGCAGATTAAACACCATGAACATGGTATAGGAGCAGATTAGACACCATGATCATGGTATAGGAGCAGATGAGACACCATGAACATGATATAGGAGCAGATGAGACACCATGGACATGGTATAGGAGCAAATGAGACACCATGAACATGGTATAGGAGCAGATTAGACACCATGATCATGGTATAGGAGCAGATGAGACAGCATGAACATGGTATAGGAGCAGATGAGACACCATGAACATGGTATAGAAGCAGATGAGACACCATGAACATGGTATTGGATTAGGTGAGACACCATGGACATGGCACAGGATTAGGTGAGATACCATGGACATGGTATAGGAGCAGATGAGACGCCATGGACATGGTATAGGAGCAGATGAGACACCAGGAACATGGTATAGGGGAGCAGATGAGACACCACAAGCATGGTTTAGGAGCAGATGAGACACCACAAGCATGGTTTAGGAGCAGATGAGACACCACAAGCATGGTATAGGAGCAGATGAGACACCACAAGTATGGTATTGGAGTAACCGAGACTCCATGAACATCTAGTATTGGATTAGGTGAGACACCATGGACATTGTAATATAGTAAGTGAGACACCATGGACATGGTATAGGAGCAGATGAGACACCATGAACATGGTATAGGAGCAGATAAGACACCACAAGCATGGTAATGGAGTAGGTGAGACTCCATGAACATGGTATTGGATTAGCTGAGACACCATGGACATGGTATAGGAGCAGGTGAGACACCATGGACATGGTATTGGAGCAGGTGAGACACCATGGACATGGTATAAGAGCAGATGAGACACCATGAACATGGTTTTGGATTAAGTGAGACACCATGGACATGGCACAGGATTAGGTGAGACACCATGGACATGGCACAGGATTGGGTGAGACATCATGGACATGGCACAGGATTAGGTGAGACACCATGGACATGGCACAGGATTAGGTGAGACATCATGGACATGGCACAGGATTAGGTGAGACACCATGGACATGGTATAGGAGCAGATGAGACACCATGGACATGGTAAAGTAGCAGATGAGACACCAGGAACATGGTATAGGAGCAGGTGAGACACCATGAACATGGTATAGGGGAGAGACTAAAGACATGGTAGAGGAGACAAATAGAGATCCCTATTATCATAGCCCTTTTGATAACCAGTATGTCACAGAATGTCCCCACAGGACCATGGTATCTGTGCTCTCTTCTGTGTCACCCACTTTGCACTCTCCTACTGCCAGCAACAACTCTATTACATAGTTACATAGTAGGTTAGGTTGAAAAAAGACCAGCTTTTTCCTAAAGCAATCTATAGTAGTTGCTGAAACTACTTCCTGTGGGAGCCGATTCCACATTTTCACAGACCTTACAGTGAAGAATCCCTTCCTTATCCGGAGCTTAAACTTCTTTTCTTCCAGACGCAAAGAGTGCCCTCTTGTTCTTTGTAATGATCTCAATGGGGAAAAGAGTTCTCTTGATGGACCATTTATATATTTATAGAGGGTGATGATATCCCCCCTTATACATCTCTTCTCAAGGGAGAATAGATTCAGTTCAGCTAATCTCTCCTCATAGCTGAGTTCCTCCATTCCTTTTATTAGTTTAGTTGCCCTTCTCTGCACTCTCTCCAATTCCACAATGTCCTTTATGTGAACTGGTGCCCAAAACTGGACGGCATATTCCAGATGTGGTCTCACCAATGCTTTGTACAGGGGCAGGATAATGTCTGCATCTCTGGAGTTTATTCCTCTTTTAATACAAGAAAGTACTTTACTAGCTTTAAATATTTCAGCTTGGCAGTGCATGCTGTTATTAAGCCTATGATCTACCAGAACTCCCATGTCCTTTTCCATTTCTGACTCCCCCAAATGTTTTCCCCCTGGACAGTATGAAGCATGCATGTTATTAGCTCCCGATTGCATAATTTTACATTTATCTATATTAAATGTCATTTACCACTTGGCTGCCCAATCAAACAGTACATTCAGGTCTTGTAGATTACAGACATTTTGTATGGACTTAATTCAATTACATAGTTTGGTGTCATCTGCAAACACAGAAATGGTACTTTTTTCCCCAAACTCTATATCATTTATAAAGATGTTAAACAGTAAAGGTCCCCATACTGAACCCTGGGGTACACCACAAATAACCTTAGACCCTAACTTGCATATTAACCGTCTGTGGGGTACAGTGTCAAATACATTATATCAACTGCCATTCCACTGTCTATCTGTTTACTTCCTGTCTTACCTCATAAAAAGGGAGTAAAGTTGTTTGACAACTTCTGTCTTTCTTGAAACCATGCTGACTATCACTTATAATATTGATTTCTATCAGAATCTCCTCTATGTGGTTCTTTAGCAAACTCTCTAAGACTTTCCAACTATGGATGTTAAACTAATGGGTCTGTAGTTACCTGGTAATGACTTTGCTCCCTTTTTGAAGACATGAACCACATTGGCCTTACGCCAATCCATCAGTACCGTGCCAGTGACAAAAGTGTCTCTAAAAATTAGAAATAATGGCTTTGAAATAACTGAGCTCAGCTCTTTGAGGACACGTGGATGTAATCCATCAGGTCCTGGTGCTTTGTCAACCCTAATTTGTCCCAGCAGATTCTCAATCATAATAATTCTGAGCCATTGTGACTCATTTAAGGCAGTGACATTGGTATTAAGAATTTGGACTTGAGCTCTGCCATTTTCCTTCATGTACACAGAGCTAAAAAAAGTGTTTAGTACATCTGCCTTGTCTTTATCCCCAGTTACCAACCCAGCGACATCCTTTAAGGGGCCCACATGCTCAGATCTGATCTTTTTTCTAATAATATATTTGAATTTTTTGTGGGGGTTTGCCTTACTTTTCTTTGCAATCTTTCTTTCATTTTGAAGTTTGGCACATTTTATCTCCTTTTTACATCTTTGAATATCCTGACTCTTTGGTATACTGACTCTTTGGTATACTGACCCCCACTTTGTTTCACTGCTTCTGATTCTTGTATGCTGACCCCCACTTTGTTTCACTGCTTCTGATTCTTGTTTGCCCAGATTTTGGTTTGACTATTCTTTTGCCTTTCACTCCTACACTACACTTTGGTCCTATCCAGTCAGCAGTACCCAGCCCCTTTGTGTACAGGGGCCGCAACCTGGGCACTGACTCCTAAAGTCCATGCATTTCTACAGTTACTTTGCCATTTTTGTCCTTCTTTCCACTTCTCTCCTTTCCTCCCTTTTTCTTTTCCTCTCCTCCATTGATAAATTCTTTCCCTCCAAAAAAAACAAAAACAAAGGACTATGGAAAAGTTTTTTTGTGGCCCTTTATTGGGGTTTACATTGCATCTATACTTTTATGAACTTTTAGGAAATTAATATTCTGCAACCAATATTCTTAAAGATTTATCAAAAAAAGGACACGTGGTCCAACCACATCCTGTTCAATAATGCAAAACAGTATTGCAGAATTGACCATCATATATCATGTAAAACAAGATTCAACAACAAACTAGGCCCATTACCCTCAGTAGAGGAAATCCATGACCAGTTTGTTGCAGATGAAACTTATTCTATGTAGAGGTAAGAGGACTTCAGAATTGGTTGTCACTAACATCTGATAATCCTACCTATTGTATATACTGAAATAACATAAAGCTATTTAGGGAAGGAAAGGCGGCAGCGATAACTTCATAGGGACGGGTTTTTTATTTTGTTGTTCATACAATTTGATATCACCAAGGCCTCATCCATTCTGTTCTGATTCCTCATGCATCAGCCAGGTTGGCTGCATTCATTACAGCTAGGTATTTGTCACTCTATATGTGTCTGTGTTTTGTCTAGGTTCTTCTTGTTCTGTCTTTTATATTCTCTGGTGACCTATATTGGTTTCCCCTCCGATCTGATTGGTTTGTACATCCTGTTGATACCAGTAACCTCAGCTATTGCTCATATTCTATGTTCTATCAAGGACACAAAATTAGGACGTAGCTCCATGTGCCCCCCCCCCCCCCCCCCCACACACACACATATACATCTGACCCCATTTTTTTTTCTTTTGCTACAATTGTTTAATTTCATTTATAGTGCAAAAAATAGTGATGGATTGATGGCTTTCTTTTTCTTTCTTCAAGGGTAAAATCTTGGAGAAGCTGAGCTGGACAGGTTAAAGCACACACGATCACTGGATCATTGACTACCATTTGTGGTGGAAGGTTGACATCCAATAATGATGTTTTCATACTTTTTACATGGTGCTATGAGTAAGGGCACGCAAGCTTCCCATAAGCTCACCATGTCTTGGTGTATCTGTATGGTGGTATTGTCACCTCCTTGTGGGTGGACATTGTTTTGGATGAATTATGATGGTTAGTTGGGTTTACATGCTTCTGAAATGCCTGGTGGTTGGGTAATGTTATCCACCACACAGCGGTTCACTTGAACTGAAGCAGAACATTAGCTTCCATGCTTGCTCTTTCTTGCTTGTTTACCATAAACACGCTCCTGTTCTTCTCTGGACCTACGCTGATCCATTGCAGTTCCTTCAACCTAAAAGTTTCTAAAATAACAACCAGCAGTGATTTGCTACCTGTGAGCTCTTTCTTTTTGTTTAATTGTCTGATTGGAAGTAAATGCATGGTTAGAACATTCCTTCAAATGAAAGGAATTGCCATCTTGCAGAGGACAATGGAATTATCAGTCCAGCTGGTACTTTCCAGAAGACAGAGCAAGACCAGTAGGGAATAGGTTCTACAAATATGGAGGAGGATAAGAAGGAAAAAATATTTTTTTTGGGTGGTGGAGGTTGGTCATGTCATTGGGCATAATTATGAGGACCCTACTTTAATTTGCAGGGTTGAATCTCTGGATATAAACCTATGAATGAAGAACTCAGACCCTGGCCAGAGATATCCCAAGTTCGTTCCACATATCAATGTCCATAAGCAAGGACAAACACAAGAGTGGGTGTTCCAGAAAGAGGGTGGTGAAAATGGGTAAGACCTTCAACTCATGATGAAATATTTCACATATAAAGGTGGGGGTATTTTGGTCAATTTTCATTGGGTGCCACAGACAAAGTTCATGAAGCACAACTGTGCCGAGGTGGATAGTTTGTTTTAGTCTGGGTCCGAAATGTGATTGTCACATTTGTATGCTGATTTCATGTTATGTCTTTTTATCATTATAAGTAACTTTTGGCATGGTAGGAATGAATTCACAAGCTGCTTGAAGCTACTTCGGACAGCAAGAATACACAAGGTGGAGCTCCAGGAGACCAAACCCAAACAACCACAAGCCTATCAAATAATATCACACTTTGCCCACAAGTGGTAAATGTATATAGAACAAAGAACCATAGCATAATCTACCTCGATAACAGAGGATATTCTCCAAATGAGTTAGCTTTATTTGGTCCATATCCCTGTCACTACATGTTCCTCAGAGGAGCTCAAAATCTGATGTCCCTACCACAGTCTAGGGCCATTTTTGGAAAAAAAGCCACTTAGCCTACCAGTTATTGTGAGGAAACCCCCCCCAGACATGGGGAGAATCTACAAACTCTAGACAGACAGTGTTCTGACAAACTTTTGAACCTGGTTTCCTAGTGTTGTGAAGGTAAGAGTGGTAGGCACGAAGCCATCATGCTGCCCCATCATCTGTTCTATATGTCACTATCACCACTTAGATGTCAATAGCTTGGTTTGGTTTTACATTTACAGCAAATATCTAAGAACAGAACAGGTGTAATGTAACTGGAAAATCATAAATATTAGGAAACCTTCTTAGGATATCTTAAAACGGCAATAAAAATATATATCCAAAAATAGTCAAATAGGATTCCCAAAAATAACAAACTTTTCACCAGTCACTTGGAGGATCTCAAAGGGTTCCCTTTTCATAATTTTAATATAAATGTCAGGCCAGTACCTTGAATGGGGAAAAAGAAACCAGGCAGTGCAATAGTTTATCACACATTGTAATTTTACTCCCCACCACCAGAGGGGGAGAGTTAATGAGTTAAACCTTAACCTGCAATACTGATATGCACCACAAAAGGGGGAGCTTTTCCTGGAGTCTATCTCCCTGAACTCACACAGGTGTCAGTAGTTTAGCTTTCAATGGCCTTAGCAATTTTAAATGTGATGAGGGGCAATAAGGCGTCAAATCATTGTATAGCCATTTTCAGATACTTGCAACATGCTTAACTGAACAGTATTAAAGCCTGGGAGTGGAGAGCTCCGATAATCAGAACTTTGCCCAATTATAACAGTCCAGAATTTGGGTTTGTTAGGGTTCCTTCCTTTGTTAAAGAGCTCCCTCTAGTGGCTTATCAGCAAATCTCAATATTTAAAACAATAATAAAAATATGGAAGAGAAGAAATTTTCAAATCAGAAGTCATCAGTGAAAGTGAGCATCCGGCACTGTAAATTACTTTAGGCAATACAGCTGCCCGATGAGGTGCTGATATACATTTTGTTACTTTAAAGGTAGGTATATTAGTTTGGTAGGTGCTGGAGAGTTCAACACCAAATTTTGTTGTATTGATGATGCTATTGGTGGGATCTCTGTGAGTAATGTATACTTGATGTGGCCATTATGATGAGCTCCCACCATCTCTGCACTGCCCAATATCAGGGTCTTCTAGTATTCCTGTGCTGAGTTCCTGAGCCTGCACACCTTCTGTGCTCATTATAAGGGATTGGAATCATCGCTGTGTTGAATGCCTGGGTCTATAATCTTGCATTGCCCAATATGAGGATTCCCACCATCCCTGTGCTGAGTTCCCAGGTCTACACTCCTGCTGTGCCCTTTATGAAAGGTTTTCACAATTCCTCTATTGAGTTCCTGGTTTTCACATCTTCTGTGTCCATTATAAAGGGTTCCCACTAACCCTGTTCTGAGTTCCTGGGTCTGTACACATGATGTGCCTATTATGAGGGGTTCCCTCTATCCCCGTGTTGAGTTTTTATGTCTTCAAACCTTATTTGCCTATTTTAGGAGGTTCCCACCATTCCTGTGCCGAGTCCCTAAGTCTGCACACTTACTGTCCCCATTATGAGGGACTTCTACAACCTCTGCATAGAGTTCCTACATCTGCAAACCTTCTGTTCCTATTATGAGGCCTTCCAAAAATTCTTGAATTGAGTTCCTGGGTCTGTACACCTACTATGCCCATTATGTGGGTTCCCACCATTCCCTACAATACGTTCCCAGTCTGCACATCTGCTGTGCCTATGATGGGTTCTCCTCCAAAATCCAGGAGGGCATCCTCTATTCCTGTTCTGAGTTCCAGGGTCTGCACACTTACTGTGCTCATTATGAACCCATCATACTTATGTCATACCATACCTATTATTATATCTGACATTTGTGGGCCACCCAGGTCTTCATCCAATAGCAATGGCGACCAATGTATTTTGAGTTAAGCAAACGGGCATCGAATCCAGACCCATGCACCAAACATCCATCATTTCACTTGACGAGGATGCACTCAACTAATTTCAGTCACTTCTATCCATCCTTTAATTCCTTCATATATATTAATTTACCTAACACTGTCCTGTGAGCGAATGGTTAATCAGGTCGGAAGAAAACTCACGCCAAGCTGACGCAAAACTGTGACCCCCAGACTGAGTTCAGGATGCATGTTAGGAGAAACAACACTAAACAATGGACAAGAAAAAGCGGAAGGAATAAATCAAACAAGCCACTCATTGTTACAGAACAGATGTTCTAGAAAACTTGACATCAGCATTTCCTATGTCATCCACTAGATGGCAGCACATTGATGATTCAGCTATACAAAAATAAACCCAAAACTGTAAAGGTAATGATGAAAATAAGAGCAATAAAAACATAAACAAATAAAAATGCAAACAAACAATCAGGATAACATTTTCCCTTCAATGTTCTGAGAGGTGAATGTTATCTTTTCATCTGGATAAGACAATAACTTAGTAAAGTGCATATGATATTTCAGTAATTGGAATCAGATCTAGTTTTAAGATGTAGAACACATTGTTACTGTCACACCCTTCTTCTGAAAAATAATTCCTCATTCAGATAGAGAATATACTATTGGGATCTATTTGTTTGCAATACTTTCCCCGAAAACGTAATGAGGGAAGAACATCTGCAGCAGGGAGGCATGAAACTTCAGGGGGGGTATTTTAATATAGTGAGGTTGTTGTTGTTTTTTTATCACTTTTTTAAAATCTTCTCTGCAGGATGACAACCGCCCCTCATTTGTTCCCCTGTGTTGTCTCCTGGTGGAGCACACACAATGCACAGTTATGGTCACTATTAGGAAACTGTCCCAGAGCCAAGATGGACATGGTGCAAAACATTTCAAAAAGTGTTCAACTATGGTCCTTTTCAGGTTGGAAGAAAGCCTGGTGTCACTCATCCCTCTTTCTGTATCCTAGGCCACTAGGCCCATCTCGTAAGGGAAGTGAATGGTAGGTTGTCACCACAACACCATGCAATCAAAGGGCAAAGAGAACATTACTGACATCATTACGTCTCTGCATCAGCACCACCCAGTGATAGACAAGAAGGTGAAGGACATCCTGCAGTCAACAGGCCTGAGGACATCAAAAAAAGACAGAGGGCCTTTGTAGGATGGAAACAAGTTTTGGATTAGCGTGGAAACAAACTTTTAATTTTGTTCCAGGTCAGCAACTGAGTAACAACTGACTTTAAATGAGGCAGGAAACCAGCATTCCCAGTGGAAGTTTACATATGGTAGCCACGTAATTCTGAATCCTCACTTGATTCTGTATTCCAATAAATGATCAAGGTGTAATCATTCCAAAGAACTGGAGGGGAGAATACTGTTACAAATAGATGTGAGAGATGGATCTACAATGCACCAAAAACATCTCACAGATAAGTTAAACAAGGATCAGAGCTGGTGTTGGGGTCTACAGGAACAATGTTAAGTTGAAGGCAACAGTTGCTACATAAAAATGCAAGGAACTCAGTAGAATACGCAAGGAATGTGTATTGGGTGCCATTGTCTATCAGTTCTTCCCTATAAAAGTTATTGCAATGACACGTCTTCGTATGTGTGGCGGTATTGCTAGGCTTTCTTATTAGAAAGACTAGAATGCTTTTGAAAACTATCATGATGATGACTTGCAATGTGCATCTGTTGAAGACAAATTTATTAGAAATCCAAAAGAAAATACAAAGAAGATTATTTATGGATCACTGATTTCCCTCAATAAGCATGCTTGCGTCTGATTGGGTGGTCCATGTGTCACCGTACAAGGGTAGGGTTAGCACAATTCTATTGTATTCACCAGAGAAGCTGGTTGAGCGTGTTGATCACTTCTGTTTATTTACTTAGCAGATCAGGGATATAAATGTACACACGTGGATGGCTTTATACGTGTATGAGGATCCCCAACAGGTTCCAGCAATTCTTCCAAATAACTCTCTTTAAAATGTTCAAAGTGAAACCAAAACTTTTTTAGTTTTGTCCAGTGCAGAAAAGGTTTAGATCACAGAAATGAGGGGGAAATGTGGAAAAATCTCGCCAAGTACGTAAAGTAAGAAGAATCTAAAAGAATTTTAAATCTTTCTAATTTTTTATTGAACCCCCCCGACTTACATTTGTCTCTAACTTTACACCGCTCTCTTTCCTACTCTCTCCTTTTTTTTCCTCCTCCACACTTCTCTCCTCCCATTCTCTACCACATTACTCTCCTTGCCTTATTTCCCCCTTTTACCCTTTTCTTCCCCCATCTCTCTTTCACTCCTGCTCTTGCTCTCTCTTTTCTCCCTTCTCCCCTTCCTCTCACTTACCCCTTATCTGTGTCCCCCCTCTCTGTCTTCGGTTCTGACCCCCCTTTTTCTTTCCCTTCCCCCTATTTCTTACACAATTACCGATCTCTCTGCCTTTTGTCTTCCCTGCTCCCCTACTACCCCCTTCTCTCTCTCTCCCCTTTTCACCTATTTTCTATCTTCATCTTTTCTCTTCCTCTACCCCTTCCCACTCTCTATTTCTCTTTCCTTCTCCCCCTGGCCCAACTCTCTCTCTCATTTCCCTTCCCATCTTCTCTTTTATTATCTCCTTTGTTGCTCCTCCCCCACCCTCTTTCACTCTTACCCCCTTTACCATTCTTTTCTACCTCCCAACTTTACACCACACCACACCCCTCCCTTTCTCTTTCACCTTTCCCCCTATTACCCTATGTCTCTCTCTGACCCCCTTCTCCTCCCCTTCTATCCTTTCCTCTATTTTCGCCTTTTTCTCTCCAGCTAGGTGTGGCCTTCTGATGTCATCACATGAAATACAGGAGCAGGAGTCCGGTATGTTACAGGAGGGCAGTTAAGGTTCACCTGCAACTTGGAGTTCTAGACAGCAGAAGTGAGTGCCAAAAAGGTAATATTGTATATACTGCCCCCCCCCCCCCCCCAAGCCACAAAACCATTTACCCCTGCAGTGCGGCCATGGGGACCTGTGCTGCCCCAATTGCAGCTTTATAAACATTTTAAATGAAAAAGCATAAACCCATAAAATTGGTTTGCTTAAAAAGTGCACTTTGGCTGGCAGCAAATTTAATTTAGGAAACAGAAACACTCCAGGAAAATAATTAGTACATTCAGTGACTTAATTACATGTAACTCCAAGCAAGGTTTTGTACACTTTCTGTACAGACAGATACGGCTTTGTGTCTTTTTTCAGAACTATAAAGTTGTAAATAGAAGTACAATAAGTTTAAACAAACGCCAAACTGATGTTTACACGCAATAAAGATTGTTTTAATTATTGATTATCCTGCATCTAAATGAACTTAGAAATAGAATTTTGAGGAGGAGGAGGGAGTGGCAGGAGAAATGTTTACAAAACTTAAACACATTCATCATTTCATTGTAACTTACATATTAACCAATCACGTTCACAGACACGCGAAATCTTCAAAGTGAAGCCCAACTTTGCCCATAAAGTGAAAAGGAACAAAGCTATAAAGTACTTAAAAATTCTTATCCTCGCTGCTACTCCATTGAGGCATCAAGAATAAATACAGATGTCCGGGTATAGAGAAGCACAACAGGGGGCTGGTGCTTGGTGAATGGCCCAAAACTGTCAGGACAGGAAGAGAATCCTCAGCACCGTTTCAGCTCCAAATGACCGTGGTGACCACATTACAGGTGAGTTTTAGGCTAGTTTTAGGGTAGAGGAAACTCAGCAGTTTCACCATGGCCAACAACTTCTTCAATGCCTCACTTGACAGAATGGCAAGGGTTCAAGGAGGTCACCTTTCACATCTTGGCATCTTGGTCAATTATGGTCATAGGGCAAGGTAAGCATCATTAGGACAGATAGGCTGGGCTGAGTTTTGACAGACTGGCCCTTTCTTGACCAAAGTATCATCAGAGAAAGGTGGAGGACCTCAAAGTTTACCCACCAAGGGCTTCTGTTGGTCTTTGCTTGGTCCTGATTGTTCCTGTTTTGCTTGAAGTGAAGTTGTGTTCCATTTCTACCTTGTGATGTGTAGTTTGATCTTCTGCAAGTCACATCTCTTTACAATATTATCAGCTTGGTAAAGAGTTTAATGACTGGGTGGTTGACCATCACCTGGCCATTGGTTTAAAGAAATCCATTTCAAGTTTGTTGGATCACCCAGGTTCTCCCATGATAGTCTAACTACCCCAGTCTTAGAGAACTTTAACAAATCAGATCAATTGTATACTGGCTTAAGGAAATTTGGAGTTGACTGTAAGAATTAGGACATCAGAGACCTTCTCTGGTAAAGATTTCAGATGACCGATCTTCTTCTGTCTGCTAAACCCTCATTACTTCCCACCACTACATATCGCCCATCCTATTGTGTGTGAAATTCCCCCACCTACTAGATTGTAAGCTCTTCGGGGCAGGGTCCTCTCCTCCTGTATCACTGTCTGTATTAGTCTGTCATTTGCAATCCCTATTTAATGTACAGCGCTGCGTAATATGTTGGCGCTATATAAATCTTGTTTAATAATAATAATAATAATAATAATAATAATAATGACTACTACATCTTTTACTCCAAATATTTTGTAGAAGAACCTTCATTCACATTTTTGATAAACTGATTTATCGAGGAATCACAAGGTCACTTCCTAGAACAAGGAACATGAGATTATAAGGAAACATGTCAGCAGGTCCCATGGCCTGCACAATAAAATCAGCTTATCTCAGGCTCCACTCTGCTTGGTAGTCAAATTACAGAACCACCACAGCTAAAATGCAAAACAACTAATTTAGGGATTAACTGTTTAATCCATCTTGCATGGGCTCCACAGCTATCTATCGAGCTGCGTATGACTCTTCTATATGCAATGTCGAGCTGTACAAGTATAGTATTTGATTGACTTGGTTTCAGGTTAGGACAATTTGCAATGCATTTGCATTTTATTTGCATAATAGTTAAATTTATGCATCTTATTGACCATCTCTACTCATAAGGGTTCTCACAAACTGTGGTACCAATGGACACTGGTGTTTGTAGTGGTAGTTATACTGGAGAAAATAACCCTGAATATGATATGTTAATTAAAGATAGAAGATTGTGAGGTAAAGAATGGGTTACCGAGTGCAAGAAGCATGAACCAGTAATCAGTATTTGGATGATATTGTCTTGGGGGTGAAGAGCATTGGGGCGATATGGAGACCATACCGCCCGTATTAAATACTAAACCTGCTTGTATAAGGATTATTGGCATGGATGTAAAATTCTGAGCATCTGCATTTTACAGCAGAATTTAAAATTCATCACACTAAGCAATATTCCCCTAATCTTCAGTAGCCCTGGGTTGGTGATCCAATGTACATGTCTAACGGAATCCCAAAAGGACTAATGTGCCATCAAACCAAGGTACAGTTGAAAAAGAAATAGCCTACTGGAGTTCCATTGGTATCGAAATCCAGTAAACTAGTCATTTTTATACTGGATCTTGGTGACCTGGCTACCTTTGTCTTGCACATTGTACTACCCATATACCCATCATACGAAATGTTATGGTACAGGGTTGGACTAGATGTTAGGAGGAAAACCAGTCATGGATTCTACTTCTGTAGTCCATCCTCTCCAGAGTGGAATGAATTCTACTTTCAGACCACCCCTGGTGTATTGGAGTTATTTATTCATTTATGGTTCCCTATTATCATCTTTCACAAGTCTGACCATTCCCCTCTAACCTTTCTTAGAACTAAAGTAACCATATAACTGCTGCTCTTTGCACTGCATCATTCTCCCCGACCTCTAGAAACCATAGCCTAGTAGTAAGAATACCAGGAGGTCAGTCATTTCTACAAACCTGCAACCAACATGGTCAAAACCCCTCAAATCACACATCTTGTCCCTTCTAATGTCTGACAATTGAACTTTCTCACTGTGTGCAAGCTCTGTGTATTGAGTCGCAGACACATAAGTCACAACTGGAGTATTTTTAGAGGAAGCAGGTGCATCTAATAAAGTGGCCACTGAGTATATATATTCCTGTTTAGGAGGATATACATTACAATACTTGCTAATAATTATTTGTAATAGACTACAGACTGCTGTTGTCTCACTAACCCTAAATAGAACTCATCAGCTGATGTTGATGCAACAATAAAAACCATCTCAACAAATAGAAAAGATATAAATGTTCATATGTCCATTCCTTAATGCAGAAGTATCACCAAATGTTATACTTTATATAAAGGGGGAGATAACTATTTTACATAAAGCAAACATTAGCGTGTTTTTTTCCCAAATACTTTTGGAAAAGAGGTAGCCCCTTCTAGTTTTTACTGTTGTGGTAGTAGGGACTGAATGGGATACATACGTCCCAAGATCCTAGTGGGGGTTCATCACCCGATCTTGCACCAGCGTAGTCCGATATTAGGTCACATAGGCAGGAGAAGATGGAGGTGCTGGGGCAAAGGAAGGATTCAGAATGGCTTGAAGACTGAAGACTGAATGGCGGCCAGCGGTGGAGGGAACGAGGACTCTGTGGAAGTGAAATATTGAGTATTGATTTGTTGAAATTCTCAACAATTGGAGAAGATAGACTTTCATGGGGGAATCAGAAAGGATCTGGTCCAGGGTCAAAAACATTTGCCGACAAGAAGGTTCAGAGAGAGGGAGCGAGGGCTCTGTGGAAGTAAAGGTAAGTGGTATTATTTTTATTTTAATGAAAGTTCTGCTTTGTGAAGTGGTATCGGAATATAAGACATCTTGTGGGAATATACCTTTATTTGCTTGTACCTTTATGGTGTTGCCAAGTTATGGTCAAGATTTTTAATATGTAGTTTTTATTAAATTTATACTTATTGTAAGGTGGACAGGTGGACAGACTGATATTAATAATGAGATCATGCTTCCAGGTATGATGAAGACCTAGAAATGGAAGTTTTTATCCCACCCAAACCTCTGCAAAGTCCTCAGGCTCAGGAACCCAAAATAGGACTTGTTAAGCCTTCAGAGAAACCCTAAACCATGAAGCCCATCACCAGTTGTATATAACAAACCTAACACATTCACAATTCTGAACACTGGTGATTCAGCCATGAAGATCATTGTTCAGGCATTTCTTAATATAAGATAACACACCAACCAGTTTTGCTTCTATATGGTTACCCTGGCTTTCAATAGGGACTACATAAAACAGCTATATTGTTAGAAATAGGATGTAGCTCTAAGATTCAAAAAATGGTCTTATGTGCAAAAAAATAATTCATGGTGATTGTTTATGATACTCAGTGCTGTCTACTATTAATATGGAGCAGAGCAAGAATAGGAGGGAAGGAAAAAAACTGAGAAAGATCTTGAAAAAAACATCAGACTTTTGTTGTGAAAAAAAATATAAATATCAGAATGTTCTTACTTGGTCACAGCTGTCTGTAGATTAATTGTTCCACAGCGACTGCAGCTTCAGAGGTCAGTTAGGCCTTATTGCTAAGTCTTTTTCAATGGTTGTTCTACTTTAAGTAGCTGACTTACACTTCCTTTTCTACTACCAATATTGGGATTATTTAGAATCACTTCCTTGAAACTGATATTTTTTTTATAAATGTTGGTTGATACTGTAAGAGTTATGTCAGCAGTTGGCTTCTCATTTCAGCATAAAAAGAGAATTTATGGAGACCCCATTTCCCGCAAGCTCATGGAGTTCTACCTGTCCTGGTTCATGTTCAGTCCAGTAAAATACAACAAGAAGAAACATTTTAGCATAACTCACATTTTATCAATGTCCCCTTTCTTGTATGCCTTTTCCCTTTCTCAAGTCTTACTGAAGTCTGTTTACCTTGTATCTTGTGTCCCTTGCTGCACACAATTCTATTTCCTTGGGACTCCTATATAACTACCAGACACAGTATTCATGTAGGTGTTCACAAATGTAACAGCGAGAGATCAACACTAACAAAAATGTTGGTTTCTGACTTAAGTGGTTGATATTTATTTATCAGTTGCATTAAAAGTTGAGCAAACACCACCCTCAATAATTTCATTCAACAGGCTTCACAGGGGTTCACACGGACAATCTATAGGCATTTTAATGGCCAGCTCCATTTTGGCTTACAACCTTCCAAACTCTGAATAGTCCCCACCGCCATGTTTGTTTAAAATAAAGAGGTGAAACCTCCAACTATGCTAATTTATATCCCATAGGATAGCTACAGGCAAGATAGATGCAGAGATATTTAGAGTTAGGAAGTAACTGCCCCTGAACATGAACTAGTCCTTAAATTAAAACTTCAGCTGAAATATTGAGTCTGATTTGTTGAAGTTCTCATAAATTGGAGAAGATAGACTTTCATGGGGGAATCAGAAAGGATCTGGTCCAGGATCAAAAACTTTGCCGACAAGAAGGTTCACATTCCAGGTTCACTGTATCACCCACATTCACCTATTAAAGTCTACCTTCTCTAGCTTTTGGGAGCTTTATTAAATCAGACCCATTTTCCCTACCCAAGAATGGGAAATGGTAGGAACTCCATCATGTGACTACAGTGACCAGGACGATGATTAAAATATTGTCATTAGCTGGTGCTGTTTTCCACCATTTATGAGCCACTGACTTCTAGAGGATGACCAGGATTCTTGACATCAGATAATACAACCAAGTAAAAGATTGTACAAAAGTACTTTCCTTATAATAAAAAAACTAAAAAATATAAAAAAAAGAAGATCATTTGGGACAAGCGGGAGCTTGGTTACAATGAGCTCTTGGTTTTTTACTCTTTCCAGTAAAAGCCTTGGTCAAGGCAGATATCAGTAATAAAGTACCATGGGCTGTGAACGTGATGCTCTTACCATCATCATAGAAAGGAATTTCTTTACAGTAAATGTGATTCAGCTCCTTATTCCTTACCGTAAGTGCTGGTGATGGCACATCTTCTCAATACATCAGAAATAGCTGAGACACCTTTGTTACAAGAATTAACATCTGCTGCTATAATTAGTGCTGGAAATCATTAGAGAGTTGAGCTATGGATCCAGAGAAAAAAAACTGACGGCTATTCTTGTTGTCAGGAAGGAATTCCATGTTCCCAGTGAAGCTAAATTTGCCATTGAGAATAATAGATTTGTTTTGCTTTATATTTTCTCAACATGGCTGAAGTGGGGCTGGAATTACAGGATTTCTTGGAAGAGGTCCATGCTACTAAACAGGAAACTGGTGACTCTCCAGGTATAACCTGAAATAGTGTAAATGACTTGGCAATGCACAGGTCCACTCAATGGAATTAAAAGAAACCAAGAAGTGTTTCAGTAAATACATGTTCTAAAAAATGTAACATTTACCAGAAAGTAATCTTTAACTTAAATTTTAAGCTTTAATTTCCCTTCTGTTTCCATTCTGTTCCACTGCTATGTCTATAGTTTTAACTCTTGCGTGATGAGAAAGCTTTCGCAGCTTCCACCAGGGAGCTAGTCCTATATAGCATTGCTTTAATGAATTGCCCACGGATGCCTGACCTAACCTAGTCCAAAAACATTCCAAGGAAACTCATAGAGTCAGATCCACTCTGCTCACTGATGGACCGAGATGTAGAAAAGTATCAAGATGGGTCCCTTTATGTCATCGAAATTTAGCATAGGAGTCCAGTGTCTTATTTGTGTGTTTTTCCAAAAACACAGTCTCAGGTTTTTTTAGGGTCAATACTTTCAAGGGGTCAGCTCACTGTTGGACCAGAATGTAGACAGGTATGAAGGTAAGAAGAAACTTTGATGCTTCTTTGATGGTCTTCTTCTTAGTCCCCATCCCTAAGCACTTGGTCTTGATTTGGGGGACCCAATGGTGGTCAATGACCCAGCATTTCTGAAGCCAAAATAACTCAGAGTAGATGCCATCATTCAAATTTATCATACAAATTCTGACATATGTCCAGTGTCTTCAATGCATGTTTTTGCAAATGCAAAAACATTGCCTCTGGGTTTTTTGGGGTTAGTAATCCAAAACATAGGAACGAACCTTGATGCTTCTCTGTTGGTCACCTTCTTAGTCCTTATCCCTAAACGCTTAGCTTTGTTCCGAGGGACCCTATAATAGTCAATAAACCAGATTTTCTGAAGCAAAGAATGCTGAGTAGATGCCATCATCCAAATTTGTCAAATGGGGAAACAGAGTTCATAATAATTCACTTGAGTCAAGTGTCTTATCTGCTTTTTCAATTGTCCTATCTGCTTAACATTGCCTCCAGTTTTTTGGGTCAACAATTCCAAGGAGTCAGTTCCACTCTGGTCAGATCACTTCTGGACTACAGTTTATTAATCCAAACAGATGCACAATGTACATAGGAACCTTGATGTTTCTCTGTTCGACCTTAGGCTTTGATCTGAGGGATCCAAGATCCCCAAAGAGATTGCTGAGCAGATGCCATCATCTAAATTAGGAATAGGAATACATAGGGAAGTGTAGGTACACATTTGAGTCCAGTGTATTTTCTAAAAACATTGCCTTCAGCTTTTTGGTTTTATGTAGTGTGACAGAGTGTCCCAAAAATGTCAGGGAAAGTGTTAAAAGGCTCCAGGGAAAGAGTGTGTTAATGTTTATGTAGGTTTTTAGATGGAAAACCAGGGACTTTAGGGTCCTGGAGCTGGGCAAGGGAGTGAAAGGGTGGGTCCCTGGCTCAACCCAATCCTGATTTGGGTTATAGGCACCCGCACTCAGGTGCAAGAGGGAGATGTGATCAGTCAGAGGCTGAAGAGCAGCCAGAGGGTTCCAGGTTGAGAAGAGCAGCCAGAGGGTTCCAGGCTGGGGAGGCAGCCAGAGGGTTCCAGGCTGTGAGGAAGTCTGTTCCAGGCTGTGAAGGGAGCCAGAATTTGTTCCAGGCAGGAGGAGGGAGCCAGAGTGGGTTCCAGGCTGCATGAAAATGGAATGAGCTCCAGGAAAGGCAGCGGTCAAACACTGTTGATATTGAGTGTTAGAGAGACAGGGCACCCAGTGAGGTATCTAGATGCCACCGTTGTTTATTGTGTTTACTTTAAAGTGTTGGAGAGTGTGCTGTAACACTGGGCTAAAGAAATAAAATTGCTGTTATTTTAGACATTCGGTGTCTGCTGCCTCTTATCTGCCCTGTAAGCATCCCATTACCATGAGCAACCCCCAGTAAGACACCACAGTAGTATGTATGTTTGTGGGGATATGTAACGTGAACAAGAACACCTAAAAAGAAAACTGCTGGTTTGTTATTTGCTGTAGGAAGTAACAATCTAGATGCTCAGTACATTCACTATTGAAACAAATTTTTGGATTTTCATTTTTGTTTTCCTAAACGTTCACCTGAACATAACTTTTGGGTGAAAAAGAGTCAAGGCCTCCTATTTTGATAAGACACATCTTTGACTTAGTATGTATTCGAATCAATTTCCTATTTAGATTACATTGTATTCAAACACTTGATTTATTAAAACTCTCCAAGACTATAGAAGATAAACAATCATGGGGGAACATGGGTGGTCCAGCAAACCTGAAATGGACTTCCTAAAAATCTATTAGTTGGGAAATGTTTTCAATAATAAACCAGATCCATTTCAGATTTGCTATGACACCCTGGTTTCCCCACGATAGTCTATTATCTCTTGTCTTGTATTATTAGTCCTGTAGAGCCTTAATAAATCAGGCTCAGGATGAATACATTCTATTTTCTGTTTGGTTGAGGAAGAAAGAAATTAAAACCTTTATGAAAATATAAAAATATAAAACCTTTGCCCATCCAGGGCGTTGCTCTACCTCAGAACATAGGGCACATGGTTCAGGTCTTCGTCCAAGTCCCTGAACATTATGGTATTAGAAGCTGCCATGTCAAGTCCCAACTCCCAATTTTTTTGTCTTCTTTTATTTTAGGAGGAGGTGTCCTTTGTTGAGAGCCAATGTTACATCATGTATGATGTGGGAATCCTCCATGAGCTGCCAAATGGTGGGGTCCTCTCCAGATCCAGAAGAAAAAGTCAGTGCAAGGGAACTGTAGAAGACCACAACTACAATATAGAATAAGCAGCACCACACTAAAAAAAATGCAACCATGAGATCTGGTTGGCAGATTTGGTGAGTTTAGAAAGAGCAAGAAAAATCATCTGCAAGATGGGTTAGATCAGTATTGCTCAACCAGGGTTCTCCTAGAGGTTGCTAGGGGTTCCTTGAGTAGTTTGTCACTCTCAGGTCAGTTTACGTGACACCAATGATCTTTTCGGCTATATATAGGGGTGACATGCTTCCCAATGGCCAGCAATATAGGAGTCATTTCTCCAACTTACCACCACACTAATGTACTGTGAGCTGTGGATATAGTAATTATAGAAGGGGTTCCCCAAGACCTGAAAGTTAACCGTTCCCCCATGTTAAAAATGTCAAGAAATGCTGGAGTCAGGAGGGATTGAGTGATGGAAGGAGGTTTATTTTTTGCACAGAGAAAGGCTTCAGATTTCTTCCAGGAAACTTGTACTTTACATTCATATTTATTTTTATCCGCTACATCACTTCCCATTGCTTAGATTGAGATGCTGCATTCTACGCACAGTATAAATCTAGAACATTTATTTTTAAATGCATTCATTAATAATAATTTCAATGATGATTCATTTCTTTTTGTTTTTACATTTCTGCCATGTCATCGTATTTATGAAAAAGTTGTATTAGTTTTTGACATGGTCTGATCCTAAGAGGATTATTGCCATACCAATGAAAGGCATTCCCAGGAGTCAGCTTCTTTCTTCAATATATATAACCTAATGCTGAATTCCAGGCAGATATAAAAAATACAATTTAATGGAATTGACCTTAGACTGTATTAATGACATATGACTATGGTAAGGTCATTAGATTGTGAGCCCCTTTGAGGGACAGCAGGTGACATGACAATGGACATTAGGCATTGAGGAGAGGAAGTACTGGAAGCCAACCAGGTATGCTGCATGTAAATGTGTTGACAAGGAACATACTGATTGAAGGAATATGAGTAGGGAGATGACCTTATCAGTTTGCTGTTTCTCTTTTTCTGTCTGATCAGCAGGGTGGGGGATGAGAAGAGACAACACTAAATTTCTTAACTGTAAGTGGTGTCATCTACCTGACTCATGGGACTGTAAGCCTCTGAAACGTCACACGTCACACATATTACCTAAGATAAATAGTAATGCTCAAAATCTAACATGTATATTAGGTCTTTCAATGCTGTTGATCAATCCACCACAACGACCAACTGGAAATGACATTGTATAGGTGAGAGCACAGTCGGGTGCTGCTCACTCATCCTCCCCTTTCCCTTCTCCATAGAACAGAATGGCGTTGTGTATACAGAGCCCATTCATTCATCTGTCACTGGAGATTGTTTCCAGGGACAATCCTCTGATGTCCTTGTCTGGACAAGGCTATGTACATTTCATCTACTAGCTATTGACTTCACAAGTAATCATAAAGGGAGACAAAACAACATCATGGTGAGACAAACTTCTAAACATTTCAATCTGATCACCTGATGATGTCCAGATATCTTAAGGGCCCAACAAAAACCCTGGTGCCTGTTATCAGCAATGAGCTGAGGAAAGAGATAAGACAGTCTGTCTGCACAACAGATAAGTCCCGTACAGACACCAGATATATATCATTGGTTCACAACCAGCCATCACATCCGATCAGCAGATAACCATTCATTTTGAAACTGGCCATGGACCTAAAAAAAATGGTGGTGCCCAGTAATTTTAGGAAGGCTTGATAGATCTCACCTGGGCGATTATTATTCACCTACAAATGTGTGCATATATGTCTATAGACAGCGACCAATAGTGCACATAACCACCTATGTGCGTCCTGTAATCAGTTGACATCACATCTGTAACCGGTACAATGTTCTGTCAAATTCTGTGATGGAATGTATCTTTGCTGTATGTATGAAATTGTTGATTGGAATATAGCATAGAGAATATGGCACAGATAATGCTTATTCATGAGGAATGTACTGGCCTTATGGTGACACCATCTGCTATATCAACCATTCCCACTAATCCTGAAAACTCTTAAAGGGTTCCAGGCTATGGCTGACTGTGTTTCTCTGGCAGTACCTTCATGGTTCTAAATATACATCTACCTGGCAGAGACACATGCAGGACATGTAATGACATTTTAGCAGTCTATAAGCCATTCTAAACCAGGGTTTCATGGAACCCTAGGATGAAGACATGTTCACAATGTCTTCATGATTACAAATCAGTACAATGGTGTGTAAAACTCTAAGAATGAGCACATTATTATTAATAATATTATTAATAAACAGGATTTATATAGCGCCAACATATTATGCAGCGCTGTACATTAAATAGGGGTAGCAAATGACAGACAGTGACAAAGGAGGAGAAGAGGACCCTGCCCCGAAGAGCTTACAATCTATAAGGCCTCTTTGGCATATGTATGAAATTGTGGATGGGGATATAATTTGTCGAGAATGCTCATTCATGAGCACTGGTGTCCGTATTGGCTTTATGGTGACAACATCTTCTATATCAATCATTCTCAACCAGGATTTCATGGAACTCTAAGGTTCCATCAGAGGTTTCTGGTAGTACATATATACCAATAATGATGTTTTCAGCTGTCTATAAGCCATTCTCTACTACAGCTTCATGGAGGCCTAGGAGTTGCCATCTGTATGAAATTTTGGACAAGGTTTTATTTTGGCAAGACACCATCTTCCATAGCAACCATTCTCAACCAGATTTGTATGGAACCCCAGGGTTCTAATAGAGGTTTCCATGAGTACTTTGAACTGTGGCTGACTGTCCTGATGCAGTTTCTTCTTGGTTCTGATTATATCACCACTTGGCAGAGCCACATGTATAACAAAACCATCCTTTTAGCTTTAAGCCATTCTCAACCAGGGTTTTATGGAACCCTAGAATGAAGACATCTTCACAACGCCTTCCCAATTATTTCTATAGGCAGCACAATGGTCTGTCAAAGTCTCTGAATGAGCGTATTATTAACGTATTGAACAATTGTGGATCAAGCTATAATTTGATGAGAATGCTCATTCATGACACCATCATCTTTATCACCAATTCTTAACCAGGGTTTTATAGAACCCCAGGGTTCTATTAGAGAAGGCATACCTTGAGCTATAGTTGACTGTCTTTCTGCTACAATACCTTCATGGGTTCAGGTATGGCACCACCTGGCAGAGCCACATGCATGACAATAATAATAATTTTAGCTGTCTATAGGCCATTCTCTACCAGGGATATATGGAACTTCCAGGTGAAGACATCTTCACAATGTCTTCTCAATCATATTCATCAACAGTACAATGGTCTGTCATATAAATGAGTGTATCATTGTTGCACCTATGGAATCATAGATCCGGATAAAACTTGGAACACACATTCATGAGAAGCTGTTCAGTAATAAGTTATAGTGTCTGTACTTACCTCATTTTCTATATCACCCATTCCCAAGAGTGGTTTAATGGAATGCTAGGGTTTCTTTAGAGATTGCCAGGGGTACCTTGACCCTTGGGTGTCTTTCTTTCTGGTATAGTTCCTTCAAAGTTCCAGGTATAAAGCTACGTACACACGTCAGATTTTTATCGCCCGATAATCGGCATCGGCCAATTATCGGGCGAAAATCTGCCGTGTGTACAGTCGGTGTCGTCCATCGTCTGGACGACCGACCTGCCGGATCCACGGACGATGGACGACAGCCGATCGTAATGAAAGTGAAGGGGAGAGCGCGCAGCAGGGTGCCGCTCCGTCGCTCTCCCCCTCCCCTCTCCATAGAGCATGAACGGTGCTGTATGTACAGCACCCTTAATGCATCGTGCACTCCCTTGTCGTTGGAAAGGATCGTGAAAGATCCTTTCCAACGACAAAAATTGCGAGTGTGTACGCAGCTTAACACTACCTGTCAGATCCACATGCACAACACTAATAACCTTTTTAGGCCTCTATAAGGGTAGCATTGTGGCCACCGCCATAGGAGGACACTATTCACATTGTTTATTAACATAGGGGGGTTTCCTAATGACTCTTGATGATTTTGAGGATTCAAATGGGGTAGAAAGTTTGAGAAAGTCTGTTCTGTACAAGACAGTACTAATAATAATCCCATAAACATAAAGACTGGATCATTCTGTATTTCTACAAATACAATTCACTCCTGACCGGTTCTCTTTTTAATGAAATTGTTTACATTCTAGTATTTATTTTTGTGTATAAATTTGGCCAATTTTTTTGTTCCATCCCAGTGGATTAAATCTAATTTTATTTTGAAGTTTTCCTCGAGTATTATTATTGTTTTGAATCTAAGTCTATTTTTGCAGCTCTCATGTACGCAGTGTCTGTGGGAAAGAGGCGGAGGTCCCAGTGTTTTCCCGTAGTGTATATCCTCTTCCCTGGTGGATAGGAAACAGCAGGAAGGATGCCCCCCGTGACACCCCGCAGTGTCCCCGCCTCTCCTGTTCTCTCGTCCGTCCGGATACGCATCCTTCTGCCTCACCTCACCATGTGCATTCGTCTGCTTTATCACTAAAAATAAAAAATACAAAATTTCAGCAAAACACTACAAAGATAGTAAATAAAAAACTCCCAGATAATATTTTAGAACTTAGAAAAAATAAATGAATGTTCCAGCATTATAAGGGGTAAAATTATTATGAGATCCCTAGGCCAGTGGTGCCATAGTTGCACAGTAGGTGTCAATGACACCCTTAGGAAGGTTTATTTTTTCCATGTGACAGTAATGTTTAGGTATTTACCTTTTTTTGTGGATGAACAGAACTTTTGTTTCAGTGTGCATGAAAAGAATTGGCTAGAGATGGGTGAATGTACTAAATAGTACTTTAATAGGTCACTTTCTATTATGATCTGTTCTTGTGGTCACAGAGGGGCACTAACAGCTCAAAGGGTGTACGCGCTATTTGTATGAGGTATGCCAGCTTGGCAGAAAAACAGTAGATATGTCCCCATTGACTGGTGGTTATAACAAGCCAATATGTGGCCAACCACCCTCAACCACCACCATCTTGGTTCCATAGTTCTTCTCTATACTTCCAGTGTTTTCCATTGGCTGGTAAATTGGATAATCATGCAATTTCCAAATTTTTCAATAATGAGGCGCAAATTACCTTGAAACTACTTAACATATGATCTAGCGTTGTAGGTGGAAATCCAACAGTAGATTATGGCAGGAGGTCCTCCTAATGACTTCTTATTGCCCATCTTCAGTGACTATCTTAAGTGCCCATATTTAAATCTATTCCATGAATGCATGGTGCGCCCACAAGGCAACTCAACCCCATCAAAAATTAAAGGCACGCATGCCTATTGGCACATGTGACATCTGATCACCAATGAAGGATGGGTCAAGAGGCCGGAAGGTCACCACATGTCTGATGTGACCTTTATTGAATCCAAAAGACCCCTTTGCCAAGTTCCTAAGTGAACCCATTCAGCTGGAAGAATGAATCTGAAATTCACTTTGACTCCAGGAGTTTCATCCAGATGTGATAGCCAACCTTCAACTACACAATTTACATCATTCTGAACATTTGAGTGAAGATGAGGATATAGACAAGGATATTTTTGATTTTTTGGCTAAGCTGTAAATACTTTCCTCCTGATTTTTCCAACAAAAACAAGAATTTATAGAACTGCACTCCTACCAGATTACAATGCTATCAGTAGATAGAGGTTGGTGGAGGGATTCCTCACAGTACAAAAATATTTTCTTTTTTACCAGATCCATGGCCACTTTATGGTCAGTTAATGACCTTTACTACAGTTCACATTTCAGCTTCCCATATAACAAAAAGCAAATGACCAATGTGCTGATGATTTATTTTTATGCCATCGAAATATTAGTTGCGGTTATAAAGTACATTTGTTGGCTTTTGCATGAGTCAGGATTGTTTTTGCCAGTCTCTAAATTTTTTATGCAGCTATTGCAATATTAACTCTTTTTTATCCATGGTTTCTCATTCATTTCTTTGGAGACCTGCCATCAAGTTCTTACGGGCCACAACAAGTGATAAAATTAGCCTACAGGTTTTATTTGCATAGCCCAGTATGTGCCCTCTGGACCTGACGGGGGAACATTGGGGAATGGCCTGGGAAAATGGGCCAACCTAGATATTAAATGTGTCTATCCAAGCCTGGTAGAAAGCAAAAAAAAAATGTTTTATATTCATGCAAAGAATGTCAATGATACTTATTTGTTTAGAGCTGTCATTCCTGGAGATGAGCACATACACTGCACAGCCCCAAATTTTGTAAACTCCACTTTTTCTCTGCTCCATCATTGGTCCATATCCATTCCCAAAGAATATTTCCCCATACTTTCCAATTTACAAAAGGTCACATGACAAAAAGGAGACTTTTTTCATGACTTGCTCTTCTTGTCCTCCCAGGGTGCTTCATCCTAGTAAAATGTGGTATAATAAAACCATTAGTGCAGCAATACACAGTAAGCTTGGGCTGACATGATGATTTACCTCCTGGGGGTGTGTCCAAGACAGCCTGGGTTTACAGGAAGTGGGAAAGGATAATGGGTGTCATGCAACCTGGAATAAAGAACAGGGATTCTCCCGGGGAAGAAGGTTGGTATTGTAACTACATGGGATCTAAAAATATCAGAATCTCTTGTTGTATGATAATCCTGTAATCCCATGCACAGCTGGGCGAGAGGGGCAACCTGGGTCGTGCAGCTCTTCATTGCCTAATGCTTTCCATCTATTGCCCCATATAGACATGCACAAATCCTAAATCTGCTTACCTTGCTAACCTGAACAGAGATCATTCATCATTGTCCAATCATGAAACTTAGGGGGGTGGGGGGGTCAGTGAACAAGCTGCCTGCTTTACTGCAGCAGATCGAAGTGGGGGCATTGCATGGCTGGGATGTCTGGACCGCAGGAGAGAGCTCTCCTTTTAAAAATGCTAAGCACTTGGTTAATGCTGGGTGATGGATAACAATATTCTGTATTTTATATTTTTGGCTTCTTCATGCAGTATTCAGGCTGCTGTGGGATCCTTTTTGGCAAACGCAGGTCCAGGATAGTTAAAAAGAACATCCCAACGCCAATTCCCACTGTACCCATTAAAGCCACCAATTAATTTTGCATTCAGTGACTTTAGCACATTGTGGTCATGGTTCGATAAAAGCTATTTATTTTTAACCACATTTTGGGGAAATGAAAGCTCTGTTTTGCTCATATCTGTGTATAACAGGTGTTCTTGAAAGAAAAAGTGAAAGAAAAGTAATGCAAGAGGCAATGAAACTTTACATTTAAGTAGGATATACATCCTTCATGGTACAACAAATCATGTCACCTTGACTTGGGTTGCCAGCCTGGACTGTGATTAGAAAAGTGCAATGGCCCTGGTGACAAGGCCCTTGTCATAGATTTCTTGACTTGGGGTCCCAACCTAGACCGCAACAGGAAGGTGGAACCACTCTGGTGAAGTGGCTCACATCATGGGCACCTTGATTTGGGGTTCCAGCCTAGACCATGACTAGAAAGGTGCAATGGCCCTGATGACACAACTCATGTCATGGGAACCTTAACTTGGTGTCCCAGCCTAGACTGTGACTCGAAAGGGTAATGACCCTGGTGACAAGTCTCACATCATGGGCACCTTGACTTGGGGTCCCAGCCTAGACTTCGATGAGAAGGTAGAACCACTGGTAAAGCAGGTTACATCATGGCCACCTTGACCTGGGGTCCCAGCCTGGACTGTGACTAGAAAGGTGCAATGGCCCTGATGACACAGCTCACGTCATGGGCTCTAGAAGGATGCAATGGCTTTGGTGATCTAGTGATAAGGCTCACATCCTCGGCACCTTGACTTGGGGTCCCAGCCTAGATCTCGATGAGAAGGTAGAACCACTGGTAAAGCAGGTTACATCATGGCCACCTTGACCTGGGGTCCCAGCCTGGACTCTGACTAGAAAGGTGCAATGGCTCTAGTGATCTGGTGACAAGCCTCACATCATGGGCACCTTGACTTGGGGTCCCTGCCTAGACCTCGATGAGAAGGTAGAACCACTGGTTAATCAGGTTACATCATGGCCACCTTGATTTGGGGTCCCAGCCTGGACTGTGACTAGAAAGGTGTAATGGCCCTGATGACACAAGGTGTATGGCCCTGATGACAGTCCGAAAGGACTCCCCTTATCGGGGCTACAGAAATGGAAACATAAAATAAAAAATTCATACAAAAACTTTTGGTACAGGAATGGGTTAAAAAAGAACTATAGCCCATCTCTTTTTTAGGTAGAGGTATGAAGAAGTCGGACATAGGGAGGTGCATGGTGTGCCACTGCACAAGCGCAATGGACCCTCTTTAGCCAACAAGGTCCCCAAGTCTGTGTGAGACAGGGGCCCCAAGTCAGTTCTGTACACACATATATATTTAGATGCCAGTCTCCAAAACCAGGACTGTCTGTGGCCCTTTGTGGCTCTGAACATGTACCCGCTGTTAGGTGTGACACCTGTCAGTGGCTAGGATCTCCTTGACATTTTATTGGTCACAAGGTGGTACAGTTGGGTGAGTTCCTGACTTTGCAGCAGCAGAACATATGGCGGGGTTAGACATGGGACAGCGCTAGATTGCAGGGTCCCAGGGCGATGAATTATAGGGTGTGGACCACTCACAGCTCAGATTACAGCTGCATTATTCTTTTTTCCTCTGCAGCTATCTCCCTTTCCTCTCCTTCCTTCCAAAGTCTGTCTCACCCTTTCCCCCACCACCACCACCCTCCCCTCCTTCATCATACTCCTCGCTCAGCTCCTCCTCCTCTTCCTCTGCCTTTAACTTTCTCTGCTCTTGTAAAGTTTCAAGTCACTTCAAGAGAGAGAGAGAGAGAGAGAAAGAAAGCTGCTGGCGGGAGCTGGAGGTGACACAGATTCAAGGGCAGTGCCAACCAACCAAAACAAGGTGACCACAAGCAGATCCAGACGTTGTCACCCTCCAGGTCGTGGTTTCTTTCGCCTCTTTCACCTAAATCGCTGCTGACAACATGCATCTTACCTCTGGTGGAGCTCCAGATTGGTGCCCTGACCCCAGGGTCCTAAAGGTGACAGTGGGGGGCCACTGCGTCCGCAGGGAACCCAAGACCGAAGTCTCCAGGGGGTCCAAGAAATCGCTGATATTGCTGGATCTGCTGTGCCTGCTTGTCGGTAAGTTGGTGTCACATGACAGGAGATAAGTTGAGGGTTCTGTAAAGGTGTCACAGACCTGGGCAATGCCCTGGGGGGGCTCTGGGTGAATATGAAGTGGGGGACACACATTCACAGCATTGCAGCTTTCTGCACCCCCTGCCATTCTGTCAATTGGGGTTCCAGTAAAAAAGGGGCATTGGGCCAATGCCTAGTTGGCCCCATTTAACAGACCCTGCTGTTGGTGCCGCATTTTCCCCAAAGCTGGAACGCTGTCGTCAAACAAGCAGCAATGGGGAAAAGGGGGCTGCATGCTGGGGAGAATAATAGCGATTGAATAAGGTCTACTTACCCATCCAATCTCTATTTACCAATCTGTCATAGACACTAAGACATCCAATCAAAGTCTTCTACTGTCTATGGAAGCCTTTGGTGAAAATTCTCCTCCTTTAGTAAATCACCCCAATCATACAGCATAGAACACACTGCAAAAGCTGGCCATACACATAACAATCTGATTGTACAATCTCAATACAATCTGGTTTATGTCTGCCAAAACATTGTGAGGACTTACCTAATCAATTCATCCGCCAAACAGGTCTGATATGTCCGGACAGTACCCAATCCATCTGATCCAACCCAGATTGTACAATCAGATTGTAAAGTGTATAATCAGGTGTAAAATATTCCGAAACAACCAAAATCGTGAAGCAGCCAGTCTCTCCAGTACAAGACGGGTTGTGTGTTTTAGTGACAAAGCCTGAACGTGTTTGGTGTTGTAGCAAAGATTGTTCATCCTGTCTGATATCTTCGGTTTGGATTACCGGTCATTATATTTAGCTGTCAGATTGTATTTTCTGTCTGCGCATCGGTCGTCTCCCAGATCCCCCTATTGTCTTGATTGCTGTGGTGCCGGAATGGCAAAACGTTATTGAGAATAATCAATGATTGGGATCAGTTGCTCAGCATGCTGGAGAATGTCTATCAGTCAGACAATGCCATAGATTATGCAATCCTTCAATTTGATTGGTCAGTTGACCATTGCATTCATTTATTTGTGCCTTGTAATTTAGCAAATATCTGTTACATTGCAAGTGTTCTGCATGCTGAGCAACCAACCTTAGATTATGGGGGAGAGGGTCACTGGGGAGCCCATAGAATGTAGGCGAGTGACACCTGCCCTGCCCACCATGTGCTCTTTATTATCCGTCCTTTATAATCAATTTTCCATATCAAAATATAATATATGAAAGTGGGGCAAATTCCTAAAACCAGGGGCAAATGGGAGGTATAAAGAGGGACAGTTCCTCAAAACTGGGGGCAATTGGTAGTTTTGGTTTAGGGCACTTGCCCAGGGCCCCCACCTTTATGGCATGGGTCCTCTTAAATCAGGGGCAGATGGGAGGAATAGTTTAGGGGTAATGAGAACTTCTGCAGGTCCAGTGCATAAAATGCATAAAATTCAAGGTGCCTACAAACTGGGCAATTGCATGGGCCCCTATTTTCATCATGGCCCCAATTCTCAGAATGGTCAAGGAGCAGGGAGCTTTAATTTTATGCATGTGGGGTTCCATTTTATGATAGTCAGTCCCCCACAATCAGGGGCAGATGGGAGGTATGATTTGGGGGCCCTGAAGATCTCTGTAGGTCCAGTGTAGAGGTATAGGGGGTGCCAATAAACTGGCCAATTGCCCAGATGGGAGGCATGAAGGAGGACAGACCCTCCAAAACAGGGGCAGATGTCAGGTATGATTTATGGTTCCTGAGAACCTCTGTGGGTCCATTAAAGAGGTAGATGCCTACAAACTTAGCAAATACCCAGGGCCCCCACGTTAATCATGACCCCAACTGATGGAACGACTGGGGTCCGGGGAGCTTGAATTGTATTCATTTGGGGCCCTATTTCATAGGAGACAGTCCTTCCAAATCACTATGCTTTTGCGGTGCTGGGAGGCTGTTTGCGTCTACTATAGAAGAAGATATAGGTTCCTACAAAAATGACAATTGCCCAGTTGGGGGATATGAAGAGGGACAGTCTTTCCAAATCAGAGGCAGATGGGAAGTATGGTTTTGGGATCCTAGGGGACTATATGGGTCTACTATAGAGGAAGATAAAGGTTCCTTCAAGTATAAAGGTAGATAAAGGTCCCTACAAACTGGACAATGTGGACCCCACATCCTTCATGGTCCCAGCTGTCAAAATGGCAGAGGTGCAGGGAGTTTGATTTTCAGGGCCCACTTCATATTTACCCAGAGCCCAATTTTGCATAAAACCATCCCTGCCTACAATAGAAGATCAGTGATCAACATGACGACCGGGACATCATGGGAGGGCAATCTCATGGAATGTTGAGCATCAGTAGTCAACCCACCTCTTGGAGTAATCATAACCTGGGGTCAAATTTGGTTTATTTGTGGTGAAAGGGTTTCCCTATCAATAGCCAACTTGATGGCCAATAAGTGGGCCTTCCATTCCTTTGAGCAGATTTACACCAGAAAGGGGTCACCTTCATGGACCATATGGTGGTTTCCAGCCATTAATCAGAATGGGAGCCAGGGGATGAGCATTGTTTTAGAAGGTGAGGCCGATGGGGGCAGCCCACATACTCTTCTTCTCGGAATTTCTTTAAAGTAAATTAAACTAAATACAAAAGTTTTCTTTTTGTCCCCCCTACATGCTTCTACATGACAGAAACTCAATCTCACATAGAAGAGGTCGGGTGGGATGGTCTTCACTCAGCTCAAATTCCTTTTTTTGAAAAGCTCGGTATTTAGTGTTATTTATTGTACAGATTGGTCACTGTGCCAAGTATGAGCCACCAGGAAGGTCACACAGATTCCACTGGTGAATGGGGGAGGTTGGTGGGTAAGGTGACACCTGTGATTGGTCCATAGGGTCATCTGATATTGCGTTGGGCAATATTCTCCTAGTGTGAACTCGGTAATCTTTTTTGTGCATCCCTTCAGTATCTGATGGACAGAGACCCCTAGCAGTCATGTGACACCTTATGATAGATTGACTCCATTATTGCGGCAGGTGATTTCTGATTGGTTGCTGTGGAATACAAATCCCCTTATACCCCTATATACCCTTATTCTTTGTAAATCAACTCATTCATTTAATCACAAATCTTCCCATGAAACTACGTGACCTAGCTTTATAAAGCTAACCTCCAAAAGCTTCCCCTTTGGTCCTTTCATAAATAGATTACTGTGGGAAGAAGGGAGTGGAGGAGCTGGGCCAGCACTTGCACTTTTTAAAGGGCTGTGCTGGGATATGAACTCCTGTTGTCACTTCTCTTATTCTAACGTCCTGTTTTACCTTTGCAGTGTCCACACCTTTCTTAATCTGTGAGCTGGGATTGGTTGCACCGGTGCGTCGAGGATTTTTCTGTGAAGACAACAGCATCCGCTTCCCAGCAACACGAGAGGAGACAGTGAGTGACACCATGCTGATCAGCGTGGGGATCCTCATCACGGGAGTCGCAGTAAGTGTCACAATAGTTCCTTAGTCTTAATTAGATATCATGATGCCCCTGAGGGACCTAAATGTTGTCATCCTATTTGCCACCCCACACGTCCCCCCTGACCCTCCCCCTGTCTTGTAATTTTGGTGACAATACCATGTTCAGGGGCTTTCTAATTATTTAGTTGGCTTTTTCTGACTGTAGTTTACCTTTGATACACAGAAACATATGTACTTTTTTGATGGAATGATGATTTTTTGATTTTGATACTCTTGGTTCATGTTCCCACAACTCACCCCCACCCTTTTACACCTGCCCCACCCCCATCACTTCTTCCTCCAGCAATGTTAGTGATAATTCCATATTTGGGGATTCAAAAATATGGCAAAGGGCCTTCAAAAGTGCCTTAGTTCTTACTTTAATTTACATTATTTTTACACTTCGGACATGTTCCCATGATTTCCATCAATTCTAGTCGCAATACCATGTCCAGGGACTTTGCAATCTTTAAAAACGTTGGAAGTGGTTCAATCCATTTGGCAGGTCTTGACCCCACAACAGTGACATGTGACTGCCAAAAGTCAGCCATATTGTTTGCCCATTTGCCACAAATAAAGTTTCTCACGAACCCTAATTGTAAACAGGTAAAATGTGCACAATGGGTGATATTGTATAAAAGTAACAATAACCCTTCTGACACAGAAGCAATCCCCCCCCCCAGTTTCCTCTTTCTATGTAACTTTAGAATGGCTGTTTATAAGATATTGGCTGACCGCCATGGCAGTGGCTCTCACAATGTTTTTTCCGCCTCGGCAGATCGTTCTGGGGGAGTGTCACCGGGTCAACAAGCAGCGCAGGTCAGAGTCTGGCCCCAGAGAGGGATACTTATCCAGCATCTACCGGCAGATTCTCCCCTTCTTGTTTGGCTCGGCCCTTGGACAGTCCCTGACTAATGCCGCCAAGCTTAGCGCGGGTCGCCTGAGGCCACACTTCCTGTCCGTGTGCCAACCGGTAGGACTCAACTGTACCGCTGGATACATAGAGGATTACACATGCACAGGAAACCCCAGCGCTGTCACAGAGGCCAGGTGAGGAAACAGAATGTGATTTACTGTAAACCTGAAGCAGATTGTACAATCCCATTGTGTGCTCAATCTGATTATACAATCTCATTTTGTTTTATCGACAACTACACAGTGATAGGACCTCTCTCGAATTGTGAGCAAATATTAATATTATTTATTGTCCATTATAAGCATGAATGCTGATTATACTGCCTGTTATATAGGTGACCAGTAGAGGGAGCTCTTGCAAATCTGTATATATAGGTATATAATATATCTCTACATATATAATAGCTGAGAAGCTCAGACAAAAACTTATATTTAATGAGTGGAGCAAAGAGAATATGGACCTGACTCTGCACATTGTGTTGGCAGAAGTTGCCCATAGCCAACAATGACAGTGACCCTTTGTCTGAGGACACACAAGCCAGTGTTCATTCTTTGCAGCAAAGAACAACGGGGTATTAAGAGTTGACATCCTATGGTGTAGTTAGAAACAAACATCTTGCATTGATATAAAGGAATCCCCGAAGGCAGAGATTCCAGAGATATATTGCACCCACTTCCTGCCATGATATCCCACCACATCCATATACACCGTGTGATAATAAAGACAACATGTTATGGTGACCACAGTTCCAATTAAGACCCCTTATACCGCTGAATTGTCTGTGAGTCACGTCTTAGAAAAAGGATTGAAATTTCCAAGCAGCGGACCATAAATTTCCTGCTTTGGTGTTGTTGAGAAACATTAGTAGAAACGGAGATGAGTAAGAAGAGACACAAAGAAGGGGGGAGGGTATTCCCCTAGATGGGGGGTATAGGGTGCCAAATATGTAAATAAGCCTTTGTTAACCAGGGTTCCATGGAAGACCAAATGCCCTCCAGAGGTACCTTGGGGTTTCTTGAGAAATGAGCAACCATGGACAGGAAGGAGAAGAATTATCTTTTTGGCCGTAAGAGGATGTAGCTTGGTAGGGGTATTCCCACCACTGTACGCCAATATAAAAGATGTATTCTTACCACCGCCCCCAACATAAGATGCATTCTTTTTTTTGACCCGCAATGCAAGTTGCATTCTTTCTACTGACCACCAATGTAAGGGGTATTCCTCACTGACCACTGGTGTTATAGGGGTCTTCTACCAATGTCCACCAATGTAACAGGGTCCTTTTTTTCCACTGACCACTAACCTAAGGGGGCTTCTTCTTTATTGATCACCGATGTAATAGGGCTTCTTTAAGACTGATTCCCATGACAAAGGGGTCTTCTCCACTTGCCACCAATGTAGGGAGTTGTCGTCCCAACTGAGCACCAGTACAGGGGTTCCCTTCACTGACCATTAATGTAAGGAGTCCTCCCCCCCTATTGATCACCACAGTAAGGGGTCCCTATGCACTGACCACAAAGAAGAAGAGTCCTTTCCCCTATTGCCCACCAATATAAGGAGTCCTTTCCTCTACTGAACACCAAAGTGCAGGGTTCCATCTACTGACCATTAATGTAAGGAGTCCTCCTCCCACCAATGTAAGTGACCCCTCTTTATTGACAACCAATGTAAGGGGTTCTTATGTACTGACCACTAATGTAAGTGACCCCTCTTTATTGACAACCAATGTAAGGGGTTCTTATGTACTGACCACTAATGTACAGGTGTTCCCTCCACTGACCAATAATGTAAGGAGTCCTCCTCCCTATTGACCAATGTAAGGGGTTCTTATGTACTGGCCACCAATGTAAGGTGGTTTCTTCTCCACTTCCCATCATTATAAATGGGTTGCCTTCTACTGTCCACCAAAGTAAGGAGACCCCTTCTCTTCTGACTTCCAATGTAAAATAGTCCTTCTATACTTGCCACTGTACCCCTTTCACTCCCACCCCTCAATGGACTATCAATGAACATCAACGTACAATGTACAGAAGAGATGTATATAATATACAACACAGTCAGTGAGGAATGGATAACAGACAACACAGCATGTACAGCTCAGCATTATGACATATATAATGATGAGGGGAGATTTTCATGAGGACTGGTTGTGACATTCACATTGTACAGAACAGATGTATGTAATATACAGCACAATCTGTAAAGCAGAACAGTGTGGAGTATAATACATACAGCACAGTGTATATAATATATTACTATGACACTATGATATATAACGACGAGTACAGTTTATCCAGACATCTGGTTGTGACATTTATAATGCACAGCACAGATGAATGTAATATACAGCACAATGTATACAGCTGAGCTTTTTGGAGTATACAACTGACAGCACAACTCAGTGGTCAGTGGTTACTGGGAGGATTGGCTGAAAAGAAAATTTTATTTTAAATTTAATAGGATTTGCACAGTAATTAATAAATAAGAATTGTATACAAAACTAGGTGGGTGAAAATGGGTAGGTTCACCAGTGAAAAAAGGGGAGTAGTGAGGGGTTAAAGTATACCATATGGTGATATTGCATAGTTAGGGCTGTTTTACCACTGCTAATTACTCGGCAATATTTGCACCTCGATGGTAAAAGTGATATTGCTGATTCCGATAATGGCAGCGGTGGGCATTTTTACAGTCAAATCATAGGAAATCCGGATTGGTTGGGGAGCAAGGAAGCAAGGAAGATGTGTATGGCTTCCCTTTAGGTATGATTGCATATATTCTCACATGTGCGGACAGCTTCATCATAGCTCGTAATGGATCTCCCCGGGGACAGCAAGAGACAAAAGTGTAGTATTTGCAAACTTGCTTGACTTGCTAATGTATAGGTGAAAGAAGCCATCAAAGTGCTTCTAGTGAGCGGTCAGTGCATTATGGGAAAGATTCCTAATGGCTGCATGAGTCAGAGAGAAATGGAGTGAAAAGTATGTTTATGGGTCAGGTGTTTCCTGCATTGTGCCAGTAATGGCTATTTGTTGATTGAAACCTGAGATAAGTGCAATACAGTAGAAGAGAAACAATGAAGCAGAAGTCATAATATACCAAGCCGAATAATTGGCTATTCTGTGGAAAAGAAAAAAAAAGGAACAGCCATTTTTTATTATTAGTTTTAAGCAAGATTCACCCAGTTTTTGACCAAGATGCACTCATTTTTCACATTGGCTTCTATTACAAAAATATATGAATTCAATTCAAATTCAATTAATTTTCAAGTGGATTAACTTGGGTGAATCTTGAGTGCATTTATAAATAGACCTTCAAGAGGTCTGCTTAGAAAGCAGAGATTCGGACATTCACTGGTGAATGCCTTGCCCATATAATATCAGAATGTGAGAAGATTGATAAAGGAATTGTATTCAGAATAAAAATTGGCCATTTATTTTATCAATTTGGGGAAAAATAAAATGTTACCCTTGTCCTAGACCTCATGGGTGGGATTCTAGCTGTAAACTGCCAAGCCACTCCCCTGAGGATTTCCATATTGTTTGGAATATATATATTAATATATATATAATGAATGCTGCATTGGCCACCATAGTCAGACAGACCACCCCCCCCCCAGCCCCTCAGACTGAACCGTACTGTAAAAATAAATTGTTCTACCCCACACCCCCCGTTAAACCTCTATATGCATTGCATACACAAGTAAGGGTCATGGAGTCAGACACGGGACGGTGAGCTAAGCATTGCACAGTAACTCTCTGTCATCACTGTCACTTCCCAAAAAGTTGTGGTTAAAAAAAAAAACAATTAATATAAAAAACAGACTTTCCAGTCTTTTTTTTTATACTTTTGTTAACTGTATGTTGTATTTGCACCTATTGGCCATACACTAAACCAATTTTACAAAATACTGCATGGAACTCCAAAACAGTGTTATCAGCCCCGCCCTTTGTTGACCTGATGGACTACAGAGCGCCCCCTCTCTTTATCATTAAAAAAGGGCAATCAATGCAGCATTGGCAGCGTTGTCAGTTACGTTGTGTTTTTTGTGAACTTTTGAAATTTTAACAGAGCTATAAATTGGGAATTAAAATTTTTGTAACCTTTTTGTTTTTCAGGAAATCGTTCTATTCTGGACACGCGTCTTTTGCCATGTACTCCATGCTCTACCTCTCGGTAAGTGTGCACAGCATGACCATGCAAAATCTCTTGTGACATGGGTTACCTAATATGCTGGAGGTCATTAAGTAAAAGGAGAAGTGTGACTGTCAGCCCAGCGCTGTACAGCAACCTCAATGCTATGCAAACCAAACAAATGTTTTTGGAAGCCAAAAAGTGCAGCCACATGTTTGCGGTCTCTGACTATCTGTTGTTGAATGTCTGCAGTCTCTAATAACCTCAAATTAGCCGTAGTCCTTGCCTGGCTTGACTGCAGAAAACGAGGATATAGTTGTGTTGCTAAAATGTCTTACAAACTTCCTCTGCCTAATGAAGAATAATTTCTGATATCTTGTTTTCTGTCCAGTTTTATCTGCAGGTGCGGATGACATGGAGTGGAGCCCGTCTCCTGCGTCCCCTTGTCCAGTTTGTGTTAATCCTCGTGGCTTTATATACTGGATTCACCCGCATATCTGATCACAGGCACCACCCATCCGACGTGGCTATTGGTTTTCTACAAGGAGCGCTGGTGGCTTTTTGGGTGGTAAGTTTGGACAGTTTGAATTTAAACATGTTCCATGTCAAGGTCCTCAGGGTCTACTAATGGAGTCTCGGGATTTAGTGAAGGTCCTCAGGGTCTACTGATGGAGTCTCGGGATTTACTGAAGGTCCTCAGGGTCTACTGATGGAGGCTTGGGATTTACTGAGGGCATCTCAGGGTCTTTTGAGACAGTCTCAGGGTCTAATAATGGAGTCTCAGGGTCTACTGAAGGAGCTTCGGGGTTTACTGAGAGAGTCCCAGGCTCTAGTGATGACATCTCCGAGTTTACTGAGGAAGTCTCGGGGTTTACTGAGGTTGTTTCAGGTTCCACTGAAGGAGTCTTTAGAGGTAGTCTAGGGCTCTAATCACGGAGCTTCAGGGTTTATTAGGAAAATCTCAGGGTCTACTGTGGGAGTCTCGGGCTCTACTGATAAACTCAAAGGGTTTACTAAGAGAGTCTCAGGTTCCACTGAGAGAGTCTTAGGGTCTACTGATGGAGCCCCAGGATTTATTGAGACAGTTTCAGGGTCTACTGATGGAGTCTCAGGGTTTTACTGAGGGAGTCTTAGGTTCTACTGAATTCTCAGGGTCTGCTTAGAGAGTCTTATACTCAATTAACAAACCAATTATACATTTTTAAAAAAAAAGTTCAGGATCTAAATACAAATTTGAGGTCCCATTGCTACCTTTGTGTGGTAATTGCACATTGAAGTGTGATGGATAGACAGATACAGACAATTTTAGACCTGATAAAGTCTAAACATAGACGGGCCCGTCCCCTCCCTGTCCCATTGTCCAGGTTATTTCTGGGAGAGTGGGAAATAGGAAATCTTATATAAACGAGGAATTGGTGACTTCTCCTCCCTGCTGGGGTCTGCTGGGGCTGTGAACCATGGGGGGAGGTGCTATCAGGAAACGTCTGGGTATCCTGTTTAACTTTGCACAGAGGATGTTCCTGAGCCATTATGGGCCACACGGGATTAGCATAGAAGAGAGGTATCCTGGCCCTATGGGGTTTAGGAAGAACTCCAGATATAAAGCCTGAAGAATGATGGAAGGAAAATGCAGATGTAAATAATATTGTGTATATAGTGTTGGTGTACTGTATATAGGACCGGATATACAATGTTACTTTCAAAGTGCTTTGTTTATTGTGTTAGTGCACATAGTGTTGTGTATGTAGTGTTATGTATATAGTGCTGTGTATGTAGTGTTATGTATATAGTGCTGTGTATGTGGTGTTATTTATATAGTATATATATATAGGGCTGTGCATACAGAATTGTGTGCAGAGGAGTGTGTTTGTAGCTCTGTGAATTTAGCGTTCTATATATTGGTTTGTGTATAAAGAATTTTTGTATGTAAGGCTGTGTATACAGAATTGTGTTTAGAGGGCTGTGTATGTAGTGCTGTGAATATAACATTGTTTATATTGGGTTGTGTATATAGTGATGGGTTCAAAGGGCTGTGTTTTGTAATCATAGGGCTGTGTATATAGTTTTGTTTATATAGTACTGTGTATACAGTGATATGTATGTATTGTTGTGCATATGAATTGCTGTATATTGTGTTGTACATAGTGTTTCCATATATAGTGCTCTATTTTTTAATATTACTATATAAAGTGATGTGTATAGAGGGTTCTATATATAGGTTGTGTATATAGTGTTGGGTATATTGTGTTGCTGAATATAGTGTTGTACTATATCTAGCGCTCTACATATAATGTCAGTGTACATAGTATTGTAAATATTGTGTATATTCAGGTTGTGTATATATTGTTGTAGATTATATTGTACTAAAATGTAAAGCCATATACACACTTGCAATTATAGTCGTTGCAAAGGATCTTTCACAATCCTTTCCAATGACTAAGCACTGCGCGATGCATGAACGAGTGCTGTACATATAGCACCATTCTGCTCTATTATTGTTTATTATTATTATTATTATTAATAAACAGGATTTATATAGCGCCAACATATTACTCAGCGCTGTACATTAAATATGTACAGCCCTCTATGGAAGGGGGGGGGGGGATGCAGCGGAACGCCGCTGTGCTCTCTCCCCCTTCCCTTGCATTACAACCATTCATTGTCCGTGGACCTACCAGGTCTGTCATTCGGACAATGAACGACACGCGCTCTACACACTTCAAATTCTCGTCTGATATTGGCTCTGAGCAGGTGAACCATTGGAAGTAGCTTAATTTGTACATATTTGTAGTTAAAAGATACATAAAATATTTTTGAGTGAGATATGAGCTCACAGAACTGTACAAACTTTCTGATAAGGAAGGGGTTTAGTAGGATGAAAATTATTATAATTAATGAAATTATTGTTATATTGTTATAGTGTAATTATTCAGATCAGAATCTAACATAATCTCATTTTCAGGCTTTCTACATTTCTGATCTGTTTCGGAGAAGTAAATCACAGCCGGTCAGTGTCCCGCAGTGTTCCGACAGTCCAGAGACTTTCACAAACTGTTAATTGCCAACCTAAGGCATGAAGAACATGGAGAACCTCGGTGTGAGGACGGAGAAGAAGGTGGCTCAGTGGATTTGTGTGAGATCGCTGAGGATCCAGTGGGGTTCCTGAGACTCATATTCACACATTTCAATGTATGGAGACATTTCTATAAGGCTCCTTGGAGGTGCCCTGTGTTTTCCATGTGATGAGATACCTTCATACTACAAGCAGAGACGAGCCTTGCAATCAATTGGAACAGTCCAACAGCCAATCCAAATGCCTGATTTATTGATAGGACTGTATTCTGAGATATCTTTCCGTGTTACTGCACTTTACTCATCGTTACTCCTCTGTATTGAATAGGTCCTTTAAGGCTAAAACACAAAACTATTAAGGTTTTTGATGGAACCTGGTTGGCCGAGCTACCTGCTGAGAATTCCTTCCTGTAGTTCCGTAGTATTTTTTTGACTCCCTTTCATTCCAATAGGGATGGTGGGATTATCTCATGTGCCAGGATCTCAGATTGGGGAGATTTATACCACAGAACAAGGTTTGTGGATGCGCATTGGAGGAGGGTGTGAAAGCCCCTAGGAGTGTGAAGAGAGAAAGCCCCTAGGAGTGTGAAGAGAAGGCACTGTAGTGAACTGGGCAAGGTAACCTCTTCCTGCCCCCATGTGACAATGCAGGGGGCAAAAGTGACCAGTCACCAGTGTGGTCAGGTTGGAGGAATGCTGCCAGGGCTGGGAAGAAACCTAAAGATATAAATTGTTCCCTACCCAATCGTTTTACCTCTATAAATTGCAGGGTGCTGAGTAACCATTCACCAACTGGTCACATGCTCTAATAAATTGGAAAGCACCAGGGATTTTTCTTAGCTCCCAGTCTCTATCTAAGACAGAACTTACATGAGTCCTTATTTAGTCTCCTGCAATATTCCTAACCCACACCTAAATTCTAAGCTGCTGGCCCACATTAACAATGTAGGGGACCTAAGTGACCGGTCACCAATGCTGTCAGGTGGGTCACATGCTCCAATATATTGAAAAGTGCCAGGTATTTTACATAGCCCCCTCCCAAACATTTTATTGCTGAGACAGAATTTATTATTCCCTACTTAGCCACATGAAACATTCCTTACCCAGACCGGAATTCTAAGCTGTTGGCTCCCATGTAACAATGTAGGGGGCCTAAGTGATCAGTCACCAATGATGTCAGGTGGAAGGAAAGCTGCACAGACCCCTTTACCTTGTAGAAATAATATGAAGCTGCCTTAGCTGTTGGGAAACCTATAGATATACCTTGGCCCCTACCCCATCCTCTAACTCTGAACCATCATAGGGCCCCCTAGTAGCCAATCACCAGTGCTGTCAGGTGGGTTACATGCGCCAGTATATTGGAAAGCACCAGGTATTTTTCTTAGCCCTCTCCCACCCATTTCATTGCTGAGACAGAATTCATGCTCTTGGAACATTCCTAACCCGGACCTGAATTCCAAACATCTTAAACACCTTTGACAAGTAGGAGAAGTATTACACTGTCACAGGGCAAAAAAAACCTATAGCTGTAATTTTAATTTGGGGTCATTACCCTATCCATTTCTTCTAAGCCCCCCATGTGGATAGAAGGAGATTGAGTCGCAAGCCTCACTGTACCCATCATCTGGCTGTCAATGGGGTCACTCCGAATGTTAGGAATTTCAGCTGGTGTGAAGGGGAGAGGTTTGCAGTCGTCTTAACTGAGCACTTTTGAACGGTCCAATGTATTTGACAACAAGATTCAATGCAACTGGAAATTTGGGCACTTCAGTACCTCTAAGGAGGTCACATGACCGGGAGCCATTCGCGCACCCCGAGCCGCTGCAGGACTGCCGAGGCCATGTTGGCTGGATACACCACTATTTTACAGACTGGTCTGAACTTTTTCTTGCCAGAAATTCCTCACTGCTGGACGGTGCAGGAAATGAATCCTAATGTGACGTCAAACTTGTTCATACATTAACTGGAATTTTTTTGTTGTATAAGAAGATAAATATATATTGATAACATGGAGTAAGTCACTCTTGTGTTAGGGCTGGGAAGTTATGTGTGTTTGTGTGGGGGTGGGGGATTTGTGTATTAGGGGTGGGGGGGGGGTTACAGGTTTACATTCCTGGCTGTTTTTGTAGATGGATCTATGTCAGCCGTCTGTACAAGTGATAACGTGCACAAGAGATACAAGAATGTGATAGAATGCAACTCCTGGTATCTGGCAGCCAATCAGCTCATTCTTATATTTTATGAAAACATTCTATGGAAACAACTTTATACAAGTCCATGCAAAGTCAGCTACTAATCACAACCAACCCAACCAACCTAAACCCAATCACCCCTACCCAACCAACCTAAACCCAATCACCCCTACTCAACCAACTTAATCCCAACCAACCTAAACCAAACCAACCCAACCAACCTAAACCCAATTACCTCTACCCAGCCAACCTAAACCCAACCAACCTAAACCCAATCACCCCTACCCAACCAACCTAAACCCAAGCAACCCAACCAACCTAAACCCAATCACCCTTACTCAACCAACCTAATCCCAACCTACCTAAACCAAACCAACCCTGCCAACCTTAACCCAATTACCTCTACCCAGCCAACCTAAACCCTACCAACCAAACCAACCCAGCAGACCTAAACCCAATCACCCCTACTCAACCAACCTAAACCCAACCAACCTAAACTCAACCAACCAACCCAACCAACATAAACCCAACCAACCCAATCAACCTAAACCAAACCAACCCAACAGACCTAAACCCAATCACCCCTACTCAACCAACCCAAACCAACCCAACTAACCTAAACCAAACCAAGCCTACCCAACCCACTAACTTCACCAAAATCCTAGTCAAACCCCTTCACTTTCATTATTTTTTTACATAATTTTTTATAATCATTGATAGAATGATTTTTTAATATTAGATCTTTTCTCTGTCACAAATTTTTTACTTTGATTGACCCCTAAATTTTAGAATGCGGGAAGGCTGTAAATCAAACTTGCCTAGCAGGATCCACATACCTAGGAGGTCACACCATGAATATGAAGACCTAACCTGAAGGCTGATTAGGTCAGGGCTGGGTTTAGAGTGGGGCAAAGCAGAAAACTGTTGCGGGCCCCTTCCTTCTCCCAATTGCTCCTAAGGACCAATTTTCCACCAATAATACCTTAGGCTCTGCTGTATTTGTTTGCATTGAACCTCATTGGTAAGTTGTCAGAGGAGCTGAAGAAACAGCAAAGGAGATGGCAGTGAGGGACCTGACAATAGAACACCAGTTACAGAAAAAAATGGGCTAATGGTCTCTGATAGGGACTACAAGTGGAGGTCTCTAAACATTAAGCAGGCATGGTTCACTGTTGTCACCATCAGAAAACCTATCCTGACAAATGCCGTCAAGGCAAGACGTGGTGGTAGGAAGTGACTGTAAGGAAGCTGCGGGAGATCAGCATCATTGAGTTAGGAAAAATTTGGAGGGGTAGACATTGCTTACCTGGGACAGATATGCATGTCAGGAGTTCTGACTTTGCTCCACCTTTACCAGTTGTGGACTTCTTCTAGATTAGTGATTTCAAAATTATTTAAGCCAGAGATGATCAGGAAGCCACCATTTTTATAAGTACTGTAGGCCAGCATTGTAAGCCAGAATTTTTTAGGTACAGGATTTCCTTATAGGGTCTAAATTTGATTGTAGGGGCTGCACCCATGGTATTGGTCTTGCTTGCACTGCTTTATGGTTTATTTTCACACTCTCTCTTTCTGATTGAATCTCCATATGGTCATCTCAGGGCTATGCTATTCAAGTCCATAGGAGCATTGCTGCTACACTGTCAGTGCAGAATTATCATGATGATGCACCCTTAAAGGGTGGACAATGGCACCCTGCACCCACACAGAGCCCTCAGTCTTCTATGTTAAGTTACACTGAGAGAAGAAGAATTACCTGGGACAGCACTGGAGAGGGGGTAAGTATTGCAGCTACGGCTGTTCATTTATTTCCTCACCTCCAAGGGCACCATTTCCAATGTATGTCAAACACACATCAGCACAATCCCATTGACCCATACTGGGCAGTACCTTTTGGGCCTGATTTATTAAAGCTCTCCAAGACTGGAGAATATGGACTATCATGGAAGAACCTAGGTGATCCAACAAACTTGGAATAGATTTGCAATTTTTTGCCAAATGTTTTCAATCCTGAACCAGATCTATTCCAGATTGCTGGATCACCCAGGTTCTCCCATGAGAGCTTCAAGTCCTTTGTAATTCAGAGGTTGTGTTTCACCTGCATTCATTTTTTTGGACCCAGCACATCCCACTGAGTCTTGTGAGCTGCCAAGGAGGTCATAAGCAGCTTTTACTTGTCACTTGCATTTGAATAGCAAATGTATGCAACCACATAAGCCATAATGTAATTGCAGGGTATTTGTTTACAAAGGCTGCTGAGCTGACATTATAGCTACGTACACACGCTAGATGATCATTTCTGAAGGCGAATGGTTGTGCTCCAAAATCTAGCATGTGTACAGAGGTTCCTCGATGTCTGCCAGGTGGATTAATGAAGGGTAGACAATGAGAAAGAGCACAGCTGGGTGCTACTCATTACTCCCCCTCCCCTCTCCATAGAACAGAACAGAGATGTGTTTTCCGTACTCATTCATTCTCCCGTCACTGGATACAATTTTAAAAGATCATTTCCAGCGACAGAAACCTGATGTCTGTACACAGCTTTACTGCAACTGAACAAACGTGATATCCTGTATTACAAAAATAGCAACCTGACACAGAGAACTTTATCCTCCATCAAAACAGAATTATTGTAGCAAAGTTTGCAGAAAGTGTTTGATTGTTGTTTTACTATAACATAACATTTAATCTTCATCGCAGTGTTCATATGGGGGGATAAGACTGAGAGGGTCTCATGGATGCAACATGAACCCTGGATCCCTTTACTACTCCAGCGTTCCGTCATACTGAGCCTGTACGGAATGTTAGAATCCAACCAGCTGTCCTTGTGGACTGCGGCAGACAGGTGCGTGTGTATTTATATACTTGTTTTCTGATGCCACATTCCACAACCTGTAATCAATACACTGTATTGCTCCCGCTACACCGGTCATGGAATGTATCACAAAGTAATATGGAGCAGATCCCCATACACCATACTGGTACACATACTTGGTTTTACTATAAAAAGTGGTTTTATATTTGACTTGGTCATTGCCATCACAATGATGTATTAATCATCCATCGGAGGATTACACATTGTAATAGAAGCAATGCTGCAGGGTCAAATAGAAAATGTTTGGAAGCATTGATGTGGTAGATCAAGGTCAAGCTGTGTTGTTATTATTATTATACAGGATTTATATAGCGCCAACATATTACGCAGCGCTGTACATTAAATAGGGATTGCAAATGACAGACTTATACAGACAGTGATAAAGGAGGGTAGGACCCTGCCCCGAAGAGCTTACAATCTAGGAGGTGGGGGAAGTAACACACAATAGGATGGGAGATACGTAGTGTGGGAAGTAGTGATGGTTTCAGAAGACAGAAGATGGGTAGGCAAGTTTGAAAAAATGGGTTTTGAGCGCTCTTTTAAATGAGCAGAAAGTAGGAGCAAGCCGGATAAGGCGAGGAAGACCATTCCAGAGAGTTGGAGCAGCTCTAGAGAAGTCTTGTATCTGTGCGTGTGATGAGGTTATGAGTGAGGAAGTCATTAGTAGGTCATTGGAGGAGTGGAGAGAGCGGTTGGGGGAGTCGGAAATGTAAGTAAGTATGTTGCAGAGAGGATCATTCAAGTCTAGAAAATCTTTCCGTTCTTGTTTCCAGATTTCTTATGGTAATAGTTGGGGATGCCCCTTTTCTTGCCTAGCATGACTTTGCCCCCTGTCCACAAAGAAAGTTACATGGTTTGACCTATATGGAAGAATTTGACTGGCCTGGCTTCTGACCTAAGCCCTACTGAAGACCATTGGGATGAAATGGAAGACTCATTGAGTGCCTGGTCTTCACAACCAACACCCGACCTTACAAATGTTATTTAGGCTAAATAGACCCAGAACAAACATACATAGGGCAAAATGTGGTGTCTGGTTTGGAAAGAGATGTCCAACAATATGGTAAACACATGAGATTTGGTCAGGTGTTCACAAACCCTGGCCATTGATGAACATAGACTGTTTGGTGACTGCATACTTCAAACTGGTGACAAGAAGCATTGGCTACCAGCATGTCAATTTTTCTGATCAGTCTTTATTATTTATTTTTCATTCACAAGCCTAAATAAGCATACTAAAGTATAACTCTATTAAAACATGGTTTGGTTTGATGAGTTGGGTGTTGAGGGACTTGAGTGGCCTGCAAGGATCCCTGACCTCAACCTTACTAAAACCTTTGAGATGAAATTGGACATCAAATAGGAGCTTCCATGTCCAATAATCGATGTTCTATGTCCAATAATCCATATAGGTGCCATGGTCAGGTGAAGTGTCCACAAATCTTGGCCATTGAAAAGTTTCCATGCTTAGCAACCTTTCATAAACGGCATAGTTATTTCAAATGAGGGACTCAGAAAGAATTAAAACTGGCCCTCTTCTCAAATATACAGGCCAAAATCTTGTAGAAAGTTATCCCAGAACACTTAAGGCAATCCTAACTGAAAAGGTGGGTCAATTCTGTATTATTGGCCAGGGTTTGGAAAGAGATGCTCAGAAATTTCATAGAGATGAGATAGTCAGGTGTCCACAAACCTTGTCCATCAAGTGAAGACAGAACTCTATGCTTAACCACATTACTTGACTGCACCTGACTTTCAAGCTTGTGACTCAGAAATATTGTCATGACAGCAAAACAACAAGCGTTAGCCATTGGCATGGCAGTCTTTCAGATCAGTCTTTATTAAAAATGTTACCCTTGAGCCCAAATAATTATATTATAGATATTATGGGCCACCAAAGACATGGTTTAATGAGTTGGGTGTGATGGAACTCAAATGGTCTGTACAAAGCCCAGATTTTCATCCCTACTAAAACCTTTGGGATGAAATGGAACACCAGAGCTTGTTCTTACCCAACATCAGAAGCTGACCTCACACCCAGAAATATCTCATATTTATGGCCAAAGTTTGTAAAGAGATGTCCCACAATCTCATACAGGTGTGATGGTCAGGTCAGGTATCCAGAAATCTTTGCCATTGAGTGAACATGAACTGCAATGCTTACCCACCTTTACTAACTGCACTTTTGTTTCAAACCGGCCCAGTTCCCAAATACACAGGAGGAAATATTATGGAAAGCCTTTTAAGTATATCAAGGGCTGTTATGGCTGAAAAGGTGGGTCAGCTCCATATTTATGGCCAAGGATTGGAAAGAGATGTCCAACAATGTCATATAGGTGTGATGGTCAGATCAGATATTCACAAACCTTGGCCACTGAGTGAACATGGACTGCTATCCTTAACCACTTTTACTAACTGGGTACTTGTTTCAAACTGGAGACTCGAAAAGATTGGAAATCGGCAAGGAAGCCAAACACGAGGTATTCCCATTGGCATGGCAGATCAGTTCAACTTTATTACCAAAATGTACCTTCAGAAGCCCAAAAAGGCATACTAAGACCACTTACCATACTCTGAATGACAATTAAATTCACGTGGATAAACTTTATGTAGGACAGAAAGATTTCTGAGATTCATGCAAATAAAAGCCCAGCATTTGGTTTCAAGCATCATATTTTCAAGTAACCTAATGAGCATTGTCTCCTCTTTTCAAGCATAATATTTATACTCTGTGGTTGTGATGACAGTTGGTTTTGGTTGCTTGTTTTACGCACAAGCTAACCCAACGTGCAGGAAGCCCTTTACCCTGTCGCACGATTTCCTCAAAAGCCACATGCAGTTTTATCATCATTGGGTATAACCAGATCAGATTGTCTGCAGATAAGACTGTAGATGAGCTGTTTTTATACTAATATTAGTTATAACTTACCCTAGCAAAGCAGCATTGCATAGATACTGTTCTTCTTTACTGAAATTTATGTATGCAAGAAAAGTTCCTCTGGCCAATGGCAACCAAATAGCTTCCCCTTGCCAACCCTGCAGCCTAAAGTTGTAAATGGGTCAAGCTTTTCAGATATGATGTGATTGGCAACATACAATTTTCCTGTTAGGAAACTTTTTCTACAGAAGTTTCTGGAGTTATATAAAGTGAATGACAATGTTTATCCTCCCCAGCTGATGCAGAATATAATCCCTGTTTTGATTTGTGATGTAATACTGATAACTACTTACATTTCGTGTTGCATGAACAATTCTCTGTCTGATAATGTATGGCTTTGAGGCTAATAGGGCCAAAGTCGAAGTTTAACAAGTGGATGGCAAACTAAATTATTTTTAGGAGCTCTTAAGTATACACAGTGGTCCACCAATGCCCACTATATAGATTCACTCAATGCCCTCATGGCCACCAGCTATTGAAAAAGGCCACCAATGTTTTAATTGACAGCCCGTTGTACAAAATGATAGCTGTAAGCCAATGTATATAGCAGACAACACGTCCCATTGTGTACATTAAAGAGCTAACATCCATAAAACAAAGCCAATGTTAAACCAAAATGAATATTGGATGCTCCGGCCCATGGTAAAATTGTCCCAATCATTCAGGTTGAGGAAGTGAACATTAGCTCCATCTGAGCTTACATAGTCCTGTAGTCTGCAATCTTCTCACCAGATCTGGTTGTGATGACTCTCATTTTCTTGGGGTTCTCCAAATGGTCTTGCTGTCACCCATCTTGCCAATGTCATCAACCATTGTAAGTCCTGAATGGTATGTGATAAAGTAAGGGCACCTGTCCACATTCTGGCACTGAAGAACACTGGAACAAGAAGCTACGATTGGTTTCTGGATTAAGGTAGGTCCTGAATTATCAACAACCAGTGTGAGAAGGTGGATTCTTTGTTAAATGTATTTATTATTTATTCATGCCTTGTGCAATACTGCAACCCATAGACATGTTTCTGTCTTTTAGAATAGTTAACAATCTAATGACCCCATCATAGTCATATCATAGACATTTTATAGGACCAGACTGGGGAAGGCAATAGGCTTACCATTATTTTTTTAGAATGTTGGAGGAAACTGAAGAGCACATGCATACACCAGAAGAACATACAAACCCTATGCAGACACTGCCCTGGCTATAAATATCTAAATACCCCATTTCATACTCCAAATCTTTCTTTGTAACTTTCTTCAGGGCCAACATTACTACTTGCTATTGTGGACTTGACAATTGGCTGTCATCAGCAGGTCTTTTTCTTGAATAGGCCAGAAGAACCACTGGGATGACGTCAATAAGAGGGTAAAGCCAAGGACTGGTGAATTCCGGTGTGATTGTAGTGGTGGATTTCGCAGAGATGGAGTGCCACACTGCCACTGTCACTGGATCTGGAGATTTACTATAGGTGAGTATTTTTTATTTATAAAGTAAGAAATGCAAGGGGGTGGGTGGAAGGGCTTGTAGAATCTAGGATTATACCTGGAGATGGATTAAGGCTAAGTAAAATGTAAAACATGTAAAACTTTTGTCATTGGAAAGGATCTTTCACGTAAAATATGCATACAGCGCTGTTCTCCTCTATGGAAAGGGAAAGGGGGAATGAGCAAGCAGAACCCTGCCGCACTCTCTCCCCTTAACTTGCATTACGGTCGCCCAGGATGGATCCATGAACGGCAACTGTACAACTGCCAGATTCTTGTCCCATACCAGCCCTGAAGCGATATTCAGAAGAGAATCATCTGACCTGTGTACATAGCCTTTGTCTTTTGAAATCCAACACAAAGCTAAATATTATAGGATTGGTTGACTCAATAACGGTATATATATTTAACAGAATATTTGAGGCTTTTTACGACATATGCAGGTAAGACCCTTTTACTGACTGCTAAAACTTCATAATCTCTGCTGAAGATCACAACTTCATATCACAATGGAAGCCGCAATAGTAGTAGTTGAGGCTGGATGTAATTGTATGATATATAATGCTGGGAAGTAGGTTCTAGTGCTCATAAGCCATTGAAGAATAAAGCTAAAAGGACGCTATAACTCTAAAAAAGCAGGAAAAAAGTTTTCATTTGACCACACAATAGTAGGAAGTGTTCCTCCTCCCACCCTCTTCCCTCACACCCTCATCCTTCAGGACTTGCTGCTGAATGACCTCAGTAATTAGACCCTGAGGACTTCTGCCCCGAGGTCTCATACAGTAGCTGTATTGCATTTTATGCAGAAGACCTTTATAAGGAATTACATTTTTAATTACTCTTTACGGTTCAGGATAGAACTACTGCAAATTTTAAAATATGTCACAAAAAAACAATGCGGGCCAATGATATATCTGGAGAGTATTCTGATTTCATTGCTGCAGAAAATCCTCTCTGTAAACATGATACAGTGATCAAAGCACCGATCATCACCATGCAGAATCTGGTTCCCTATTTAAAAATTTGACAATCAGAGTGGAGAATAGAAATTTGTTATCAGATTACCACTTCTGTATAAACAACCCCCCCCCCCCAATAAATTGTAATTATTAATTGGTCAATATACAAATATGCTTTTAATATTCACCATTGGACATATTCCTTTTTGTAACTTATTTATGTTATATTATAATGTAAATATTGTAAATGGAATGGTTTTGGGTTTTGGCTTTGGAAGGTTAGTGTGTAAAATAAAATTCACATCACCAGTAAAAAAAACACATCATGTCAGTTCCTGTCCAAGTTCCAGTCAGTCCAAGGTCAGAATATACTCCTACATAGAAAGTACAATGATTTTATGGACACTATGGAGGCAGTAAATTGGTGATTTGTATGCATATTAATTGATAGCATTTCTTAAAGGGTATGTAAGCTTTTAAAACTTACACCTAATAATTAAACAGAAATAGAGGTTGGAACAACCATGATGTCATACTACCTGTACTACCTGACGTCATACTACCTGTAGGGTCGCACACCGAGCCATAGGACCACTCTGCCTGCTATAACCACTTGTTGGACTACACCTGGACTTTCCCTTCTCCTTAGGTAGGGTGACCCTGAGGGCTGCAACCCTATAGAACCTCAAAGAAAAGAACCCAGTGGCCTCCAAGGTCACCAATCCATCACCCCTTGCGGGGTGCCTTGGTGAGGACCAATATCAGTGCCTTGTAGGATCCCATGCTAACTGCCTGGGAAGACCCTAACACATGACCAAGTCAATCACATATGGCCCTTTTGTTGAAATCGTTCATATTGTTTTGGAGGGCCACAAAACTAAATTTTGAAACATTAGTTTCTTAATTTTTGGAACCTTCACTCTGGGCCAGAAAGTATGTGTCCATTTTCATGGATGGTCTGCTTTAGGGTACCTAAAGTTAATGGAATTTTTATTAACTAAGCATGGAAGTTTTTAAAGCATAGAAAACAAAAAGGAATAATAAAAGGAACTAATAGAACAATATAGTAGTCCCTGATGACTGGGTAATAAGGCCTACTCCCCTTTATGAAGGTGTTTTACATTAGGACCATTTGACTTGTGGCCCATTGACTCAGCCTTCCTGCAACCACCATGTGCACATTTGAAGACGTGAATTATTTTAGAAACACACATTGACATTTTCTATAGAGTAATCTGTTTCCAGGTTCCTTAGACACCAAAGGTCAAGATACACATATGACTCTTTACATAAGATGTGCGTAAGCAAAGGGCAAGGAAGTGAGGGGTCAACAACTGTGACCCAGCTGGGAGGAGACCCATTCCATTAATCATCTAGATGATGCAGAAGATCCTCATCCCTGGAAGATGATGACATTTAAATATCTTGATGGATTAGTTCCTTCTTGTATAAACCATTTTTTTTTTCTAAGAAAGTTGGGTTTAGCTTTGTAGAATTAGGCTACCTGTTAGTGTGTAATCAATGTTTGAGTATAATTAAAGTTAAAGAATAATGGACGTCCCACCAACATGTGGTCGGTATGCATCAATGACTTTCCTTTGAGGATCTTCCACACCTATCTACTATGGTGTGCCGAGTTAACATGTCTTACGATACAATAAATTAAGGAAGCCAATATATTTCAATGGATTGCCATTGGATGGGCCATGTACCTTTTACGTTTTTTTTAGGTTGTGCACCATATTAGTGTGTTGTTTTGCTTTAACAAGACAGGTAGCTTGTGGAGGTGTGTTGGGGTGCCATCAAAAAGATACTCTCAAGTTGGAAGTGCAATTCACCTACATATGTATATTGCAATATAATAATGTGAAACCAGCCCAAAAGGAAAAGTGTGAACTGCTCTTCCTTAGAGGGTGGTTCTAGCAAACCTGGAATGATGTCAAACACACATCAGCAAAATCCAATTCATCCATACTGGGTGGTCCCTATAGTCTCTCCAAGACTGGAAAAGATCGACTATTATGGGAGAACCTGGTTTGAACCTCTAAGTTTGCTGGATCACCCAGGCTCCCCCATGATAGTCTATCGTCTCCTGTCTTGAAGAGCTTTAACACATCAGAATGACTATTTATAACATTTATTATGGAAAACTGTTGATCAAGGAGACTCCCAATTACCATTGATTATCAAAAAGGATGGTTTACCCTGTTGGAGAAAACTGGATCCCCTTATGTTTTTTTTTCTTTATGAAACTGAAAATTTTTTTTTTTCCTGGGTTGGGTTTGATCATCATATGCTTTTTCCATCCAATGAAGTGGTTCGGGGTCAGTTGTAATTTCATTTTCTATAATTTTTTAATACATTTTGAATCAGTTCTTGATTATGGGTGTGCTACACGCCCCTCCAAAACTTTCTTACAATGGACAGGACTTATGTAGTAGTAGAATGTGGAATCTGTGGAACTGTAGTTGTAATCCTGTGAAATGATGGCTATGATATAGCTCCATAGGACCCTGCAGGGCCAAGTATTGACCCAACAAGAACATGAAGCATATTTAATAAAGTGGACTTCTAATGAATGACTAGCTGCTCTACAAATAATAAGTAGGCTTCAGACATGGTAAGTTGGCAGTAATAATTTGTATTAGTATTTTAATAGGTTTTTTTTTTATTTTGCACTTTGTCTTTTAGCAGAATTGTATTTGATAAATCTACTTAGCACACCTTACACGTTTGATAAATATATATATATAAATACATGTCTTATCAGAGCAAAACATATCACGTCTTCACTGCCCCTAAAGAAGCCGATAGGCGAAACGCGTCAGAAAAAATGCCCCTGCTGTATTCCTATAATAATTACATAATAATAACCAAAACCACTCTTACCAGATGCAAATCAGTTCAACACTATCTTTGTGATACTATGTATAGTGCTGAGGCATTAAGAATGACCTATGATTTCCCCAATATGTACTTATCTATGTACTTATCTCCACACATGGAGGAATTTTCTCCTTTTTTCTGCACATACTTGGATTATGTCAAGTTTGAAGTGCAAACCAAGCATGAAGACTCAATAAAATAATTTTAACTTAATTTCCAAATAACCCTCCTTTATCTCGTCCTTCAATTTTTGAATATTTCTAACACTCAAGGTTTGGCAAAAACTTTAACGCAAACAGTGCTATGAGCACTCTGGGCTTTTTTTTATAATCATTTTACTTAGCACACCCAGTGAATCCCATATTGACTTGATCCCATTGTATATTGTTCTGCTTCCCGTCATGTCCCATGCTGCAACTTTCCTTCTTCAGGCTCCCTTAATGTTTCTAGAGATGACACACGATATCGCTCATGCACATGTGCAACATCACTGTGTGCCATCTTCTACCCAAAGATGTAAGATTGGTTCTGGGTCATTTATTTGTGAAATGCCCCTGATGGTGCAGACCCCGATCACAGAAGGAAAATGATTGCTGTTTCTAGAATTGTATAGAATATTCAAAGCCTCCTGATATGTAAGTATACCAAAAGACTGTGAAAAATCCATGGAAAGGCACACAAGGACAATTTTTTCTAAAAGCTGAAGTAGTATCAGTGGATTTCGTTTTTTTGTTTAATGGGTTGCAAAAAAAATTCTAAACATGGCCAAGCCCATTTGGACTAGGCATTGACTTTTCACGCACTGTGGGCTTCATTGACATTTCCAGGAGTATCCCTAAGGAATCTGGGTTCCCTGGTCTATAGGAGGGGTTCCATAGACCCAAATACCTGGACTCTTTTCTGGGTAATGGCGGTTCCATGGGAAGACCAATAAAGGATGCCAGTCTACTGCTAAGTGAAAGTTATGAATTAGGCAAAGTAAATATTCAAAAAAGATCATATATATATATATGTGTGTATATGTAGAAGAAGAAGAACGCGTACAGGAATACTGAGCAATTTTATACCAGACATATGTCAATCCAAGTCAAAATTATTAATATTAATATTATTATTATAAAACAGTACTTATATACCCTGCCTAGAAGAAATAAAAGGCTAATAAACTTCCAGAATTATCTGCCCGCCACTTTCTATACTTATTTCATTTTGTGACTGTAATACTTTGTCAAAATTGGACACAGTTATATAATTATGTTTCCTTACATCAATCATTGTTAAAATGTTTCAAGTACAGTGGTATTCTGCACAAGAAAAGTAACAAAGTGTCACTCTGCCCCCTGGTGGTCAATTTGTTTTTTTTTCTGAATCAGAACCAACCCAGAGATGTTGCTGACCTCCTTATGGAAATGCCTAATGACTGGCAATGCTTTTTAAGTCACTTACCTGGAACAAGAACACGGATCAGGAAAGTAAAGTAAATTATTTATACATTTGCCATTTAGGGGTCCAAATCAGGACTCTTAGAATGGGATTGGTTTCCAAATTGGGGAATATTTATTGCATCAGCAGAATGTTTTTGAATTTAAATTGACATCACTCTTTTGGAGTCCCTGTACAGCAGAACTCAGACTTTTGGAGGAAGAAGCAGCACATTTGTGTGACAGCAACAGGCTGATAAGAGCAAATAACATTGGGCTCTAACTACACTGCTTCTACATTCACTGTCCTTTCAGGGAAAGTGCAAAAGCAGTATTTGTTACTTCACTTCAGCGGAGAACAGATCTCCTGCCTTGGTAGACAACATGGAGCTGTGTGAATCCCAGGACTGGGTGAACAGAAATACAAATACTTGGCATGTAAAACAGAACCCCCCTGAATGTAAAACTCAGATAGTTTAAATTATGTTTTGTAAGACCATACAGTTTTCAGTGCATGCTGGTATTATACATTTATAAGGAAAAAAACATTATTGGGAATTTGAAACTTTTACATCCAATTGTAGCAAGGGACAATAATGTTGCAAATACTGCTGGAAGGGGGATGTTGTAACAGAATTCTATTGCCATCTGGAGGTCACTTTAGGTATTACACAAGTATAACACTACATACCGATGATTGTGCTACTGGGAATAACACATGTGTATACTTGATATTGAGTGTGCTGATTCCATATCTGCTCAGAATTTACCTATCAGGTTATAGATTTTAGGTTATAGGTGTGCTATACCTGTTCAAGTGTTCGGTAATTGAGTAATGTATTTTCACATGAAAACAGAGGCAGCTACCAATATGCGTGCTGCCACCCCAGCTGAATCACGCCCCCTGGTGGCATGCATGTTCCAGCAGCGGCTGGGCATGTCTGGGCAAGCCAGTGAGCTGACGTCAGAAATAGGTATATAAGGCGAGATGGACCAAGGGCTTGTCTCTAGTGGGAAACCATCTTATTGGATAGTACAGCTAGGCCATAGTAAATCTGTTTTGAGTTAAGATGAGTAGACGCAGCTGTGTTATTAAACCGGACAATTTTGCTACATTTGTGGCAAATATACCCCGTGTGATCAATGCAAGAACCTAACCAAGAGGGTGAGATTTGCTTACAAGTATTACTTTGGATGTGCAATTGGAGATCAGAAGAAAAGCTGGGCACCTCATATCTGCTGTCAAGTGTGTTACGTTGTCCTAACACAATGGTTCAATGGGAAAAGGAATAAAATGTCTTTTGCTGTGCCTATAGTTTGGTGAGCGGGATTTGCATATTCAATCTTGCAGCAAATTGGGCCTTTCTCGCTTACCGAACATGTAAGCGAGAATGCCCTTGTGAATTAGGCCCCTGATTGCTCTTGCAGCCCTACCAGAACTGAAGTATTTGTTCTTTGATAGAGATTCTCTATCCAAGAACACAGGAGTCCCACGGCTGTGCTCATAAATGAATGCAGTCATAGGAATCATCCTGTGATGAATCCCACGGCTGCATTCATTCAGCTTGAGCTGTCATCAGGGTTTACCTTTCCTCAGCCAATCAGAGATCACTAGAGGTGATGAATGGGGAGCCTTGTCCTCATTTAACCTCTGGTGCCCGGGGATCACACACTGACAGGAGGATTCATGCGGCTGTGCTATTGAATGATTGCAGCTGTGGGAATCATCCTGTGATTAAATTTGTAAAATTGCTAGATTTTCGAAGAAGACTAAGTCAAAAAATGTCTATCCTCATTGTGAATCTAAACTGAAGCCAGTGCCACATGATGCCGAGAATCCAGTGCGAGGCCCTGCTACATCTGTTATTACTGACAGTGACATGTCGGATGAGGAACATGAGGATGATGTTGATGTTAATGAATGGTATGAACCCCAATTTGAAGAGGGTAAGCCATATTTTATAAGCCAATCAGATTTAGATGATCTAGTAAGGGGCCTGTCTTTGTCAAAAGTCTGAACTGTTAGCCCCAGATTAAAGGAGTGGAATTTGCTACAAAAAGGAACGACAACATCACACTTTCGTGATTGTCACACAAAGAACACAGGTAACAAATACAGCTAACGAAAAACCTTCTTTTCCTCTTGCTCATGCCCATGGAATGAAAAAGACATAAGAATCCATGGAGGTCACTTTGAAATTGATTAACTTTTCAGAACACAAGTGGAACGTTTGTGGTGATCTGAAGGTGGTGGCACTCCTTCTTGGCCTGCAATTGGGATATACAAAAAATATGTGTGTCACGATGACAGCAACCACCAGAAAGTGAAAGAATGGCCACCCAGACCTGAACACACTGTTTGCCAGTACAACGTGAAGCATAAATCACTCATTGATCCACAGATAGTTTCCCTTCCACCACTTCATAATAAACTTGGATTATTAAAAAACTTAGTCATTGTAATGGATTTTGATGGTATTGGGTTTTCAGTATCTCAAGGACAAGTTTGGAAAAGTTATAACACATGCTAAACTGAAAGCAGGCATTTTTGTTGGTCCCCAAATCCGCAATTTGTTGAGTGATGCCACATTCAGAGACAAACTCAACCCACTTGAACTTGCTGCTTGGGATTCATTTGTGCTAGTTGCAACCAGCGAGCTGAAAACCATGCTGGACTCGTGATCAACATGCTAACAGCATACCATCAACTTGGCTGCCGAATGTCATTTAAAATTCATTTCTTACATTCTAATCTGGATTTCTTTACACACAATTCGGATGATGTGAGTGATGAACAAGGGGAGAGGTTCCACCAGGACATTTCTGTTATGGAAACAAGATATCAAGGCCGGTGCAACCCCAACATGATGGGCGACTACTGCTGGTTTCTGCAACAGGAGACAGTGGAAACCCACAAACGCAAAAGCAAGTTCCTGAAACACTTCTGAAGTGTACATGTGTGTTGAACAAGGTGAATATATATAATAGTATATGTTGTTGCATCATAAAACTACGTTTTTGTAATGTCATGGAGGCAAAAGTTAGTTTTGTATAGAGATTACATAGTAACTGCGAAACGAGAGAATGTAGCTAAACGAGTCTATATGCATAATTAACTTAAGAAGTCCTAGGCAGAATCAGACTTTGGAGAGATTTGGATTCAGTGCACTTGATTTAGTATAGGACACGTGGATTAGACTAAGTAACAGAAATTATTTATTTTTTTGTGATGCAGTGTAATCAATGAGATTTATTCTTTAATCTCATACTGCACGATACTAATACACTTGGGCTGTTTTTATGTCTCCATGGTGTCCCTTTCACCATGATTGTGAGAACCATTTATGGTTTTGGCCTGACTATCCTATAAAAGAGTGCCATACAAATGCTTTGCTAAATATTATGTTAGTGCAAGGTCCAATGCCGCAGACAATGTACACACGGTGCATGGCCAGTTCTTTTTTATTTTCTACATATCAATCTTTACTTCTGAGATTAGAAAGCTGATTGATTTCATTATTGCAAACAGTGGATTAACAACAACAATATTACCTTTGTGGGTTCTGTTTATTGGAAAATGTCTACCTGCCTGGATTTGCCCAGATCAGCCGCACAGTGGATTTCTGCCAACCGCAATACTGGTATTTAAGAATTGGCCAATAAATTGCTGCTCATTATACTCTGTGGCAAAGTTTTTAATTCCCTGAACAGAGTATGCAAATTTTGATATTTGATGCCCCGGACCAGACACTATAAGTATCAATTAAAGAGAGTTTCTTGTTGGCAATCATGTAAGCATTGGCTTAATTTTCACTTCCTGCACATACATATACAGTATTGTTTTCCTTGTGATGTCGTCACACAAAGAAAAGGTTTAACTAAGGTCAACTTTTATTACCAGAAAGAATTAATTAGGTCCAGCTCCATGTTTTGTGTGTTCGTCCACGTTTGAAAGAAATACTCAGCATATTCAGGCTCCAGAAATATCCTCCATGTCCTCCTACTCCAGTTCTGTTCTGAGTTGAAGGACATCTAGTGTGATTTTTGAGTTTTTAGTTACCAATTTTTATGGGGAACATTTAGTAAAGGGCATTGGCAAAATGCTAATGACCAATTATCCAGAGAGCACAGCAATCACAATAGTAAACTCTGAATAGTTCATAGTTAGGTTGTAAAAAGACATAAATACATTAAGTTCAAGCTCTAGGGACATACACATATCCCAGATATAAAATTATATGGACATAGTTGATCCAGAGGAAGGCAAAAAAACCCCTGGTACAATTTGCTCCAAAAGGGAAAAAACTTCTTTTCCTCCAAAATGATCTTAAAGTGAATAATTGAGAAGACGGTTCTCTATATGGACCATATATATATTCATACAGGGTGATCACATCCCTCCTTATACGTCTCTTCTCAAGGGAAAATAGATTCAGTTCATTAGTTTAGTTGTCCTTCTCTGCACTCTCTTCAGTTCCTCAATGTCCTTTTTGTGAACTGGTATCCAAAACTGGACTGCTTTTTTTGATGAGGTCTGAGTAGACCTCATCTAATGCACTCATGGACAACTTGAAGTAAATGGAGAACAAATTTTAAATACACCCCCTATAATATTTTCAATTTTTAAAAGCCAGGCTCATTTAAAGAGTACCTGAACTGTAAATTATGTGCCCCAAAAAAGCCAGTAGAGGGCAAAGGAGACTCGATTATTGCCGGTGGTCTCCCTACCCTGTTTCCCAATTAAAGCAGAACTAAACCCTATGATACTCACCTGTCCACATTCCCTCGCAGGATGCCATTATCTTGTTTCTTCTCTTCTTCTTTGAAATCTTCAGTCAACTTGATTGATTGAGCTGGGATATAGTAACCCCCTTGAGCAGAGGAAGCCAGGAATGCTGGTAAAAGCTGAATTACGCACATGCATATCTCTGATTTTTGCCAGAAATTTGAAGCAGTCAGGCAGGTACGAGTGATTATTGCAAAAGGGATATTTCCTGTGTCAGCTGGTAAAATTGGCCCCTGTGCTAAATGCTGTGCTTATGCTATAGGCAGGGCTCGATTTAGGTTTAAGACCAAATGGGTAAATGCTCAGGGCATCCATCTTCTCTTGGGCTCCATTTGACTGAAAAAAAGCAGGTGAATGATGCTGAAATGCTGAGCATTTGGCCCCCCCCCCCCTCATAATTGTGCACAGCTCCACAGCCTGCAGAAGCAGGTCCATTAGTAGACTGTGAATGTAACCCAACCCAACCCAACCCCCATAGCCGTGCCACACTTTTGGATTCAGAAAAAAATGACTAAGTGAGGGAAGCACAGATCTTCAGAATTAATAAAGTAGAAGCAGGGAGATTCTTACACAGCAAAGCCTCATGTACAGCTTCCTCTCCAGCAAGGAGAACAATGAGCAGCATAGTAGGGACAACAGCAAATCACACTGCAAAGATAGAGCTGTTAGGCTCAAGGCATGGATGTACCTAGGCACTGCATATGCACTGCTTTATTATCAGGAGATATTACTGATAAAAGGTACATTATTAGGTTTTACTTTGTAGTATTGCTGTTCAGATATGGCTAGAATAACCAACATTCGGCTACAAGAACCTAAATTAAACCCTCAGCCCAAGTTAGTTCGTAGTTTAGGTATACAGCTGGTAGCATTTCCATTGACTGGTGGTTGTCAGGGCTTTTACTGCCCACTATGTACCTTAGAAATCAACCAATGGGGAGGCGTTTCCTGGTCAGCATGGTTTAAAACATTTTTCACCCGTCTCCATGTTGATTTTGCATCCTGACCTAAATTACAGCAAAGTGAATCTGATGCCATCTGGGTTGTGCCGTGGAAGTGGAGCGACATACTGCCACTCATGTTGTCTGCAAATGGTGCCATATTCTAAAACTATGTCCTTGTGTGATAGGGTTCAGACCCTTTTCCAGCTGCTGCAAATGAGATCAGTTCCCTGACATTTTCTCTCCATTCAAATTTGATACCACTGGGGCAGCTGAGAAGTACATTACCTTCTCCATTGGCCCCCAACTGCCCCCAGCTTTCCTTAGCTTTAACTCTCTCCTGGAAGGTGACATCTCTGGATCTTGCAGAAGACCCTATTTCAGCAATCACTTTTCCAGCAACAATGTACTTGAGCAACCAGCTTATTGTCAAGGTAAGTACCGGCTGGTTTTGAAGGTAAGCAGTGGGCATGATTTCCATTCCAGGGTTTATTACAAAGGTAAAAATAATTTCTCAATCTGAATCCAAATTTTTACCTTTTTTTGGCTAAAGAGTCCTCAAATCAATCAGAGGTAAATTCAAGCAACAATATTGTTTAAGGACAATTACCATTTCTAGTTGTATGTTATATATTAGCAGATCTTCTCATTTTAAGTTCAGGGTGTTTGCACATATGCTCTCGGCACCAAAATCCTTGTGTGAAAAAGTGCAGCAGTGGTACAGCTGTGTAATATAAAGCTAGCATTAAAAAAAGAAATAAATAACATGATTACTGGAAATGCTGCTCCCACAGGGATCCCTGACCCTTAGTCCTTCCCCAGACCTGTGTGCTAACAGTAAATACCATGGAAATAGGTTTTGCAATACTTATCAAGGTGAGACAAATCTTTGTTTGCAGACTAAGAAACGCCTACAGATGCTATCATGTAGTCAGGAATCCAACCCTCAAAAGTCAGAACTTATAACCCCCTCAGCTGACAGAGGCCACCCATAGCCTCCCGGGACACCATGGGGTACAGAGCTTTCTGTGTCATACTGATGGGTTGTTTGGCTGGGTTGTCTTATGGCCAAACACTGTAAGTACTGCTATGTCCGAATTAATTATTTACTGGTATTATATATTATAATATAGCACTGGGCTTTCGGATGGGCATTTCACCCCAAATTATTATATTTTGTCTATTGAAAATGAAGACATGCTGTACGTAAGATTCAGATTTATTCGTGGGACTAGAACTGAAAGTTTAAAGAAATTGTGTTTGCAGCAGCCTTTATTATATATGTATAAATATATATAGAGAGAGAGAGTCAAGGAGAATGTAACTTCTGAAACCAGTGGGCATCCAATGCCTGAAAAGGATCTTTGTGTACTCTCAATTACTCTGTAATTCACTGTGGAGTTGGGGGCAAAATGACAAATTCCTAGGATTTGGGCAAGCATGCTGTACATACTTGGTGATTGCAGATGCTCACCACCCACCAATAGGCAGAGTTCCACGTAAAGTTTAAAAAATGTTGGTTTTTGCAGTGAATGTATGTAGAGGCTGCTGGTGTTTTACTATTTCTAATTGAACACTAGAGGGCAGCAGAGTGACTGCAGTGTCCGCTTCCTGCCCGTAAGAAAACTGTATATGCCATGATTCCTTCCATTGGGTATCAGTGATGTCGGGGTTTTACACTTGCAATTTCAACTTAATACAGTACCATGCTGTGGCTACAAAAAAAAAACATTATAAATAGAGCATGAATTGTAGCCATAGCCATGAAGGATATGCGTTCTCTGATAAGTCCCAATTTCTTTGTCTTTAGACCCCACCTGGAGCTTAGTATGCTTATCCCTTATATTGTGTATAAACTATAGAATTCAGGATTTTGTAACTTTTGGAGTGCAATGATCGGGAATATGTTGCATACAAAATGAAGCAGTTAGTACTATGTAACATGGAATAGACAGGATAAACTGCAGAAGTCAGGATGACATGACCTCAAAGCCACTGGCTGGATCTCCATCAGGGCAGTCTGGAGACACGGGCATGTGACTCTCCTGGTAATGTAGGTTAATGAAGATCCTAGCAGGAGTTGTAACTAAGCGGCCTCCAAATCTCTATGTCAATATGGCAATAGATTCATTTGGACTGTGGCCCCGGGATGTCAACAGACACCTAGAGCTCAATAAACTTTAAAAGTTTAGCAATTAAAGTGGCAACAATAGTGGTTGCAAAGATATTTCCTAAAAAAAAAGAGGAGAAGAGACCTGAATGTGGTTTTCTAATATACTTTACAAAATATTGTGTTTTAAATGTGAATTTAAATGTGTTCCAGTGGTATACTTAGATTTTCCTTTTTCATCCATTTTCCCTAGAACATGTCCTACTGTCCTACTGATGGGTATGAAAATTTTCTAAAATGGCTAGAAATACCACCATGAACCCTTTTCAGGAGTGATTACTATTCAATCATAGATAGGGGCGAAGAGATGATTAGGCTGTATTTAACAAGAGCAGAAAAAGTTCAGGTCACCCACCAAGCTCTGATGTGTGGTAGGACTGTGTAAACCTTAGAAATAGATGGGTAGAATTACAGATCATCTTTCTAGCTCTTTCCTCCCCAGATTGACTGTAGAGAGAGAGAGAGAGAGTCAAGGAGAATGTAACTTCGGAAACCAGTGGGCATCCAATGCCTGAAAAGGATCTTTGTGTACTCAGAAATTCACTGTGGAGTTGGGGGCAAAATGGCAATTTCCTAGGATGTGGGCAAGCATGCTGTACATACTTGGTGATTGCAGATGCCCACCACCCACCAATAGGCAGAGTTCCACTTAAACTTTAAAAAATGTTGGTTTTTGCAATGAATGTATGTAGAGGCTGCTGGTGTTTCACTATTTGTAGTTGAACACTAGAGGGCAGCAGAGTGACTGCAGTGTCCGCTTCCTGCCCGTAAGAAAACTGTATATGCCATGATTCCTTGCATTGGGTATCAGTGATGTGGGGGTTTTACACTTGCAATTTTAGCCTAATACAGTACCACGCTGTGGCTACAAATAACACACTATAAATAGAGCATGAATTGTAGCCATAGCCATGAAGGATATGCGTTCTCTGATAAGTCCCAACTTCTTTGTCTTTAGACCCCAGACCCATTACTTGCGCATTTAGACCTCAGAACAACCCTCATCTCTGCACCTTCAGACCCAGGATCAACCCCAGCTTCTGCACTTTTAGATTTGATATCGGCCCTTATTCTTGCACCTTCACACCTCCGGTCAGTCCCAGTTATGGCAACTTCACAATTCTGATGAGCCCTAATTCCTGCACATTCTGACCTCAGATTTGTTACAACTTGCACAGGGGTTGTATATTTATATCTGATGCAGCTGTAAAAGGAGAAGGGAGATGGTAAAGGTGGGCTGGTTTCTTAATGTAACTATGGCAGTGGGTCAATACTGGAACTGGAAAGAGGTTCATAGCTGAAAATCAGTAATGTCATTTGGGACTTCCTGAAACATTATGAAGGTGAGAGGGCCATGGAAGCATATGGGCAGACCATAGTTTGTGGTTGACAGTGGTATCGCGTTTATAGGGATCAGTGGCCCCAGGCTGAGGATGTAAGCATGTCATTTGGTGATCCATAGGGTACCCCGTAAATACCAATGCCTGCCCACCCTGGCACCTGGAGCTTAGTATGCTTGTCCCTTATATTGTGTATAAACTATAGAATTCAGGATTTTGTAACTTTTGGAGTGCAATGATCGGGACTATGTTGCATACAAAATCAAGCAGTTAGTACTATGTAACATGGAATAGACAGGATAAACTGCAGAAGTCAGGATGACTCAAAGCCACTGGCTGGATCTCCATCAGGGCAGTCTGGAGACACGGGCATGTGACTCTCCTGGTAATGTTGGTTAATGAAGATCCTAGCAGGAGTTGGAACTAAGCAGCCTCGAAATCTCTAAACGTAGAACAGGTTTTACTTTTGAGACAGATGCTCTGTAGGCTTTTTTTAGTGTTTTGCAAATAGATTAATTTGGACTGTGGCCCCGGGATGTTAACAGACACCTAGAGCTCAATAAACTTTAAAAGTTTAGCAATAAAAGTGGCAACAATAGTTGTTGCAAAGATGTTTTCTAAAAATTAGAGGTGAAGAGATCCGAATGTGGTTTTCTAATATACTTTACAAAATAATGTGTTTTAAATGTGAATTTAAATGTGTTCCAGTGGTATAGTACGATTTTCCTTTTCATCCATTTTCCCTAGAACATGTCCTACTGTCCTACTGATGGGTATGAAGATTTTTCTAAAATGGCCTAAAATACCACCATGAACCCTTTTCAGAAGGGATTACTATTCAATCATAGATAGGGGCAAAGAGATGATTAGGCTGTATTTAACAAGAGCAGAAAAAGTTTAGGTCACCCACCAAGCTCTGATGTGTGGTAGGACTGTGTAAACCTTAGAAATAGATGGGTAGAATTACAGATCATCTTTCTAGCTCTTTCCTCCCCAGATTGACTGTTCTTGGCTTGCCCCATTTAATAAATGGATTTTACAATACTTATCAAGGTGAGACAAATCTTTGTTTGCAGACTAAGAAACGCCTACAGATGCTATCATGTAGTCAGGAATCCAACCCTCAAAAGTCAGGACTTATAACCCCCTCAGCTGACAGAGGCCACCCATAGCCTCCCGGGACACCATGGGGTACAGAGCTTTCTGTGTCATACTGTTGGGTTGTTTGGCTGGGTTGTCTTATGGCCAAACACTGTAAGTACTGCTATGTCCGAATTAATTATTTACTGGTATTATATATTATAATATAGCACTGGGCTTTCGGATGGGCATTTCACCCCAAATTATTATATTTTGTCTATTGAAAATGAACACATGCTGTATGTAAGATTCAGATTTATTCGTGGGACTAGAACTGAAAGTTTAAAGAAATTGTGTTTGCAGCAGCCTTTATTATATATGTATAAATATATATAGAGAGAGAGAGTCAAGGAGAATGTAACTTCTGAAACCAGTGGGCATCCAATGCCTGAAAAGGATCTTTGTGTACTCTCAATTACTCTGTAATTCACTGTGGAGTTGGGGGCAAAATGACAAATTCCTAGGATTTGGGCAAGCATGCTGTACATACTTGGTGATTGCAGATGCTCACCACCCACCAATAGGCAGAGTTCCACGTAAAGTTTAAAAAATGTTGGTTTTTGCAGTGAATGTATGTAGAGGCTGCTGGTGTTTTACTATTTCTAATTGAACACTAGAGGGCAGCAGAGTGACTGCAGTGTCCGCTTCCTGCCCGTAAGAAAACTGTATATGCCATGATTCCTTCCATTGGGTATCAGTGATGTCGGGGTTTTACACTTGCAATTTCAACTTAATACAGTACCATGCTGTGGCTACAAAAAAAAAACATTATAAATAGAGCATGAATTGTAGCCATAGCCATGAAGGATATGCGTTCTCTGATAAGTCCCAATTTCTTTGTCTTTAGACCCCACCTGGAGCTTAGTATGCTTATCCCTTATATTGTGTATAAACTATAGAATTCAGGATTTTGTAACTTTTGGAGTGCAATGATCGGGAATATGTTGCATACAAAATGAAGCAGTTAGTACTATGTAACATGGAATAGACAGGATAAACTGCAGAAGTCAGGATGACATGACCTCAAAGCCACTGGCTGGATCTCCATCAGGGCAGTCTGGAGACACGGGCATGTGACTCTCCTGGTAATGTAGGTTAATGAAGATCCTAGCAGGAGTTGTAACTAAGCGGCCTCCAAATCTCTATGTCAATATGGCAATAGATTCATTTGGACTGTGGCCCCGGGATGTCAACAGACACCTAGAGCTCAATAAACTTTAAAAGTTTAGCAATTAAAGTGGCAACAATAGTGGTTGCAAAGATATTTCCTAAAAAAAAAGAGGAGAAGAGACCTGAATGTGGTTTTCTAATATACTTTACAAAATATTGTGTTTTAAATGTGAATTTAAATGTGTTCCAGTGGTATACTTAGATTTTCCTTTTTCATCCATTTTCCCTAGAACATGTCCTACTGTCCTACTGATGGGTATGAAAATTTTCTAAAATGGCTAGAAATACCACCATGAACCCTTTTCAGGAGTGATTACTATTCAATCATAGATAGGGGCGAAGAGATGATTAGGCTGTATTTAACAAGAGCAGAAAAAGTTCAGGTCACCCACCAAGCTCTGATGTGTGGTAGGACTGTGTAAACCTTAGAAATAGATGGGTAGAATTACAGATCATCTTTCTAGCTCTTTCCTCCCCAGATTGACTGTCCTTGGCTTGCCCCATTTAATAAATGGATTTTAGTTCCTTCAATCATGCAGGTTCTGCATCACACGTAGGCATTATCACAGCTTCCTGTTTAGAAAACCTTTATACATCACCATGCCTGCCCTCCCACCATCTATGGTTTTCCTGCATTGTGGTGGATTTGTGGTGATGTCACGTTTTCTAAAATCAGGTTTAATTCAAGGATTTTTTCAGAAGTATAACTGCTCTTTTGGTCATTATTGTTTGCTACCAGTAGATGGTGCTGTGTCCTCATGTAAAGAATGTAATATATTTTACATGAGGAGACAGAGCCATCTAGTGGCTTAAGTATAAAAAACATGATTCTTTTTTCTAATAGCGTGTACAGGTCAAATAATAAATTCTCATATATTCAGTATATATGGTAATTTTATTACTTTCATTTCTTTTAATAGGCAATAAATCACAACACTGATCTATATTATGCCTCAGGACTTTATATTTTTCCTCCTTCACTCTCCTGAATTGTTTTTTTACAGCTTCGGAAGCAGCCTTGTCCAGATTTGCCCAATGTAACATTTTCTAGTGATCATAAGATGTTCAAAATCTATACATTTTTCTTGACATTGAGAAATTGTCTTTATTGGGTTGACACACCACCATTTTCCCTGTTTAATATTTACACTTGGTGTTCTCCTCTTCACAGATGCACTTTGATTACACCCAGCGTGCTACGTATAGACTCGGAGGAAACTATTGTAATAGATGGACACAATTCAGCATTTGATGTTGAATACCTTATCCAAACTTTCCCCGTTAAAAATTTTCTCGCACGTGGCAAGATCAGCATAAACAGTGGAAACCAATACCTAGGAACGGCTAAAATAATAGTAAGGATTTAGGGCAATTTGATCTCATTCCATATTTCTTTCTAACAATACATAAGAGACAAAACTTTTAGAGGTCGAATTATACATTTCTCACCCATAAACTCAATCATTTATTACATTTGGTTTATTTTCACCATCAGATTGACTTTCCCCCAATTCTCCTATTTCCTTATTTTTAGTTTTGCTCATTAAAAATTACTCAACAATACTAGCTTGTGGTCTCCTCTACTAATAAAACCAGACCCTTTAATATTCTTTGGACCTTCCTGGATAGAAAATGGGATAGGTAATAGATGGACACAATTCAGCATTTGATGTTGAATACCTTATCCAAACTTTCCCCGTTAAAAATTTTCTCGCACGTGGCAAGATCAGCATCAATAGTGGAAACCAATACCTAGGAACGGCTAAAATAATGGTAAGGATTTAGGGCAATTTCATCTCATTCCATATTTCTTTCTAACAATACATAAGAGACAAAACTTTTAAAGGTCGAATTATACATTTCTCACCCGAAAACTCAATCATTTATTACATTTGGTTTATTTTCGCCATCAGATTGACTTTCCCCCAATTCTCCTATTTCCTTATTTTTAGTTTTGCCCGTCAAAAAATACTCAACAATACTAGCTTGTGGTCTCCTCTAATAATAAAACCAGACCCTTTAATAATCTTTGGACCTTCCTGGATAGAAAATGGGGTAGCAAGTCCTCTGGGATTTGGCTGGCCAAAAAGCATGTAGTCCTCTTCCCTTTTGGTAGAAACTAGACTCGGAGTGCCAAAAATGGTGGCAACTGTCATAATTGGGGGAGAGAGCCTCATCCTCTCAATGTAACTGCTCCCTGACAATGACAAGACCTCTGTCTGCTCGGATACAGATCTTGTCATATTCCTTTAGCCAGGGCAGCAAGGGACAGCTGTCCTCACCTGCCCTTTTGCGTGATATGCTGAAAAATCTAAACTACGATGACAGAAATTCATAATTGTAATCAGATATTGAAGACAACGCTTAGACTTGGGGTTAAAGAAAAGGTAAGAGTGAGAGCTACTGGGAGCGTTACTGTTAGATTTTGGGTTACTTAGGTTTTGTATGTTGGTGGTTGAGGTGTAATTACAGAAAGTGTTATGTTTAGGGCTAGGGTTTGAGGAATGGGTGGGTTTCAATAAATGTTAGTGTTAGGGTTTTGCAGAGTTTGGGAAAATCCACTCAGCACTCATAACTTTATGGTCATTTAAAAACAATTGGGTTACAAAATGTAGGGAAAGCTAACACTCTAAAAAAGTAATGTAATGTAATGCTGCTGTAATTTTTTATCAGATGTAGAAAAAAGCAGTGAGACTGACATGTCGGGAAAAAGGAGTTCCTTTATTAATGTGCTAATGTGATGGAAAAAAAGGTGTACAGCAGTATTTCTCAACCGGCGTTTCTCCTGAGGTTGTTAGGGTTCCTTGTAAAGCTGCAAATATAGTACTTAGGAGTTATAGCAGGGATTACACCATGTCAAGAAAGGCTGGTGTACAGTATATATTCATCCCAGCAAAGGGAACGAGGTACAATTGACCACACAAACCCACTTGGCCAAAACCATCTGTAAATCTTTGCACTCTGTTCTCCCCCATGCATGGCTGGGGTAGGATCTCCTTTTACAATAGCCTAATGCATTTGTAATGAGTCATTTTAGGTTCAGCAGTTGAGGGACATCTGGGAGCCTTATTTTGCTTCTGGTTGGTTGGGTATATGTATGTAAATACTTGTTAAAGGTCTCGCAGTAGTTCTTCATGTATTCTGTGGGTTATAGGCTGAGTCTTAGAAAAGTACCTTGTTTAGTATCCCAGCTTGGGATAATGGTATATGTTTTTTTTTTCAGATTCCCGGTAAAGATTTAATAAAAGACCCAAACAAGAAACAATATGTATCCATAGAAGTGAAGTCCACTAACGCAATGTGCAACATAGAGAAAACTCTCCTCCTGAACTTCCACAGTGGATACATCTTCATACAGACAGACAAACCCATCTACACTCCAGGGACTACAGGTACGTAAAACTGTATAATGCAAAGATGCACAAGTATGACTTTTATGACTTTACCTCTCTGATTAAAGGTATAGGGAACATTTTGATAAGACTCTCCAAGACAGGATAGAATATCAACCTGGGCGATACAAAAAATTACATTACAATGACATTACATTGTAAGCCCCTTTGAGGGAAAGCTAGTGACATGACTATAGATTTTGTACAGCGCTGCATAATATGATGGCGCTATATAAATACTGTGTAATAATAATATTAGTTGCCAGAAGTTTTTCTTTCTGGACCAGATCCATTCCAGATTGCTGGATCACCCAGGTTACCCCTTGTTGGTCTTTCTTAGTTATCTTAGTCTGTTAGTCTTGGAGTACTTTATTAAATCAGGCCCAAAGAATCAGCCCCATATCAACAAGTATAGAAGTAGGAAATACTAACATTTAAGGAAGCCAACAGTGGGAGTCCCCATACTTGAGTCATCTTAGGACCAAATTATCATTGACCATATTTAACCTAATGATGGACAAAAGTGGTTGAAATGGTTCTCTGTAATTTTTCACTCTTTAAACGTCCTGACAACCCAAAATAGAGGCCAGATTTTCTCATTAACAATGGGCTCACAGGCAATTTTTACTGATGGAATCACAAGGCTGTGATCCCAGTGTCAAGGTATACTTCGGCAATGGTATTGGCTGATGGCCGTCAATGGTGCGACCACAAATGAGCTCACAGTTGTTCTTAAGGGTGGCAAGGCAAACTTCTGCTTAATAAATTATATCTTAGGTTGGATGATCAGATCTTGAACTAAACTCAGGCAAATCCAAGCATTGGTGTTGGTTGATGCTTGTTATTGGTGGGAATACTAACAGGGTCGCAGTTGTTCTTTACAGTTGCAAGGCAAACTTCCGAATCAGAATCAACTTGGCTTAACAGACCTTGAACTAAACACAGGCAAATTCGAACAACACTATGTATCACTGATACACATGTATCATTCATTCTTCAGTGGGTTTTTGTAAGTTTAGGGTCATAGCTAAACTTTAGACACAACTTTATATACCATTGATTCAAGAACTCAAGAACATTGATCTATATTTTTAGCCATGTGATTGCTATATTTTTATGGGTAAGTACAATAATAGTGGGTCTTAATATACGCTAGTCCTACACCAATAAAGCACCAAGGCTGCTAAAATTTCCTGCTGAACAGAAATCCTCCCCTGAAGAAGCAGAAAACCCTATCTGCAAAACGCGTTTGGTCCCTGTGAATAAATCTCATGGGACTCAATATTCCATTTTGTGCAGACTTTTATTGACAAAGGACAAATGACTGATTTTATTAAGTTAATCAGAAATATTGTATTATAAATATTCTTATGTTAACAAATTAGTTTTCTTGAACACACGTGCCGCTTTGAACCCCTCTTTTTCCTTCCTTCCTCCACTGTTATTGTGCTTGCCTACTTTAAATTGCTGCTTTCTGTCTTTTGTTTCATCAAAACTTCTGAAATTAAAATGATTGAAAGAGAAAAACATTAATCAAGTCTACCCCATTGTGGGCAACTTTGCATTGTAATGTTCTGTATTTTTATCCCTCTAGTTCAATATCGTCTTTATCCTGTAAATTTCAACATGCAGCCTACAAACAGGGCTGTGCTCGTAGAATTCCTGGTAAGTACAGCTCAACTATCATACTCTCATTTTTCAATGAAAACTACCTTACGGGTCACAGAGTCTTATTGGATGAAGGGTGGCAGTTGGTGGACCTTTACCACGTAACCATGAAAAATTAAGCTGCTGTAATTCAGGGCATCTAAATTGGAGAATAGCCCAGTAAAGTCTTTCTTGGCTAAATAGAGTGACCATTTAGGTGTAAAACTTAGCAAGGTATTTTGAATTTATCACTTATGTGCATACTTGGCACTTTTATTATTGAATATTATTCATTATTATTTATTATTGATGATGATTTTATACAACTGGCATGCAAAAGTTTATTTAAAAACAACACTATTACAACTTTCTGTTCTTTCTGATATATTACCAGTGGCCACTACTGGTATATTTCTGGTGATCGATGGCCTATGAGCTAAAAAATGTTCTGATCCGTAGTGTTAGTCGAATAGGTCACTATTCGATTCGACCACTATTCGGTCGAATAGTGCATAACTATTCGGGTGATCGAACATCGAATTCGACTCCAATAAAGTCAATGGGGGGAAAATTCGGGTTGTTATTTGAGTCGGTGGAGAGCTTCTACAGCCTATAAATACATTTAAAATAACATGTCAAGACTCTCCCAGCTCTGCAAAACACTGTACAAGTAAAAATAAAATAAGGAAGTCTTTTTTCGGTTGCTGGCAAGTAGTTTTCGTCGAATAGCTCCTGCCATTTTTTGGGTCGACCAAGGGAACATACCGGATTTTACACGGTCTCCGAGTACAGCCAGAGAGGGACATGAGGGGGTTCCTCTGGTTCAAAAATTAGCCACCAGGTTTCACCACTCCGTTACAAGCCATACACAGGTCTCTGAGGGCGGTCATTCAGTCCAAAAATTAGCCAGCTACACAGCTCTGTTATACGTTACAAGTGACAGGTGGCAGCAGCAGCAGCAGCAGTAGGAGGAGGCGGTGGGCACTGAGACGGAGCAGGAAATGCATTGGTAACTGGCATCCAGAGTTGGGAACTAGGCAGGCGGCATCAGTTACAGCATGAGGAGGAGGCGTTGGGCCCTGAGAAGGAGCAAGGACGGCATTAGAGGTTGAGGCCATCACCCATACGGACAATGTTGAAGCTGTAGCTATTGGAGCCGTGAATGGATCAACGAGATTCCAATCCGTACCTACTGTGTAGCGAAACCACATGAAACGGAACAGGCTTGGTGGAATCAGCGGGGAAAGAAGACCCTGTTGAGCCTGAGTCTAGTCTGGCATCTAGAACTGGGTACTGGGCAGTGGGCAGGCAGCAGCAGTAATAGCATGAGGAGGAAGCGGCAGGCTCCTGCTCTTACTGCTGCCACCTGCCCACTGCCCAGTACCCAGCTTTGTGCGACCACCTCCGCCCAAGAAGCAAGCTCCAACTGCTCGATGTTCCTCCACTGCCTTTCCTCCTTTTGCCACCAAAGTTACCTGTGCTGCTGCCATCAATTTGAGGGGGGCATGTAGCCGAGCATTACCTTTTTCAGGTTCCACCAGCGGTGAGCAAGAGCTCCAACTCAGATCAGCTGCTGTTTGTTGCATTGCTAGCAGTCAAGACCAGGCATCATTGCCATCCCCCACAACTTCTACCCCTCTGTGGTTAGCATTAGCAGCATCCAACCTTCCATCCCCCAGATGCTGAAGCGCAAGAGGAAATATGTCCCGAATGACCCAAAAACAAAGCTAATCAATGTGGCAATTGCACAGCTGATAGCATCAGAGCTCCTCCCTTACCGGTTGGTGGACTCTAATGTGTTCTGTTACGCATTTCCCTGCAGGAACCTACAGTACGTTATGTCTAAGCCACAGTATTTTGCACAAAAATGTGTTCCTGCTTTGCACTGGTTGATCGAGCAAGCATGGACTGGGAAGATATATTTCTTATACAGCTTACTGGGTAACTTTGATGGCAACAGGGGAAGATGCAGCTGCAGCAAGGCCTGCATACTCACCTCCGCCCAGAGCACATCGCCATGCAATTTCCTCCTCAATGTCCACTTCCACCCCTTTCTTTGACTCTTGTGCCTTAAACTATTCTTCCAGGGACACTTTGCAGTGGAGACTCAGCACCTCCTATTCGGCAGCATCAGTTTACCACCAGCAAGATCCTGCAGTTTGCTATTTGGGTGCACAATTCCTACGTTGCCACGCAGTCCTGAGTTTGCGAAGCCTGTGTTGCCTCTTCCACGGGGCGCAGCCATTCTAAGTGCCTTGTGGAAGCAGGAGGACATATGGCTACAGGCAAGGTCATGTGTGACAACGGGGCCAATCTGCTGGCAGCCCTGTGTTGTGGGAAAGTCACACACGTACCTTGACTGGCTCACGTCATGAACCTGATAGTACAGCACTTCCTTAGGAATTACCCAGGCCTCCACCTGCTGTTGCTGAAGGTAAGAAAGTTGTCAGCACATTTCTGCCGGTCGAACACAGCCAGTGCCAGATTTGTGGATTAACAGCGAAATCTGAACCTGCCAGTGCACCGGTTAATTTGTGATGTGGCCACACATTGAAATTCCACCTTTTACATGCTGCAGCGGTTGGCTGATCAACAGAAAGCTGTGGTGGATTACGTGTCTGTTCGTTTGAGACGTATACCTACACTACCCTTCTTCAGCCCTGCAGAGTGGCTGCAAATGTAGGACTTGTGCACTGTATTGTGTCACCTTTTGAAGACACCACCAAGATGATCAACAGAGATCAGGCCTGTGTCAGTGACACCATCTCCATCATATGTCAGCTGGAACAGATGATGGTGGATCTCGGCTACAACGCAGACGCCGCATCAAGAGACGTTTCAAACATCATCAGATGAAAGGGATTGTGCTTGGAGGAATCAGCAGGGAAAGAACACCCTGTTGAGCTGGAGTCCAGTCTGGCATCTAGAGATGGGGACTGGGAGGAGGAGGCGGTGGGCCCTGAGACGGAGCAAGGAGGGCATTACCATTGAAGGCCATCACATTTTTGGACAGTGTAGAAGCAGTAACGATTGGAAACATGAATGGATGAGGGAGATTCCCATCTGTCCCTACCTACTATATAGCGAAACCACATGAAAGGGATTGTGCTTGGAGAAATCAGCGGGCAAAAAAGACCATGTTGAGCTGGAGTCCAGTCTGCCATCTAGAGCTGGGGACTGGGAGGAGGAGGCGGTGGGCCCTGAGACGGAGCAAGGAGGGCATTAATATTGAAGGCCATCACTTACTTGGACAGTGTAGAGGCAGTAGCTATTGGAGACATGAATGGATGAGGGACATTCCAATCTGTCCCTACCTACTATATAGCGAAACCACATTAAAGGGATTGTGCTTGGAGGAATAAGCGGGCAAAGAAGACCCTGTTGAGCTGGAGTCCAGTCTGGCATCTAGACCTGGGGAATGGGAGGAGGAGGCGGTGGGCTCTGGAACAATGTGTGGACGGCATTAGAATCTGGCATCTAGAGTTTGGTACTGGGCAGGTGGCAGCATCATTTACAGCAGGAGGATGAGGTGGTGGGCTCTGAGACAGAGCGGGGACTGTATTGGGTCCTGACATCTAGAGCTGGTTATTGGGCAGGCAGCATCAGTAACAGCAGAAGAAGGAGGTGGTGGGCCCTGAGATGTAGTAGCATTATTGTCTGACATCTAAAGTCAGGTACTGGCAGGCAGCAGCATTTACAGCAGGAGGAGAAGGCGGTGGGCTCTGAGACGGAGTATGGACGGGATTAGTTTTTGGCATCTAAAGTCTTGTACTGGGCAGGCGGCAGCATCATTTACAGCAGGAGGAGGAGGTGGTGGGCCCTGAGATGGAGTGTGGAGGGCATTCGTTTCTGGCATCTAAAGTCATGTACTGGGGAGGCGGCAGCATCATTTACAGCAGGAGGAAAAGGCAGTAGGCTGAGACGGAGTGTGGACGGCATTAGTTTTGGGCATCTAAAGTCTTGTACTGGGCAGGCGGCAGCATCATTTACAGCAGGAGGAGGAGGCGGTGGGCTCTAAGATGTAGTGTGAAGGGCATTCGTTTCTGGCATCTAAAGTCCGGTACTGGGGAGGCGGCAGCATCATTTACAGCAGGAGGAGGAGGCAGTGGGTTCTGAGATGGAGTGAGGACGGCATTAGATTCCGGCATCTAAAGTCAGGTACTGGCAAGGCGGCAGCATCATTTACAGCAGGAGGAGGAGGAGGTGGTGGGCTCTAAAATGGAGTGTGGACAGCATTAGTGTCTGGAATTTAAGGTCAGGTACTGGGCAGGCGGCAGCATCATTTACAGCAGGAGGAGGAGGAGGTGGTGGTGGTCTCTGAGATGGAGTGTGGACAGCATTGGTTTCCGGCATCCAAAGTCAGGTACTGGGGAGGTGGCAGCATCATTTACAGCAGGAGGAGGCGGTGGGCTGTGAGACGGAGTATGGACGGCATTATTGTCTGGCATTTAAGGTCAGGTACTGGGCAGGTGGCAGGATCATTTACAGCAGGAGGAAGAGGCGGTGGGCTCTGAGATAGAGTGTGGACGGCATTAGTTTCTGGCATCTAAATTCAGGTACTGGGGGGGGCGGCAGTAGCATCATTTACAGCAGGAGGAGAAGGCGGTGGGCTGTGACGGAGTGTGTACGGCATTTGTTTCCGGCATCTAAAGTCAGGTACTGGCATGGCGGCAGAATCATTTACAGCAAGAGGAGGTGATCTCTGAGACGGAGTGTGGACGGCATTAGTTTCTGGCATCTAAATTCAGGTACTGGGTAGGCGGCAGCATCATTTACAGCAGGAGGAGGCGGTGGGCTGTGAGATGGAGTATGGACGGCATTATTGTCTGGCATTTAAGGTCAGGTACTGGGCAGGCGGCAGGATCATTTACAGCAGGAGGAGGAGGAGGTGGTGGTCTCTGAGACGGAGTGTGGACGGCTGAGACGGAGTGTGGACGGCATTAGTTTTTGGCATCTAAAGTCTTGTACTGGGCAGGCGGCAGCATCATTTACAGCAGGAGGAGGAGGTGGTGGGCTCTGAGATGTAGTGTGAAGGGCGTTAGTTTCTGGCATCTAAAGTCAGGTACTGGGGAGGCGGCAGCATCATTTACAGCAGGAGGAGGAGGCAGTGGGCTCTGAGATGGAGTGTGGACGGCATTAGATTCTGGCATCTAAAGTCAGGTACTGGCAAGGCGGCAGCATCATTTACAGCAGGAGGAGGAGGAGGCGGTGGGCTCTAAAATGGGGTGTGGACAGCATTAGTGTCTGGAATTTAAGGTAAGGTACTGGGCAGGCGGCAGCATCATTTACAGCAGGAGGAGGAGGAGGTGGTGGTCTCTGTGATGGAGTGTGGACAGAATTAGTTTCCGGCATCTAAAGTCAGGTACTGGGGAGGTGGCAGCATCATTTACAGCAGGAGGAGAAGGCGGTGGGCTGAGATGAAGTGTGGACGGCAATCGCTTCCGGCATCTAAAGTCAGGTACTGGCATGGCTTCAGCATCATTTACAGCAGGAGGAGGAGGTCGTGGTCTCTGAGACGGAGTGTGGACGGCATTAGTGTCGGGAATCTAAAGTCAGATACTGGGCAGGCGATAGCATCATTTACAGCAGGAGGAGGTGGTGGGCTGTGAGACGGAGTATGGACGGCATTATTGTCTGGCATTTAAGGTCAGGTACTGGGCAGGCGGCAGCATCATTTACAGCAGGAGGAGAAGGCGGTGGGCTCTGAGATGGCGTGTGGACGGCATTATTGTCTGGCATCTAAAGTCCGGTACTGGGGAGGCACCAACATCATTTACAGCAGAAGGAGAAGGCGGTGGGCTGAGACGGCGTGTGGACGGCATTAGTTTCCAGCATCTATAGTCAGGTACAGGCAGGGCGCAGTATCATTTACAGCAGGAGGAGGAGGAGGTGGTGATCTCTGAGACAGAGAGTAGATGGCATTAGTTTCTGGCATCTAATGTCAGATACTGGGCAGGCGATAGCATCATTTACAGTAGGAGGAGAAGGAGGAGGTGGTGGCCTCTGAGATGTAATGTGGACGGCAATAGTTTCTGGCATCTAAAGTCAGGTACTGGGAGGGCGGCAGCATCATTTACAGCAGCAGGAGGGGAAGCCGGTGGGCTCTGAGACGGAATATGGACGGCATTATTGTCTAGCATCTAAAGTCTTGTACTGGGCAGGCGGAAGCATCATTTACAGCAGGAGGAGGAGGCGGTGGGCTCTGAGATGGAGTGTGGACAGCATTACTTTCTGGCATCTAAAGTCAGGTACTGGGCAGGCGGCAGCATCATTTTCAGCAGAAGGAGGAGGTGGTGGTCTCTGAGACGGAGTGTGGACGGCATTAATTTCTGGCATCTAAAGTCAGGTACGGGGAGGGCGGCAGCATCATTTACAGCAGGAGGGGGAGGAGAGGGTTGTCTCTGAGACGGAGTGTGGACGGCATTAGTTTCTGGAATCTAAAGTCAGATACTGGGCAGGCGATAGCATCATTTACAGCAGGAGGAGGCGGTGGGCTGTGGGACGGAGTATGGACGGCATTATTGTCTGGCATTTAAGCTCAGGTACTGGGCAGGCGGCAGCATCATTTACAGCAAGAGGAGTAGGCGGTGGGCTTTGAGATGGAGTGTGGACAGCATTAGTTTCTGGCATCCAAATTACGGTACTGGGGAGGCGGCAGCATCATTTACAGCAGGAGGAGGAGGTGGTGGTCTCTGAGATGGAGTGTAGACGGCATTAATTTCTGGCATCTAAAGTCAGGTTCTGGGCAGGTGCTAGCATCATTTACAGCAGGAGGAGCAGGCAGTGGGCTCTGAGACAGAGTATGGACGGCATTATTGTCTGGCATCTAAAGTCAGGTACTGGGCAGTTGGCAGCATCATTTACAGTAGGAGGAGGAGACGAAGTGTGGACGTCATTAGTTTCTGGCATCTAAAGTCAGGTAGTGGGCAGGCGGTAGCATCATTTACAGCAGGAGGAGGAGGCGGTGGGCTCTGAGACGGAGTATGGACGGCATTAGCGTCTGGCATCTAAAGTCAGGTACTGGGCAGTTGGTAGCATCATTTACAGCAGGAGGAGGAGGCGGTGGGCTCTGACATGGAGTGTGGACAGCATTAGTTTCTGGCATCTAAAGTCAGGTACTGGGGAGGCGGCAGCATCATTTACAGCAGGAGGAAGAGGTGGTGGTCTCTGAGACGGAGTGTAGACGGCATTAGTTTCTGGCATCTAAAGTCTGGTACTTGGCAGGCAGCAGCATTATTTACAAGCAGGAGGAGGGGGTGGTGGGCTCTGAGACGGATCGTGGACTACATTAGTATCTTGCATCTAGAGTTGGGTACTGGGAAGGCGGCAGCAGTAACAAGCTGTAGGAGGCGTTGGTCCCTGGTACGGAGCGTGGACCACATTGGAGGTTGAGACCATAAACTCTATGGACAGTATAGAAGCTGTATCTAATTGGGACATTAATGGATTAACAAAAATCACACTTTCCATACCTACTATGTAGTGAAACCACATAAAAGGTAACATACTTGGCGGAATACGCAGGGAAATACATTCATTTTTTTTTATCATTTGTGGATATCTAGCAAGTGCTATCACAGTTAAATTTATGTATTTGTCTCACATAAATACATAAATTTTATGGGTTTTAGGATATATATGAAAGTGCTATCAGAATTAAAAATCTGTATTGTTTGTATAATAATACATACATTTTTATGGCTTTAGGGATATATAGCACAGTGGGATCAGAACTAAAGATCTGTATTTTCTGTAGAGAAATATCAAAGTTTTTATGGTCTTTTGGATCGATACAAAGTGCTATCAGAATTAAATATCTAGATTTTTGAAAGAGAAATATAGAAATTTTTATGGCTTTGGAGATAAATAGCAAAGTGGGATTGGATAAAAATATCTATATTTTTTGGCAAGAAATACTGAATTTTTTATGGGTTTTAGGTAAGATATGAAGTGCTATCATAATAAAATATCTGTATTTTTTTTTAAAGAAATACAGAGATTTTTATGTTTATTTTGATAGATAGCAAGTGGTATCAGAATTAATTCTCTGTATTTTTTTTACAGAAATAAAAAAATCAGTTTATTTTGATAGCAAATGGTATCAGAATTAATTCTCTGTAATTTTTGATTAGATATCTCTGTTTATTTTGATAGATAGCAAGTGGTATGAGAATTAATTCTCTGTATTTTTTTTACAGCAATACCGAATTTTTATGTTTGTTTTGATAGATAGCAAGTGGTATCAAAATTAATTCTCTGTAATTTTTTTACAGAAACTTTTATGTTTATTTTGATAGATAGCAAGTGGTATCAGAATTAATTCTCTGTAATTTGTTTTACAGCAATACAGAAGTTTTTATGTTTATTTTGATAGATAGCAGGTGGTATCAGAATTAATGCTCTGTAATTTTTTTACAGAAATACAGAATTTTTTTATGTTTATTTTGATAGATAGCAAGTGGTATCAGAATTAATTCTCTGCATTTTTTTACAGAAATACAGAAAAGTTTCTGTGTATTTTCATAGATTGCTAAACTTGCTATGCATCAAAATAAACATAACAAATTCTATATTTCTGTAAGAAAAATACAGATAATTATTTCTGATATCACTTGCTACCTATCAAAATAAACTGAAAATTTCTGTATTTCTGTAAAAAAAATACAGAGAATTAATTCTGATCTTTCTTGCTACCTATGAAAATAAACAGAAAATTTTCTGTATTTCTGTAAAAAAAATACAGAGAATTAATTCTGATAACACTTGCTACCTATGAAAATAAACAGAAAAATGTCTGTATTTCTGTAAAAAAATAAAGATATTTCATTCTGATCCTACTTGCTATCTATCAAAAAAGCCAGAAAAAAAGTTGTGTTTCTGTAAAGAAAAATACAGATTTTTTTATTTTTGATAGCACTCGCTATCTATCCAAAAGGATAGAAAAAATTATGTATTTCTCTACTAAAAATACAAATTTCTTAATTATGGTTCACACAGCTCCATTACAAGTGATAAGCCTCAAAGTATATAAAGGCAGAGGGCCCTGAGGGGGGTGCTCGGTAAAAAAAAATTTGCCAGTTACACAGCTCCTTTGCAAGTTATAAACCTCAGAGAAAGAGTAGAGGTAGAGGGCCACTAGGGTGAGGAGTAGAAGGAGATGCCCAAAGGCTGTGAACGTGCTCTTAGCATCTTCATGTCCATGCAGCAGTTGATGACTAATCAGTACAAACTGCAGAGGGGGTGTTAAAGTCATTGCCAATCCAAGCCTTATTCATTTTAATAAAAGTGATTCGGTCTACATTTTCTGCGGAAAGCCGAATCTGTTTGTCACTCACTACGCCCCCAGCTGCACTGAACACCCTTTCAGATAACACACCTGCTGCTGGGCAGGCAAGGATCTGAATGGCATGTTCTGCCAGCTCCGACCACTGCTCAAGCTTGGATACCCAGTAGCCCAGTGGGTCCTGGCTTTGTGGGTTGCAGATGTCGCATGCAGAGCTCACGCATTCATTCACCATGACTGAGTACTGCTTCTCAGTTTCATTGGCAATTGCTGCACCACTGGCAGCTTGCTTCCGCTGAAAAAAAGCCTGCAGTTAGGCTTAGACGACCTCTACTGCTGCTACCACCCATGCCGCTTAAAGCAGTTGCTTGGCTCCCATGGCTGCTGGAACTGCCGTGGGGATCCCTGCTGCTGCTGCTGCTGCCGGCTGGAAAGGCTGAGCACAAGTCCCTTACAAGCACTTCTTGGTAGTGCTGCATTTTATGTCATTCCCCTGTATTGGGGCAAGATCAGTTGTATCTCAGGCTTGTAACGTGGATCCAGTAATGTAGCAATCCAATAGTCATCAGTCTTTGTTTTTATGTGTTTTATGCGTGGATCTTTGGCTAGGCACTCCTGCAAGAAGGATGTCATGTGGCTCAAACTGCCCACAGCTGAGGTAATTCTGAACCCACACTCCTGTGGGTCGAACAGCAGCACAGGGTCATCCTTCTCCTCCTCCGCCTGGTCTTGCCTTGTGTTTGGGTGGATGATGTACCCTCAATATCCTCCTCTGCCCCTTCCTCTCCTTCTCTCATGCCTGCAATGTCCTCCTCATCCTCTTCCACCTCCTCCTCTTCCTGGATTGGTGGTGCACTATGCATACTAGGCACGCATGTCTAAGATGATATTTGCAGCGTCCGCTCTGTGTCGTGTCCGAGATCCACCATCATCTGTTCCAGCAGGCATATGATGGGGATGGTGTCACTGACACAGGCCTGATCTCTGCTGATCATCCTGGTCGTCTCTTCAAAAGGTGACAATACAGTGCACAAGTCCTCAATTTGCAGCCTATCCGCAGGGCTGAAAAAAGGTAGTGTGGGTATGCATCTGAAACGAACAGACTCTGCCATGTAATCCACCACCACTTCCTGTTGTTCAGACAGCCGCTGCAGCATGTAAAATGTGGAGTTCCAACATGTGGCCACATCAGAAATTAACTGGTGCACTGGCATGGTTGAGATTTGGCTATAACTGGCTGGATGCCTGGGTAATTCTGAAGGAAGCGCTGTACTATGAGGTTCATGACGTGAGCCAGGCAAGGTTTGGCCCCATTGTCACACACGACCTTGCCTGGCTGAAGTCTGTTGGGAGTTAGCCATTTCTCCTCCTGCTCCCGCAAGGCACTTAGAATGGCTGCGCCCATGTGGCTGAGGGAACCCAGGCTTCGCAACTTCAGGACTGTGTGGCAACGTCGGAATTGTGCACCGAAATAGAAAACTGCAGGTTGTTGCTGGCGGTGAACAGATGCTGCTGAATGGGAGGTCTCCATGTGTCCCTGGAGGAAGAGGTTGAGGCACAAGATTCAAAGGAGGAGGTGGAAGTGGAGGTTGAGGAGGAAAATAACATGGCGGAGGTAGGTATACAGGCCTTGCTGCAGCTGCATCTTCCCGTGCTGCCACCAAAGTTACCCAGTGAGCTGTAAAGGAAATATATCTTCCCACTCCATGCTTGCTCGACCAACTGTCGGTTGTCAGGTGCACCTTGCCAGAAGCTGAGTGCTGCAGGGCCATAGACAAATTGTTCTGCACGTGGTCATGCAAAGCAGGAACACATTTTTGTGAAAAGTACTGTCACTTAGGCATAATGTACTGTGGGTTTGCGTAACGGAATGCATTGGAGTCCACCAGCCGGTATGGGAGGAGCTCCAATGGAATCAGCTGTGCAATTGCCGCATTGATCAGCTTTGTTTTGGGGTCATTTGGGCCATATTTCCTCTTGCACTCCAGCATCTGGGGGATGGAAGATTGGATGCTGCTAATGATAACCACAGAAACATTGGACGATGGGGTAGAAGTTGTGGGGGATGGCAAAGATTCCTGGTCCTGACTGCTAGCAACACCACAGACAGCAGCCGATCTGCGTTGGAGCTCTTGCTCACCGCTGGTGGAGCCTGAAAAAGGTAATGATCGGCTACATGCCACACTCAAATTGCTGGCAGCAGCACTGGAAACTGTAGTGGCAGAAGGAGGAAAGAAAGATCGAGCAGTTGGAGCTTGCTTCTTGGGCGGAGGTGATTGCACAGAGCTCTGTTCTTTCACCAGGTGTTCCTGCCAGGTTGGTGGCTTTTTAAATGGGTGCTCATGCTAACAGTGAAACACTCTACCTATAGTACAGTAGATTTCAGGACTGCACAAATACAGTACAATCCAACAATCTATCTGACTAATAGTGTGAGTGTGACACAGTCTACCAAAGTAAAGCACTTTTTTTTCACTTGACAAAGAAAGCAAGCCAAGCAGCACAGAAAGGTTGTGGTCTCTGTCAGGAGTGGTAAATGCAGGCATGCCTTGGCCTTATATAGGCCAATGGCTGCCTGTGTGGCATGCAGTGACAGACAGCCAATCGGCTGTCTGCCACAACAAAGATGGAGGGGGCATCCCTGCTCTAATTGGAGGGCACTGTGCATCATGGGGGAGGTGCCCCCAGGTGGTTGTTTGAGTGCATTGTGGGAGGTTCAAATTTGGGTATTCGAATGCAGCAAAATTTGGGTCGGGCCCACCCGAATTCGAACGGTCATATTCGGGTCAAACATTAGGATGACCCGAATTCGAACAACAATACTAGCGATTCACATTCCATTCAAGAAAATGGGTTTTTGCCAGGTCGGGGTAAATGCTGTTTGGTGATCAGTCACTGATAAATCTCTTCACAATATGTAGTGCTTCTGAGGTGGGTTAGGACTTGTTTAAAAATGTTTTTACTGAGTGTTCAAAATATGTAATACTTTGGTGCTCATAAACTGGGCCCAGGTATGTAAAGATAGGTTGTGGTATTAAATACTTGCACTCTAATAGCTTATTTCCTACAATTGTTGCTTTCTTGACTATCATTCTGTTAATTATTATTATTAATATTAATAAGCCAACATATTACGTTGCGCTGTATACTAAATAGGGGTTGCAAATGACAGACGAATACAGACAGTGACACAGGAGGAGAGGACCCTGCCACGAAGAGCTTTCAATCTAAGAGATGGGGAAAATACACACAGTAGAAGGGGATATATATATTGTGGTGAGAGTTTTAAAAGACAGAAGAAGATGGGAAGGCAAGTTTTAAAAATAGGTTTTGTGTACTCTTTTAAATGAGCAGAAAGTGGGAGCAAGCCGAAAAGGATGAGGAAGATCATTCCAGAGAGTTGGAGCAGCTCTAGAAAAGTCTTGTAGTCGTACGTGTGATGAGGTTATGAGTGAGGAGGTCACTAGTAGGTAAGTAGTAGGTCATTGAAGGAGCGAAGAGACACGCTATGGGAGTATTTTTTCACCAGGTCAGAAAGGTAAGTGGGACAAGAACTGTGGAGGGATTTGAAGGCAAAGCACAGGAACTTGAATTTGATTCTTAGGTGCAATGGAAGTAAATAAAGAGAACTACAAAGAGATGCAGCAGAAGAAGAGCAGTTCCTGTAGCTTCACTAGTCAGTAATTTATTGTCTTAGTGGCACTAAAATAGAAGAAATCTACATAACATACTTCCTGTATTTATTTCTATTTCTGTGTTCTAGAATCCAGATGGAATATTGGTGAAGAATGAACAGTTTATTCCTGATGCATCAGGCATTATTTCAAAGACCTATCCATTGTCTGATGTACCAAGGTATGAGATGGGCAAGTAAAAATGGGTGAAAGTGAGAAATGTATTTTTGTGAAAAGTGTTTTTATATCCCCTCTTTTTGAGTTAATTGAAAAGCCCTATCATCAAACTTGGGACTTCTAGTGATGGAGAGGGTTGTACGTGGGAACATATTCCAGACTAAAGAACTTGAAAAAACTTGGCAGAAGGCTTGATATATGTTGTTTTTCTACATTTTTTATATTATATAGCACATGTTTTATATAACATGTTCCCATCAGTTGCCCCGAGTCCCCAGTTCTCAACAATTTTGTTGACAATGCCATGTGAAGGGACTTTGCTTGGCTTGTTAGGCTTGGGGGGTTACCCCTGCTAACAAAGGGGCAGGCAAAAGTTTGGTTGTGCGGGAACACACATGCATATTGCCCCAATTGCCCCAATTCCATTTCTAGAAGGTCCCTGGATGGAGCTTTCCAATATAGAACCAAACAACTAGTGTTATCTTGGTACCTGGTCACAGTGGTAATGCAAGGGCAACTCCTGGGAGTCCAGTAAGGGGTGCTGGTGGCAGGAAGTGGACCTTCCAAGGAAAAAGATCTACTTAACTTTATGATTTTTCTCATGGGAAATATGTTCTTGTTCATTTCTTTTTGGGGGCAAATAGGTGGCATCCAAGAAGTGGCAAACCTTTGACAATTTTAGGTCAAGAAAGGTTTGTTGCCATATACTACTACTCATATTACGAATATGATACACTTCATCAAAAGTCCCTGTTGATTGATTTTTGTGTTTGTGAGGTTGGACAACCACTGCTTTTGCCCTCTGCATTGTTTTCTGGTCATTTCCAAAGCCAAGTACCCAGTTCTTAATGATGCAACCACCATCACATAAACAATACATTCTTATAAATATCTGTGACTATATTGTCCTCCTTCAACAGGAACCATGTGGTGCTCATCAGTCTGTGAAAATTGCCTGTGTTTGATATTACCCTAGTAGATGACTAGATAGTGCTATAGTTAGCCTAATTCTTGCAACTTTGGCCCTGCTACACGGATAAAAAACCTACAATATCCATTCTTTATTAAGGCCAACTTTCATTCCGCTGCTGTGTAGAGGGTACCAAGCTACTTCTAAATCCATTCTGTCAAACCCTTATATGTACAAAACCACCATTTATTCCCAATAAAAACAAATTGTTTATTTGATTTCATTTTTCAGACATTGAGTTTCATCAGACCTTGATGGGTCACTTCTAACAAAAATTTGCTTTCATTTTAGTATTGGCACATGGACCATCTCTACAAAGTTTGATGGCACGCTTCAAGAATTCACCACCAACTTTGAAGTGAAAGAATACGGTAAGAATATCTGTCTCGAAGCGGGCTTGTTTGGCAAAATGTTTGGCGGTATAGGAAGACCCCCACAAACACACTTTCACATTTGAAATGTTCATTTTAACTTGTTTAATTTTTCTGATTTCCAGTGTTGCCAAATTTTGAAGTCAAGATAAAACCAGATCGTAATTTCATGTATATTGATGATGAAACGTTCTTTGTGACAATTAAAGCTGAGTGAGTACCTGCCTAGCATTGCTGGTGATATCAGTATATTGAGTTTAGGTATTTTGGTGGACATGGACACTATTTTAAAGCTTAATTGTTTTTTAATTTTGCTTTTAATATTATATTGTTGTTTAAGTAGACACAGTAGATGGAAAAGCAGTTTTTGCTTCAATTCTCACCCCATAATGTTGTCCCTTAGAGATCTACTTATTTACAATCCAGCCCAGGCCCAGTGTTATTCAATACCAGAGACTATGGAGTTCTGTTAAGCAGGACACATAACCAACAAATGCTATATGGTGCCAATACCTGAATGCCAAACTAGGGAAAAAAAGAGCAAAAGCTTTAACCTCCCCTCCCAAAAAAAAAGGATTTTTTTTTTAAATACCATATTAACAGAATCAACAGAAAATTGTTTAAAAGCCCCCAAAAGTGCAGAGAGAACATCAACTTTTTGTGGGCCAGAAAACGATTTTCAAGAAACATGTGTTCGAAGAAGTACCCATTATTTCTAAGGGTCCTTTCTACAATAAATACTAATCAAGATTTACACTCTAATGGACCAAACAGTGGAATAGTGTTTTAGTTCCTCAGCGCAGCTGGTGCTTATTCAGGTGGAGTTGTGATACATGTTCAGGTTGATATATGTGTTCTCATAGCCCCTCAGCTAGATACGATACCCAGGTGGGTATATTATCAGTTTAATGCTATGTGAACCAATGCTATCTCTGCTTGAGTGCCAAAAAAGTTCCTATAGTTTTTTCTCTTGGTATGATTACCTAGTCCTAATAACTCCTCTGCCACATCCCAATTGTTTCAACATTTGAAAAAAATTAAAAAAAAGCCTGAAGTAAGCTGTAGAGACTTTGTATACTTAAAACAAACAAACTTCATTTATCAGTATTGTTCCACCAATACATAATAAATAATAAAACAGATATAGATGTAGTTATTTAAATATAGCTTTGAGTCAGATGTGTCTCACTGTTAAAACTTTTTTGAGGTATTAACACAATCAGATTGAATCACTTTGTTATTCAATTCTTCACTTGATTATATTATCTACACGTTTCGTAGTTATGACCGCTTCATCAAGAAAAAAAACATTCTACATAAAACTCTGAAAGAATCCTGTATTATTGTTGTCAATCATCTGTTGTGTCATGGATTTATGGGGTTGAGATTGATGTCCAGAGTTGGAAAAGCAAGTACGTAGCTAGAAGTGACTTACCACAATCTACTGCAGCCATATGCAAGTAATATTTGCCCACTCAGTTCCCATTCAGTTGAGTGGAAGCCGTAGGGAGCGAGGTTAGGCCTGCAGCAGAACACTGAGCTCAACCACAAGTCTAAGCCCTGCGAACTGTAACACCAATCTTCTTTTATATTCAGTTATACGTATGGGAAAAAAGTTTCTGGCAATGCCTTTGTCTTATTTTCCCTGAAAAAAGACAATGAAAGGAAAACTCTGACCGAATCCCTGAGGAGAATTGAGGTAATTGAATTAAATTAATCCATACACCTTGTATATCTTTATATTTTGTATGTCCTATCACTATGTACCTTTATCATTATGTTATTCCAGGATGCTTAGAGATTTATGATAGTTTCATGTCAATTTTATTTTCATTTTTACATGAAGAGGAACCATGGAACCATAATTTAATTAGTGGGCACTGCAACATTATCTGAAGCCATGGTAAACCCTCGCTGGCTTAGTTTGCCCTTCACTAATCCTTGCTTGCAAATTATGATCCCAACTAAAACGTCCTCCAATTCTGTGTGTTCTTTGTGTATTCATGCTTTGGTATAAGTTTTTAACTCGCTACCAGTACATGCTCCTTAACTGCAGAACAAACAATTCAGGTTTGTTACCCGACTAGACAGGGTTGTGCTGTGTAAATATCTTGACCCCGTAGTCAGAAATACAAATAGAAAAGTAAATCACTCCCATACCTTTGACATCTTCTTGCCTAGAGTTTAGTTTCAATAATTTTGTAATTGGTTATTGCTTTTTTCACATTGCACTTTCTTTTATTAGATGAGCTTCTAAAATTCAGTTGAATGGGTGGTGAGGGGGAACAACATTTCATAGGAAAGCAGAAATCAATGTATTACTTTGAGTGCAAATATTCAAATCAATCCCCTGTCCCATCTGCCTTTTCCAAAATGTTGTGTCTGGCCATTGAACTCTCTCACTTCCGGAACATAGGAATGTAAATAATAAAATGAGTCCAGTGTTGATTCCCAGGAAAGGCTAAAGTCCAATACAATGTTTGATTCGTGACTTGAAACACCATTTATTTTTGACAATTTGCACAGCGGAAACTCCTCAAATGTTATTGTTGCCTATGCTGTTAACATCGATTGTCTCTAAATTTCACCTAGATAGATGATGGAACGGGAAGAGCTGCCTTGCTGAAAGCAGACGTTCTGAAAGCTGTCAATAAACCTGAGGATCTTTTAGATTGCAGACTGCATGTGTCAACCACCGTCATCACAGATACAGGTTAGACAAATTAGTTTACAAAAGTCAGCTTAGAAGGGAGATATAAATTTTATAGATATCAGTTTTGAGCACAAGGAAGTTACAAAGGCTACTTTCCGACTGGTTTTGCAAGCGGTTTTCAGTAGTTTACCATTCCAAACACTTGCAAAAAATAGTTAACAATAGACCAAGTGAGCATGTGTTAAGCCGATCCAGCTGGGTGGAGCTCCTGTCATTGTAGAGCCGATGATGGGTGGATTTTTCTGAGATCCCTTATTTAGACATTTCATAATCGATGGATCCTGCAAAGGTAAATATTAGGTAAAGAAGAATAATAAGGAAACTTTCTCTAATGTGCATTGTCAATATTTCTAGAACTGATTTAAACCCAAATACCACTGTACTCATTCCCAGGTTAAGGGACAGATATCTGGGAGCCCTTCTATTAAAGGGGACTTCCAGATTCCTGTACGCTGCCTACCCATAAACTTCAAAACACTGGGGTCACGTTGTGGGGATGAGGCTCTTTCCTTCAGCGATGGCCCTTGAAACTACTGGAGGCAGACAATGGTCTAGTTTTGCTAAAGGGAAGGAGGCTACATACTTTAAACCTCCTTCATTCTTTTGGAAGGCCTGATGTTAACCGTCTTCTGTATGTTTTAATTTTACTATTTTATCTGCTGAGTTGTGTAAGAAATCAGGGCCCTAAAATACAACTTTGAGTTGGCAGGCCTTAGGAAAAAAAATAGTTGATGTCATTTTTGGCAACAGACTGGCGTGCTACTTATCTAAATATGTATATTGCAGGAAGTGACTGGGTGGATGCTGAACTGGACAACATTCATATTGTTAAGTCTGCATATAAAATCCTTTTAACCAGGACATCTAAATACTTCAAACCCGGAATGCCCTTCAATCTTATGGTAATATTTTCAATATCTTTTATGAATTTATCAAATATTTGTATATGCCTTCTTCATTTGCCTACTTAGAAGTGTAACATTTGGTCCAGGGCAGAGGAAGACTTGGTTGACTGGTTACTTGGTCGGTTGGTTTGTTGGTTTCAGGCTACAAACAAACAATAACTCTAAATAACATACATTAATTTCTGTTTTATTATCGATTTTTTATACATAAATATGGTCTCTCCCTTTAGGAGAACATGTTCTTTGCCAATTCAGGGCATCCCAGAAGAAAATACGTTCCTTTACATAAAAAAATGTGAGAAAAAGGCTAAGTTGCAAATTAGGAAGGGAAACAATAAAACTGTACTCCAGACTCGATAGCCCCACCACTGTAATTTTCCTTTCTTAAGCTGTCTTCAGTGCAGTCTTGTTATGTGACATCCTACCATCATCCCTTCTCTTTGCAGTAATGGTGGCTATTTTCAATTATATGTATACACATGAGCACTGTCTCGTGCATCATTTTGTGGTTGTGCCAGAAAAGCTTGATAGGCATTTCTTTTTCTTGCCTGATTTCCTTTATTATCTGAAATAGAAGCTTATGGAACATCATTTGTGGGATTTTTATGTTCAATTCATGTGCACTACAATTTGTCTATTACTACTTACTCACAGGTACATGTTGGGTATCCTATGGGACAAGATACTTAGGTGTACCTGAGGGTATTTGAGGTTGACCAAGTTTTACTGAATTGAGATTTTAGGCTCAATATGGTGACTTGTAAGCTCACATAAGGAATTGAAGTCATAGCTTCAAGAAAGAAGGAATAAGCAATAAAAGACAAACAAGATTATGACAGGGTTGCCAATTTGTTACCATGAAGATGATCTAACACTCTGCATCCTCTTGTTCTTTCTTTACCTCCTTACATTTCCACTTAGGGTAAATGAACCAATAATAATGTTTTCTCCTTTTACTCTTAGGTGTTGGTTAAAAACCCAGATGGCTCACCAGCCAATGGCATCCCAGTAGTGGTCATCCCTGGAGAGAGCAAAGGTATTACTCAAGAAGATGGAACAGCTAAATTGGTAGTAAACACTGCTTCCGATAGGAAACCTTTGCAAATAAAGGTAAGTCCTGAGGAAAACCTCCTCGTCATAGTAGAGTAAAGCTCGTGGAGGTACTGCAATTGGATATTAATATGCACACCCGTATGCATTAATAGTTTGTTTATACTGTCCTTTTGTGTAGCAAATACAACAATAAATACATACAATGTACACTAAGAGGTTGTTCTGTGTATAAGAGCCCACAGGCTGTACAAATTACTTGAAATGATGGAATAAGCAAATGCTAGGTACCTAATATATACATATATAGATAGCAGGTTATATTTTCAGAAGGAAAAAGTGTATTCGATTTTCTGAAGTACAACATGCAATAGGATAGTATATACATAGAGGCACAAAGATCAAGATTCCAAAACTCAACTTTTGGAGTCCAATGGCTTCCATTTAACTAGGTTGCCAGGCCATTTATAAAGATTTGAATTTGATCTTAATTCTCATTCTTGGACAGTGACTGATAAAGTATGTTAATGGGTAATATGTAGTGACCTTATTTAAATGAATATTTAAATACTCTGTGTAGAAAACTTGGTGTTGAACTTACTGCAAAAATTCTGGAGTCATCCTTTTCATTTAAAACAAGGTGAATGGTTAAACATTAGCTGGAAACATTTGGGCAGTTATATTACTTTACCAAAAATGTACATACCTTAACCTTCCAATAAGTAACATCTCTTCTAAATAGGCTGGAAGGATTGACCCCAGTAAAATCTATGCAATTGAAAACATGAGCTGCTAACAGTGAAAGCATTTATCGTCACCCAGCGTACGTAGTCCTTGGGGGCTGGACCTTAATTTGAATGTTGCATTGAGTTGTGAAATCACCCATATCCCATCATTTTACCCATAATATCACTTCTCCCAACCAATAAACTTGCTTTTTATACAGGTAAAGACAGCCATTGAGGGACTACAAGACACACGTCAAGCTAGCGGGGAAACCACCATAACTGCCTACCAACCACACAGTGGACAGGGGAACTATCTGCATATCACTGTTGGTTCCAATGTGGCACAGCCCGGAAAACAGATTTTCATAAACTTTAATATACTGACTGGCAATGCTGCAGACCAAAACCAAATAAAGCATTTTACATTTCTGGTAAGCTTCAAAACATGATAAACAAAATTCTTATACCCCATTCTGGCATCTGTGGATTGAGGTTAGCAGTAGTTGTCATATCTTTCGAAAGACTGGATGGGAATGGACCTGTGTTATATGCATATGTATGGTTTTGTTTGAGGTTTGAAACCTTGCATAGATTTGTTCCCATAGGACAGTAAAGGGTACTGTGACATATACCTATATCAAAAATTTTTATTGATAAGTCCCACCCAAGTGGGTGGTTGTTCTTGCTCAGGAAGTTGAGCCTTGGAGAGCTTAAAAAGAAGCAAATGAAGAAGCAGACTACCCTATAGACACAACCTCCTCACAAATGCCTGTAAAAGAAGGGATTACAATGCTTCCCTTTGTTTCAATACCAGGGTTTTGGGGAGGAGGAGGTGGAGGACTGGTTGAAAGAGCAAGACTGGAAAAAAATGTGTAAATAAGAGGAGAATGAAGAATTGCTTCTTTCCGTCAGCGAACTGATGGCTTCATCTCAATCTAGACAAAGTACTGGGTTGTAAAGCACAGTTTTCCTAACAAATTATAATGATAATGAAACAAATTATGCAGTTTAGTACAGATCTTCCTTTTGTTGTAAGTCTTTGAGTGTGTATTAATCAAATGTAGCTTTTTTTTGGATACATTCAGTTTGTGAAATTTATAAGATCCTTTGTAGTCCACTGGCAGCTGTCTCTGTCCTGCATTTGACCTCCTTCTAAACTGCATCAACCTACTTTAATATTTTTGATGGTTTCTTTTGTTTTGAAATTCCCATTAACACAAAATCTATACTGTGATTTGTCAGGATTTATTCTTGCAGATGATTGACATGATCCATCATAAATTGTAACAAATATGTATATATATTATATATTATTATTTATTATTATTTTTTCTTTTTACAGATCCTCAGCAAAGGCAGGATAATAAATGTGGACAGACAAAAGCGGGAACAGGGACAATCCCTTGTCACTAAGACCCTGATTATCACACCAGACTTAATCCCTTCCTTCCGAATCGTAGCCTACTATATCATTGGAAAAGAGATTGTGTCAGATTCCCTCTGGGTGGATGTGGTTGATGAATGTATGGGAACGGTAAGGTGGACTTTTTGAATAGAAAGTGACATTTTTGTTGAAAAGCAGACAAATATATAATAATTGTATAAAAATTGACTATGCCAGGGAACCTGGGTAATTCATAATTTACTAACAATCTTTAAATGTGATTTTGGGTAAAAGTAATACTTACAATAGGAACACCTGTTCTAGTGACAGAAAAAGGCTATTTTTATAGTGTTATACTTTTGAGTTGGTAATAATGGGTCACTTGACCCATATGAGTTCAAATATATCTATTTGATGCTTTGGACCTAGTCTTAAATTAGGTCTCAAGTGATGTGAATATACTAATAAAAAGGAAATTGTTAAATAATTTCTTCTTTTCCTTTTTGAAACCTAAATCCAGCTAGTTGTGGACAGCGATAAGAAGGTTACAGAACCAACAAAGCCGATAACACTAACACTGAAAGCAGATCCCGGTTCTCACGTCGGATTGGTGGCTGTAGATAAAGGCGTCTTTGTATTAAACAGCAAAAATAGGATAACACAGAGTAAGGTAAGGACAGTAATATGCACCCTTTCTTAATAATCAAGTAGTTTTTTCTATTTTTTTCCCTCGTTTGGTATTAAATAGATTGTGTAGTGGTTTTGTTGATTTCGTTCTTTATTACTTATTTTTTCCATTTAGCGTTGAATGGCCAATGCCTTCCATTGACTTGAATGAGGATACATTTCAACCATGGTTAAACACAGTTGTATTGTGGGTGTTGTTAGGGAACTAGATATATCCCATAATCCCTTGTGGTGCAGTAAACCACATCTCAACATTTAGGAACACCTAGGACCACACATTCAAAAGTGGAAGTTTGTGCAAAGAAAGGACCAAAAAATGGCTTTGGAGAGCTCATCACAAGCCATGAAGTTTATCAATTTGTGGATAGTGTAACCCAATGTTTCTTGAGCTTGTTAACATGGAGAAACCCTTCAGATCTTTAGGGAACCCCTTCTATAACCCAACTCACATTATATGAATGTGGTGGTCATTAGGAAGAATTTCTTTTGCATTGTTGGTCAGTGAGAAGAATGTAATCCTTACAGATGGCCAAAAACATAATTGGTGTCATTAAAACTGACCTGAAAGTTACAAACTGACCATTGCTCAAGAAACCTCAAACAACCTCTGGAGGAACCCTGGTTGAGCAACGCTGGTGTAACCTGTGAAATAGTTATGAGTTTTGGTCAGGTTGTAGTTGTAGCCCATATCAATTTTGAGAAGGTTTCCCATCACTTTCTACATGGACAAAATTTGGTGAGAAATCTTTTAAATATAGACAGTGGGAAAAACAAAAACACGTTTTTAAGTAGAATGTTAGAATCGTCAGAGCTCCTATGGTGCCCTAGCTTCTCTATTCCAACACCCTTCCCAATACTTTTACACGTGACACAAAAACAGGGGTTAAGAGAAAATCTCCCCAATAGGACAGCAAAAAGAGGCCAACAGAGGATTTGAATTTTCACCTGCTAAACCTATAAAAAAATGGTTGGTGTTTGGGTTTAAAGTGACTTTTATTAGTTAAATTATACAAACCTTTAGTCATTTGCCTTTTAATAGATTTAGACTTCCACCCAAGCTATAAAGAAATGAGTTTATCTATGTGTTTCCATCACTCAGGTATGGGACGTTGTGGAGAAATCTGATATCGGTTGCACACCAGGAAGCGGTGCTAATAACATGGATGTGTTCTTTGATGCTGGACTTGCTGTACAAACAAATTTTGGAATGGACACAAGACAAAGATCAGGTATGTCCAATATATTGCTTTAAACCATAACCTTAACTTACCTGACCCCCAATATCAATACAGGTATTGATCTCTTTAATACTTTAGCCTATTCTGATTACTGGTGTTTTGATAGTCTAATCAACATAATCCCAAAACTCCATTCTTGGTTCTCTTAAAAAACATTTTTAGTTAGCTTTTGCGTTCTTTTCGAAGTAAATTCTGGCACATCCAAAAATATTGAGTTCAGGCACAAGCCATGAACATTGATAAACCAGACCTTGTAATATGCCTTGCCCTTCTTTCTCTTTTTCTTTTCAATACAAAACAGCATTACTTGCCACCATCATTCCTATATGAGCTTTTTGGACATCTTATTTTAAAATGATGGGGTTTATTATGGAGTTGTTCCATTTTGGCAACTCTTACAGTCCCCCCTCTATTTGGAAGGATTGCCTCCAGATTTTGGAGTATTTTTGTGATTATTTGTTCTCAAGTGGGAGCTAGACTTGGTACTCAGTCAACATTCCAGTTGACCTCAAATGTGTTCCTCCACAACAAACTTATCCAGCCCTGTCTTTATTTGGTCAGAAGTCTAAATCTATTAAAAGGCAAAAGGCCAAATGTTTGTATAGGTTACCTAATTTACATATATTTGGTGCCATTTAGAGGTCATGTGTCTTATTCTTTTAAGCCATGGGTGCTGGGCACTACTGGGTTACCTCACTTCAACAATCGTGTCTACATACAAGTAGTGAAGCTGCATACAGCTAATTAGTTGCATAGATGTTATTCGTCCAACAAAAACAGAGGAACTTCACTCATGCTCCCCTCTGATATGTTTTACTAACTACTGGAGCGTAGTCATGGTGGAGTTTTCCCTTGTTTGCTTTGTGCACAGGGAATCCAGACCCCAAACCTCGTGATATACTGGTTGGATAATTTTTGTAAAAGTTCTTCTATTATCTTTGTTGAAGCTGATGTAATTTCTTCATTTATACAGAGCCATCATGTGGAGACAGCAAAAGCCGCAAGCGCAGGTCATCAGCAACACTGATTGAAATGAAAACCAAAAAAGGTAAGTTTATAAAAGGCATATTGAACTTCACGCATACAACTATTTCTATGTTCTGTTTACATTACCTTACATACTGTATCATTTGCTAAAGTATTTTTCATTTTGACCAGCCATTCCTGTAATACATTTCCAGAGGTTAGTAAAATTACCCCGCTGTTGGTGCCAACTTATTACATTCAGGGCTAGACCTTGTTCATTGAAAATATATGATAATGCTGACTCCCTGTGAGCCAAAATCATATGACTTAGATAGTTATATTATACTGTATGTTCCTCAGCCAGTGTTGCACAATTAATAGTAGATGTTATGGTATTGTTGTCCCTGAGGAAGGAGATGCTAAATCCAGTAACGTGTTACCTAATTGTTAAGTCATTATTCCCAAGACAGGAGGCCAGTCATGTGCATTATGCCCATATAAATCTACAGACTTCTATTCATGTCTTCATAGCTTAAGTGAAGTCTCTGGTGGAGTAAGTCAGCTCATCCCCAAAGTTGCCTAGAGTAAGACTTTACATTTATTTCCTCCCTTTTTTCAGAAATGAAATTCAATGAGAAGCTGGAAAGGCAGTGTTGCCATGATGGTATGGGCAGCAATCCTATGGGTCACAGTTGTGAGCGTCGTGCCAAGCATATCCAACTGGGAGAAAAATGTATGGAAGTATTCCTGGACTGCTGCAAATTCATTGAGCTGAAAATCAAGATCGAGAAGGAATTAGAAGATGGCTTGGAGAGGAGTAAGTAACAGTAGATAAGTGTTTCATGACCTTTTCACCATAGGAACTCTTTGAAATAACTTTCATGGGTTTAGGGAACCCCACCTATATTTACCATAACCACAGCTCACATTATATTAGTGTATTGATCAGTGGGAAATGCCTTCTACATTGCTGGCCAGGGGGAAGAACATCACCCTTACAGATAGCCAAAAACATCATTGGTGTCACCTAAACTGACCTGGGAGCCACAAATTGCTCATTGCTCTGCAACAAGCCTTCGCAATCCCAGGAAGAACCCTGATTAGGAAACACAGCAGTGGTTGATTAAACAGTTGACTATTAAGTTATTGAAGGACTGATAGCTATAACAATGCAATAACAAAAGAATTAGGTATAATTTAAATTATTATAGGAATTTGGTTGTAGTGCCAAGAAGCAAACACAAAGCAAATTCTGGTGGAAACCACAGATTAATTGTGAATTGGAGTTTTAAATTCTAAAAGAATTTATACAGTGGTCAGTGCTTGACAAGTATTTATCTTTACCTGTATCTTACCTTATTGGGATGTCAGCTAAAGGATGAGTTGTATTCCTTTATTATGCATGGGACTTAAACCGTTCTATACTCTATAGACATCTAAAAACACATTTTTGACTAAAGAAACAGTCCAGGCCATGGATAATCTGGTATTTGTAAGACTTAATTCTCCTTCTTCCTTGTAAGGTGATCATGAAGGTAATTACATGAATGAAGGAGACATTGAGGTCCGAAGTGAGTTTCCAGAGAGCTGGTTGTGGAATGTTATCAAAATTACACAGGCACCCGATGCTAATGGGTGAGTACTTAACGCTTCAGGTGCAGTGGAGTATTACCTGAAAATTGAAAAGATGTAGTCTAAGAACAGACACCACAAGATGTCATCTTTATGAGCCAAATAAAGTTTTAGCTACCAGGGCCTGACTTTTCATGATTTTATTATGAAGACTTGTCAACTAATATTTCATAGTCCATGAGTCCCCTCGGTGACCAGAAAGGACACCTTCATTGTAAAGGTAGGAGGTAGTTGTTGCAATAGGAATTAATAAGTTATGGAATGTCAGACCCCTGTAATAAAGTCAATGGGCTCTATTTATATATCAGGAAATATGACATTCCCTCAAGCATACCTCGTGGAATGCTGACGGATTCCCACCAGGGAATGTTTGATGGAATGTTCAACTCCCTATTTTATAAATAGAGCTCAATGTTTCTAGATAAAGAGAGCAACAAGTACCTTGTGTGTTTGATCTCAGAATGTTTAATATTTGATATTTCACATCTTTATGTAAATTATTTTATTGTATCTTAGTCATTTGAAATGGGCTGGAAATATTCCTTAAAAAAGAACACATCTTCTTCCAACAAACCTGGAGTCACTCCAGTCCTAGAGAGCGTTAACGAACTAGGCTCTATGGGTAGGCGCACAATGAGAGAGGGAAGAAGTTAATTATAAACATATATCTTAGCACCTTCTAAGCCAACAAAATCTATGAAAAGCAAACTCAGATGGCTATACACTCAGTGGCTACTTATTAGGTACAAATGTACAACTGTACATTAATGGAAATTGATGAAATTCTAATTCAAATGGTTTGGCCAATTCTTGTTGTCCAAGCCTGGTGGGATGAACGAGTTTAAAAAGCCCACCTGGCACCAGATCCGTTGACAATTATGTATGTCTGTGCATATATGTGTACAGATATGCCATTCGCAGGGATACGTGCACATACCTGAGCCTACATGATTCTCAATTACAGTACCTCTAATGATATTCTAATATGTGAGAACACCAACACTGTAAACACTGTGGTGAGAACACCACACAAGTAAAGTGATCTACCAGCTGAGAGCAGACTTAAGATTATTTTACATATAAGAAACTGCACTGCAAAAGATTTAACATCCATTAGTCCTGCCAGCCAACAAAATAGCCCTTTAAACTTTTTTTTTATCTTTATTTATAAGGTTTCTCTTTCACCCATGTAATCAATGAGCTTGATTTATTAAAGCTCTCCAAGGCTGGTCTGGACGGGAAGACTGGCTATCAGAGGGGGAACCTGGCTAACAATTTTATTCTTTGGTAAATGTTTTCAAACTGCACCAGATCCATTCCAGGTTTGATGGATCACCAGGTCCTCCTACGATAGTCTTTCTTTTCTAAACTTTTCAGTCTTGAAGAGCTTTAATACGTTAGGCCCAATGTCACAATAAGTCGGAATGAATACTTTTCCTTTTAACTTATTCATCTTTCATCAGTGTTTCTACGCAGACTCTAACTAATAAATTCCTAAAAGATTCAATCACCACATGGGAAGTGCTGGCTGTGAGCTTATCACAAAATAAAGGTAATAGACACTTTCAAATTTGACAATTTTGCTGGATTCTATTTCTAATAATTATTTTGTATATATAGATGTGTGTATTCTCCTTCACCTTCCTGAATAGGTAGAACACCAGTTACAATTCTTTCACAGAAAAATCTGATATGTGTAACAGGTTCCGAAACAGTTCTTCTCAGCATTTGTGGGATCCCCCAGTTGACCCCCAATTCTTTTAATTTAGAAGAATTTCTTTAAAAACCTAGAATAAATTTTAGGGCTCAGGGAACTCCTGCTAAATTGTAGGCATGAAGGTTTGTTGTTAAATGATATAAAATATAATAATATTAATAATTATACTGATGGCCAATTTGAAGAATGTGGTGGCCAGAATGCTATCCTTTTTGAGAGCCCTGCCAAAAGCCCTACAAACTATGCAGACTCTGCATCAGAAAGGACAGCCATCCATTAGGGGCCACTGACAAGATTCTTTGGTGTAAAGGTCCACTAAGGCAGGTAGAATGTGGTCACTCAAGGGGTGACGTCTGGGTGACACCTGGTCTTGAGTCTTTGCCTAAAAAACCCTGCTGACGAAACACGTTGGTTGTGCGGCCATTTGTTATACCTGGTCTTCACTAGTACACCCAAAAGGGGGGTCTCAGGTATGAGCAACGATATATATAGGACTTGTTTGAACAAAAGTTCTAACGAGTCATATATATATATATATATATATATATATATATATATATATATATATTTACTTATTTGCTTATACCTTTGTTACCTTTACCCATGTAGGCCTCACTTCACCAAGGCATTTAGCCTTAGAGACCACCGGGCTCTTTTCAGCTAGGTATCACCTGGTCGCAGCCCTCAGGGTTACCCTATCTAAGGAGGACAGATGAAGAGGATTTGCTGTGGATTGATTCCAGGTTTACTGGTTCACCCAGGTTTACTGATGGAAGCGTACCTTCTCCAACCTTGGAGAGCTTTAAAAATTAGGCCCATATTGTCCCCATGTCCAATAAAAAAGTTTAGATTCATTGGAGTGTCTGGAGGCTGATTACAGTGGATTACATTAACATTTTCCAATTTTAATCCATTTAGGCCACTTAGTATGACCCACATGTTGCAGCAAGGCACAGAATCCCATACATCATCTTACTTTATCCTATTGGAAAAAAATAGGTTTGCTTGATCACCTAGGTTTTCCCATGATAGTCTATCTTCTTCAGTCCTGGGGAGCGTTAACAAATAATGTTTGCATTATTCTTTTCTCCTAATTTTCTCCTCACATAGAAGTTCCTGACATAATTGTTTGCTATTCTCCAAGTTCTAGTTGATACTCTTTCAGATGGCTACAGTTGACAACAGAAGTGTAAATTCCATGAGAGATTTGTCCTAGACACCTAACTATTCTTATCCTCTATCAATGAACAGGAATCTGTGTAGCCAAGCCATTGGAGATTCAAGCCTTTAAGAGTTTCTTTATTGACCTGCGGTTACCCTATTCAGTGGTAAGGAATGAACAGGTTGGAATTCGGGCCGTGATCTACAACTATGAAGATGTTCCACTCAAGGTAAATGTTCAATTACCGAAATATTGATTAGGAAAAAAACTACATTTAAAAATTTGTATATTTCGGGGATATGTTCAAAAACACCTTACCACAGTATTAACCAACAATAACAATTTATGTGACCCAACATTTTGTTGTTGTAATCTAGTTGTTCATTAACATGTACAGAACTGCCTTCAATTGGGCTAAATTTCTAAACTTTCTAAAAGGCTATTGATATTATTTGTTCTTTGTTTCCATTTAAATATACATCTAATCGTTTTGTGGATAGATTGGGAAGATTTAAAGCCAGTGATAGGTTTTTACTTCTATCTTTACTTCTAACATCTTGTTGAGCAGGTATACCAGACAGGAAATGTGGGGACATCTGCAGTTAGGATGTCAAGGAAGGCAACAGACTAGACAATCTGAATGTTGTTTGTTGGTTACATACTAGATAGGGACTGTAGGTTTGTTCTTAAGTTGAATTTGTATGTAAGTCGGAACAGGTACATTATTTTATTAAATGCGATTAGGACAGATGTTTGTCTCAATATTTTATTAGGCAGCGTGGTGTCAGCTACTGTGTAAAATCCTCACTGTTTGAAATAAAGTGTAAAGAAAAGAGGTTTGGGGCTCACAAATATTTTTTAAATCCTAATGATGCATTTTTACATATTTGATTAATACATAATTACAAACAATCAAATGTGAAACTTGTGAGTTAATCACAAACAAGGAAAAAAAAACTTTATGGAGCCTAGTCATTAACTTCTGGAGCAAGCTGTGCTTTAATATGCAAAATGAAACAACTGCAGAGTTAGTCTTGGCCATTAAAGAGTTACAAGAGCTTGCAGAACAGCAAGATTTCTTCTGCAAGTCATGCGAACTGCCCCCCCCCCTTACGAAGCATCTGTCTTGCACACAAACAAGTAGGAAAGTGCAGAGAAGCCCATATGTCGGATGTCCATATGTCGGATGTCCTTATGTCGGAGTCCATATGTCAGATGTCCTTAACTCGGGGACTTCCTGTACAAATGGCCTCACTCCTGTAGGCTTCCTCAGGGGAGACGGAGACTCAAGGAGGCTAAAGGTAACAAGGGTGTCTTAGGTACTAGCTAATATATATATATATGGTTTCGCGTGAGAAAGGAAATGTATATATAGTATTTATTTAATAATGCTAATTTGTAACTTGAATACTAAGTATACACATCACTTTTCTCAAGTCCTGTATATATCTTTGCTTATACCCCAGAAATCCTTGTTACCTTTGGCCTTTATCCATCTTTAGTCTCCTCTCCCCTGAGGAAGCCTATAGGTGTGGGACCATTTGTTTGGACATTTTGTCTCATCATCTAGATAGGATTTGCCCTAAAGCCAGTCTTTCTCAATACTTACCTTGGTTTGGGTCTCTCATTTTCAAGTGCCCTCTTAAATATTTCTGACACGCAAGTTAAGCACTACTGATTGGTGTGTAGCTGCCTAATTAGCAACTGTGCTGAATATTGTCCATCAGATGGACATAAGGCAAGCAGCAACACTTCACACATGTATATATTTATTTTCCAGGTGCGAGTGACTCTAACATACAACCCACAATTCTGCAGCCTTTCCACACCTTCAAGAAAGTATACTCAAGTGATCACAGTTAAAAAACTTTCATCTCACTCCGTCTCATTTGTCATTGTTCCTCTTACTGTTGGTATGCATGATGTGGAGGTGATGGCCTCAGTCTTCGGAAGATTTGTGTCCGATGGAGTAAGGAAAAAGTTGAAAGTCGTGGTAAGTGAAAGCGGTTGCTTTCTATGCATTTAATGCAGATTGATGAAATCATAATTGTTTTTATGAATCCCAATAGGTTGTTAATAAGAGCAATGGATGAAAAATGTTATCAATAGAAAGTTGTAAATAGAACTGTACCAACTGAATGAAAGCCCATTGTAGTTTGTGAACCAATGAGCTAATATCTAATGAAAATTAACACTTGCTGACTTTCACACTTTTTCCTATGCATGCCTTAATTTCCAAAAACATGCCCTTTTCAATTTTTTCTCTTGGAACGTGTTATCATTGATCCTGCCTACCCTCTCTCCAAAACAAATATGGATGGTTGTAGGGGCTTTGGAATAGAGATGAGCGAGTGAGTTTTTAAAACTCGATCTTGCAGTGAATTTGCCCGTTCAAGCTTACAGAAATTGTAAGCAAGACCGGTCAGGGTAAATTTGCCAAAGAAAATCAAATTTGAAAAAATTAAAAAAAAGATTGTGGGTTGTGCTGATCAATGAATGCAGTGCCGAAACCCCTAGTGCAGAGAGCACTATAGGTTTTGAATGGGGAAACTTGTCCCCTTTTAACCTCTAGTGCCGGGGATCGCACACGGGATCCACTATGATCCTAATGAATGTCTCCATTGAGAGTTCATCTGCAGTTCAGTTCCCACGGTCACCGGGCTGGTAAGTACAGCCCAGTGACCGTGGGAACTTTGCAGTCACAGCTGATTGGAGGAGGTACGCGAGTGCCTCCAATCAGCTATGACTGCAGATGAACTCTCAATGGAGTTTCTCCATTGGGAGTTCATCTGCAGTTTAGTTCCCACGGTCACCGGGGGAACTAAACAGGGAGTTTATCTGCAGTTTAGTTCCCACGGTCACCGGGATGTACTTACCACTGCGTTACCCGGAACTAGAGGTTTATTAACCTCTAGTCCCGAGGATCACATACAGGAGGATTCCTAGGGCTGCAAGAATGATTGCAGCCCTGGCCATCCACTGTGATCCCTGGGCACTAGAAATTAATTAATCTCTAGTGCTAGGGATCGTAATGATTTCCGCGATCTTCCAATGGTTTCGCAACATCAGTTTGTGCCGAAATCTCAGGGACCCATCGGAAGTTCGAGGAGTTTTTCACAGAATACAACCATTACTGTCAATATTTAAAACAGTAACCAATAGAAAAGCCAGTAATCAGTAATCATTACAAAATTACACACAAAGTCACATGGACTCTGTATATATATATATATATATATATATATATATTTATATATATATATACCGTATTTTTCGGAAGTGGGGGGAAAAAGTCCCTGCGTCTTATGGTCCAAATGTATCAAAATGTATCCTTCCCAGCTGCTGTCTCGTCCCCCCTGTATCGCCCCCCCCCCATATATATATATATATATATATATATAGGCTGTATATACTATATTTTTTACTTTAAAGTCGGTCATGATGGAACATTTTCTCTTAAATGATTATTAGTGTTTTATTGTTGGCCACCAGTAGATGTGTAAACGCGGAACAAGCACCTAAATAATAAATTGCATAACAAGAGTTTGTTACACACAAAACATAAGAACCCAGCAAAATTTAGTGGTGTGACTAAAGTGTAAACCAGGTTGCTTTTTTACTATCAATTTCAGTAAAATCTCTGTTTATACTCTCATATATACAATAATTAGGATGGGCCAGCAAAAAATGTAAGGTCATCAATCCCACAAACAAAAACTATATGGCCTTTTTTTTTCCAAATTTGCTTCAGTTTTTGTCCAATTTTTACATTCCTTTTTTTTCCAGCCTGAAGGAGTTCGTAAAGTGGTTACTTTACTGTCTGAGGTGCTGGAGCCAGAACCCAGAGGCAGAAGTAAGTGCTAAAAAGTAATCTACCATTTTATACATGATAGTGAAATTTACTAACTAAGGATGTCCACTTATAGCAACTTAATCTGTGGCTTAGAGAATACTCCTACTCAGATGCTTAACAAGCCAAGCCTAGTTTTTGCCTTAAACTCATTTCTATACAAGATTGTAAGAGCATCTGAACAATTTACCATGTAGGTTGTATTGCACATTAACACCTTGTGCATGTGATTTGAAAGAGTTCCCCATAGACAACAGTTTTCATTCTTTTAAACCAGTTTCTAGGAGGTGAGCATTCTCTAGGTGAGAGTTGGAGTACCTTCTTCATGAAGACTGGATATAGGCATTTGGGCTTTACCCCAAGGATCCCAAACTTCACTCTGTGGAAACCTTTTTGTGTGCCAACCTTTTTTTCTGCCATCATTTCTGCAGATCAGGATCTGACTTTATTACAAGGACAAACTCCTTATCTTATTGAAGAGTTTTCCTGTGTTACTGGTGAAACACATTGTTTCCAAGTAGTGAATTCAGAATGACCTTCATTGATCTTATCAAAGATGCTTTAATTTCTTGTTTCCAATTTACTTACAGGGAAGATTTGCTATCTTTCTTTGCTCTCTTGGTTGGCTTGGCTCTGTTCCTGAACTTGCTCTTTGATTTGCTCTTGTGGTCTGGTGACGGACCTTCTGTTTATTAATGTTCAGCCCATTTGACCTCACTCTCGCTTTCTCTTTGCCAGTGTTTCTAGAGATGGAGGAACCCTTTAAACAATTTTAAGGTCTTCAGGGAACTGCTATAATTACTACATCCACAGTTTTATTAGTGTGGTGGTCATTGAGAAGAATGCCTCCTCAATTGCTGGCCAGTGGGAAACATGTCACAATTATAGATAGCCAAAAAGTTAAGCCGTATCACTTAATCTGATTTTGGAGTTACCAACTACTCATTTCTCATGGAACATCTGGAGGAACCCTATGGTTCCATGGCTGAGAAACAGTGCTCTATTAAGTCTTCTGTGCAGTTCAATGCGTTCCTGGCCAGTAGTTGGTCTTTGCAGCTTAAAAATGCTGTCCTCTGTTCATTTTTAACAACCTTGTATTAGTAATTTATTTGGGTGAGGAAAAGACCACCAAGGCAAGGAGGGAGTGTAAAGCTTCCAAAGACAAAAAAAACCTACACAAGATTTAGCTTTCATCTTTCTCTGGAGTTGGGCTCCAATTGTTAAGCAGTAGCCCATACCATGAACTGCCTCTAATATGGTTAATATAAGGTCTATTATACAATCTCATTTCATCTTTGTTCTTGTAGGTGGAGAGCAGTTAGTGAATGTCCCATCACTCAGGAACAAGAGGATTACTCCAAATTCGGAGGTTTCGCTTCTCATTAATATACAAGGTTAGATGTCTAACAAGAACAACTTTAACTTGTTTATTTATTCAATAAGAAACTTTTTTACTTGGTTCACTATTACACCATGGTATATTTTGCTGTGATCTACCTCTAAGTACCTAACCTTCATTTTTAAGTTCAGCTAGTGTTTGTTTATTAACTTCTATAAAGGACTTTTTGTAGAAGTACTCTGGTCATTGACATTTAACCCCTTTTACTTCTGTACAGTACCCCAGGGGGGAAACATCTGGTTGGTCACACTTTTATTCCACAGTAAATCCCTTCAACAATTCCCCACATTCCTTTGTTTGGGTAAGAGTGCCTGTTACCTTTACCAATGGACCCCCACACCATGTTGAGAAGGAATGTAAACTAGTATGGTATAGGGCCCTATGAATAAGGATATTGTTCACATTTAGGAGGAACTCTATAATTTAAGAAATTGTTTATATATTGTGTTTTTTCTCTTATTTTAGGATCTCCAGTTGCTGATTTTGTCGAGAAATCAATTGATGGCTCCAATCTAAATTATATGATCATTGTACCAACTGGTTGTGCCGAGCAAAATATGTTGAAATTGGCACCCCTTGTCATCGCCACCCATTTTTTGGACAAAACTAACCAGTGGGACAGAGTTGGACTTCACCGTAGAGCAGAAGCCTTAAGTAACATGCAGAGTGGTAAATCAAATTAGATTTTCATTGTTATATTAGTGAGCTTAATCATAAAATAATTTTCCATTTATATATTATAATTATTTCAAGTCTATGAAATACTGAAAAAGCTTACAAAGGGGAATGGATGTGTTGTCAGCCAATGAGTGGGATTGAAGATAGAATCTCTGCCTCCTACGTCCACTGTGGAACATATTTAAAAGAAATGCAAATTCCCATTTTATATATTTTATGTTTATGGTTTGGTGGCAGGAAAGGTTAAGTCTTACTTTTACTATAAAGTTTTTCATGAATTGATTATAAATTTCGGAATTATAGTTATTTTTAGAGATTTGATGAAAGACTGTGGCCAGCATATCAGTGAACCTGTGCTTTGTATATGCTGGTAAGGCAAAAGGTTTACTTGATGCTTAACTGAAACCAAAATTGTACACATGAATGCAAATAATGAATGGAACCAAAGACCAAATTAGTCTGAACACTGGACTACATTAACTCTGAATTAGGCCAGTGGAAGAATCAATCAGATGTGCTTATTTGACACCTAAAGTAGGAAGAATATTGGATTCCAGACTACTTTTTCAAGAATCATATATTACAGTGAAAAGTCTACATGAGAAAGTGGGACTTGTACTCAGGTGATGGTGAACAAGTGTAGGAGCTCAGAATGCTAACAGGAAACTAAAAGTGCCACATAATCATTTTCTTCACTCTTTCATTGTCGAATATAAAATATGTTGTATTGCATCTAAGGCACCCAAAGGTTTCTGGTTTTCTAAAATCACAAATTTTATATTTTGCTGATTACTAATTTTTTTGTACAGTCACATAGCTCTTATTTATTAGGAAATTTTACCTGCTAACAGTTGTGGCAGCATCATTTCCTGTTAAAGAGACCGGTCACCCAAACCAACTGGGTGTGCATTTAATGACTGGTTTCCTTAGCTTCTGTTAGCTTTTCAGGGAGCAATTATGGCATGTCAATGGTGCCCTATAGATTGCTCTTCTCTATGTTGCCACAAAACAAGGATAAAAGCACTGGAAGATGTTGTCATTTGACTTCCATAGGATTTTTGCAGTTGGAGGTCAGCAGAATGGTGAGGAAGCTTTAGACCTAGTCTGAAGATGGGCCACATGCCCAGATACTCTATATATAGCTATAATTCCTTTATCATTTATTATTTTTTATCCTTTCCTAAGTCTGTCTTTTCCATTTTATTTCAGGTTATGCCACTCAGCTAACCCACCGCTCAAAAGATGGATCTGGATCATACACCGCTTTGCCGGGATCAACCCGTGGAACCTGGTAAATGCAGGCTCATTTACTAAGTTATAAAGGCAGCAGCAGGACAGCTTTTTGGTTAATTCTGTATTCATGGGCTGCCATTAGTAGTTTGGTGGGCGACAAAAAAAGTATTCTGTGACTAGTCTAGGGGTCTGGCTGACCTAGTGTGGACTGCAATAAAAAAAAAAATGTCACTTATTGAAAGAAGCAAAATAACCTTTTGGGAATAAAGTTATTGATAAAATGTGTAATGCCTCCAAATTCTAACTAAAAAAATAATTATTTACTACAATAGAGTATTTAATATTTGTCCATTATTGTATACAAAATTGGCATCTTTATTAATTTTTGCATCGCAGGCTTACGGCATACATTGTCAAAATCTTCGCAATGGCTAAAGAAATGATCCACATTGAAGATAATGTTCTATGTAGCTCTGTCAAATGGTTGGTAATATCCATGCAAAAACCAGATGGGATGTTCCAAGAAAATTTCTCCATTGGTGCACAGTACTCAAGGGTAAGGTCATTGGACAATACCAGGTACAGCTTACAATTTTAGATGGATGGATAAGAAAACCCTTTGCCAGTTGTTTTTACATTGTCTGAATACCCAATAAGGCAAACTTTAGAATGAGATACCACTGCCAAGGTAAAAAGTAGGGAGTATCCCAATGGGTCTAACAAGTTTAGCAAGATTACTAATCAGGTGGGAGCTGGTTTTTACAATGGGAGCAAAGGGACATGTACTATTTTCAGCACCATAGTACATAACAGTGCAATGTCCTTTGGTACAACACAGCGCTTTGATGAAGGTACTTTGGGGAAGTAGTCAGAATGAATTGCACTATACCAGTGCATGAAATGAATGCTACCACGCAATGTGCTAACTAGTAATAACGTGTTACCACAATGCAATTATGTGAAGGTCTCCTTACAGCTCCTCACTGGCCCCAGCCATCTCCCACAGGGAGACTAACAGGGTGAATAACATTTTGGTCACCTATTTCCCTAACCATCCCAGGTCAAAGTTTATCACTTGTCAACCACATCATCCCACTGTCATAGAGTTTTCCCCATACTACCTCGTTTCAGCCCCTACTCAGACTGTTTGATGATGGTCATCGATACCCTGTTATAATATGCTGCATGTAGCTTACTTTTCAATCTGCTAGTGTTGCATATAAAGTCTTGTAAACATTATACTTCAGTGCATTTTTCCTTCTATCTTTTAGGGTGGACTGGCCGGCTCTGCAGATCCAGATGTTGCTATTACAGCTTTTGTCACCATTGCTTTGCTAGAGAGTCAAAAATTCTGTACCAATCATGTCAATGTAAGTGGATAGTAAAGAAATAATCCTTATACCATTGAGTTATGGTCAAATATCTCCAGCTGTATAAGAAAAAAACATCATATCTTACTAAAACCTCTGTATTGACCACTGTCTAGAACGTGCAGCTCAGTATTGACAAGGCCGTGCGCTACATATCAGATCATTATGGAAAATTGACCAGACCACATTCAATAGCGATAACTTCCTATGCATTGGCTCGGGCTGGGAAGCTACATGATTCAACTAAACTAATGTCTGCAGCAACAGGTAATTGATCTACAAAGAATAATTTGTGTGATTGATAGAAACCATCAGACATTGATTATATACTCTCTCAAATGTCTATACATTTGTCTAGGTCCCTAGTAATCTACCTTGGGCACTTCTGTACATACATGTCTATACCCAATCTTAAAGTAGACCTGAACTAAACAAAGTCAAGGTTTACTATTGTGGGGAACCTCTAGAAATAATAACACTGGCGGCTAATGAGGTTTCTCTTTATTTCGGTCACTGGATATTTAGACGTTGTTATATAGATAGAGTGGAGAAGTCCTTTGTTTCAGCCTAGGACAAAAGCTAGGGTGTGCCGCTCAGTGTTTCTCACAGTTCATGGAAGTGATCAGGCAGGTAAGAATAATTATTGCAGAAAGGAGACCTCCTGTTCCTTTATGCCCTGCCTGATCACATTTTTTTAACTTGGAACATTAGTTAGCCTCTAGCTTAGGCAAAATCCTTCAATTTCCATGTTTTGTAACTAGATCTCTGGTGCTGAACCTCCATGGACTTACCACTGAGCACTGCTCTTCTTCCTGGGTAAATGGAGCTTAACAACAGTTGGCTCTCTTGTTTGGAGCAAAGGATATCAAGGCTCTGCCTCCATCCCTGGACTTGCAGGACAATGGTGCAAAGCATGGCCTCACATCATTATAGAAATGCAAGAACCAATTATGACATCAGGTCAACCCTCCTACCTATTTATTAATTTACAATCCATGTTTTCCAAGGAAGGACTTCAATCTTGCCTATATTCTTCATTAATGCAGTGACTCCTCTCCAACTTTATTATACGCTCCACCCTGGGAGCTAAACTCATGCCACCAACATTATTAAACCAGTATGAGAACTTTTGGGTAATTTTGCACTCCCATTGACTTATAGAGTATGAGCATAGAAGAAGGTCAGCCTGTTGACTTTGGTCCCCACACTCAAAAATTTAGATTTGGGCTTCGAACTGTACATTTTATGTATAATTTACCTTTTAAACCAGCAGCAATAAATTTTCTTTTATTCTAGGCAAATCGTCCTGGGATGACTCAAATAGCAAACTATGGTATTCACAAGCACACGGCAGATTCATTTCTTTGGAGGCCACATCGTATGCTCTCCTGACTCTCCTGCAACTAGAGGAGTATGAGCTGGCAGATTCTGTTGCACGTTGGCTGATTAAATCCCATGTTGATGGCGAGAGATAC
>NC_092859.1:9376653-9387815 GCF_032062135.1 Pyxicephalus adspersus
TTAGCCTTGTAACAATAACCTGCATTTTTCTGTGTCTAGACAATTGTCATGCTGTTTCAATCATTGGCTAAGTATCAAGAGGTCAGAGCCAATAGGATGGTGTTGGACATGGATGTATCTTTTCAACTTCCTGAGCGAAATGATATTACACTATACCGTCTTAATGTGAAAAACTCTTTGAACGCCCGATCTGATGAGGTAAGACACTTGCAAGGATTTGCAAGCATCATTTGAAATGTCTTAATCTGTAATATGCATATTTTAAACTCTTTGCATATGTATGTATATATTTGCACCATAAGTTCAAATGGGATGTGTATTGGGTATATGGGTAGGTTAGAAATGGAACGTGAGTAGATTTGGTTCACCTAATTAATACAGTGGTGTCATGCTTACATACTATATTTTGTTCTAATGTTTTTTTTATTATGTTTTTTTTAAATAATTTTATTTTTTTAAATGCAATTAAAATTGAAAACAAGAAAATGAAGTGTCAAGAAAGAAAGATCCAGGTATCAAAAACCTACAAAAGAGGTCACATCCCTATTAATACTGAAAATACAAATGATTCACAAATTGGACATCAAATGCAAAAACAAAATTACACCTTTTATTAAATATGTTTAAAAATAGTTGAAAGATTCATAGTTTTACATTAAGCAGTGAACAATTAACCGAGCTTACAATGGCAAAATAAGTAATTTTCCAGAGAAACCTCTTAGTCGCCATAAATAAATTTTAGAGGTAATTTTAAGGAACCTAAACCTTTGTTTGAATGTCTTTTTTCCCATGCGTTTCGCAGAACTGGTGGGAGGTTAGGAGGTAGTACCAATATAGGAGATGATAATTGGAAATACTTTGTACTGGATATACCACACTAGCCAAGTAAATGGTCCATGGAAGTAGCAAGGATCTAGTAAGTAAACACAAATAATTGGACAAATAATGGAAATGGAATGTGTATGGTAAAATCGATTGGTTTCAGTGGTCCATGCTCATGGAGAGCAGTCATTGTTGGGGTGTGTGTGATATCCAGGGCAATATGTCAATGCACATTTTATAACTTCCCACCATGATAGTCTTGTATCGGAATGCATATTTTGTACCTCATTTCCTGTCAATAGACCACCTACATATGTGTTTTACTGACCTTTTTTCCTGTTATTTTCTTGTTTTATTAATAAATCAATATATCACCCTAATAAGAGAATAAATCACAATGAATACTGATTTCTTTATTTTTACAGACAAAAATAAATAAAGATTTTGTGGTGAAGGCGGTAGGGAAGGGTCAAGCTTCTCTTACGGTGAGTTTATGCAATTACACACCTATTATGCAATGTTAGACATGTCTTATTATAGATAAGACCACTAATAGGTTCTGCCAACAAAGTCTTAGGACAGATTTTCTAGTTGTTTTTCAATGCTATTTATTGATTTTTTATTGAAATGGGATAAAATCTATATATTTTTTTGCAAGTGGAGAACACCGTGGGCCTGATTTATTTAAATTCTCCACAGTTGTAGAAGATAGACTATCATAAGAGAACCTGTGTGACCACCCCCCTGGTCCACCAAAACATTTGCCAACTAATAGTAAAAGAGTTTGAGGAAAACCTTTCCATACGCTATGTTGTACATGATTATTCCACATTATTATTCCATACGCCATTATTATTCTACAATGTCTCATTCTATATGGCATGCTGTTCCATCCATGATTCAACAATTTCATGTTCTTCCATTCCTTGTTCTTTATGCCATGTTTTATGTTCCCTACTCCATACCAGATCATTTACAGTTTTATTATCATAGGTTGGTAAGAGGGCCATTCGAAGGATTGGAATACTTTTAAACAATAATCTACCTACTTAACCTTTTTTTTTAGCTCCTTGTTTGAAAAAGTTCAGATACATACACACGCTAGATTATTGTTACCTGATTTGAAAGGTTAAGATCAACGTGGGCAAAAATCTAGCATGTTTACAGTTGTCACTCGAAGAAGTTCATCAATCAGCCCTGGTGCCACTGAGCAGATTTCATACAGGGATCACTGTACTTTCTTGTGGAGGAGAGCCCCCTCCCCTCTCGATAGAACAGAACAGTGCTAGTTCCTTCTAATGTTACTGGAAATTACCATAAAAGACCTCCAGTGATAGATGACCCTTGGAAGACCCCCGATTCAGCCAGACAGGTCAATTTCTGTTTCAATGGCAGTAATTGATTCCCACCAGGGAATGTTTAAGGGAAGGAAATGTCCAATTCCCTTTTTTTAAAAAACTAGAGCCCTACAAGATACTAACGGACATGGCATTTAAATACATTTTATTAATTTATTAAACATGCTTGATTTTTAAATCAAAGTTTCCTTTTTATAATAAATAACCCTTAGCCCTGTGGGTCTTGCCGGCGCCGCTGCTCCTAACTGCAGGCACGGGCGCCGGGCCCTATCTTTCAGGTAGAATAACCACACTACCTGTGTTCCATGCCAGAGTTTCCTTCCTGCTGGAGACTTGCTCTGGTGTTTGAGCTGGCGTGGGTGCGTACATACACGCCTTCTGTTTCTACAGCCTATGGCTGGATCTCTGCAGGTATTTAAAAGCACCTCCTACTACAGGAAGTTGCCTGAGCAATCTCAAGGTTTTACCCTGTGTAACTCCTAGTGCAAAGGTGTTTCCTCTGTTTGCTTTGCTGTGTATCGGACCTTGTTTACCTACCCTTGGACTTTGCCTGATTGCCGCCTGACCCTGACCTCAGATTACGTTTTTGGACTTTGTCTGATTGCCATCACCCTCTTGGCCACTCAAGCCCCTCGGTGCTTGCACCGAGTACCCTGACCCCTCTGGTCAGCTGCCACTGACCTGGGGGTTGCTCTGGAGTGGCACTTGGCAGCTACCCTGCGGCCCAAGCCTATCCTCACCATCAGAGGCTCTAGTGAAGACCAGGTAGCGGCTTAGTTACGCCCTTCCTGAGCATACCCAGTCAGTGGCACAGTGGGTTCACACCCGCCTGCATAACAATAACAAATGATAACCCAAAAGGAGACTCAGCTCATATAGACAAAATAATACAGTTGCCAAGCCAGAAAATAATTTGACAAATGCAGGAGAAAAGGTGAAAAAACAGGCTTTTATGGCAGCATTACCTTAAAACAAGATATTTTATTTTTACTATTTATTTTCACAATGTTTCAACATAGACCTACTATGCCAATTACCTAACTAGACATAAATCTTCTATGCTAGTAGGTATTCAATGATCTCGTGTTTAAGGTAACACACCAGATCATATTGGTATTTATAAAATTTGTCTTTAAATTTGTCTTTAGGTGAGTATAAAGGCACATGTATAATAATACAAGATGGTAAAGCAGATTGATAATTTGATAATGACACAGTTTTGAAGAATATACTCTAAACATACTTGTTGTTGGAGTAACAGTGGAGTACGTAAGATCAGAGTTGAAGTACTGGGTATTCAAGTTTGGAAATATCATATAAATAAGAATGAATAAAATCTAGATCAAACAGATTTTTGCAAACAAAAGTAAAGGTATAAATTGAAGATTTTTTTAAAAAAGAAAAAATAATTAGAATATAGGAAGTAAGACTAATTCCATAAAACTAAATTAAATGTGTAATTTTTTTTGTTTGATAATATCACCAAATATAGGTGACAGCAGTATACTATGAAATAGTGACAGAGAAAGAAAATGAGTGCAATCATTTTGATTTCACCATCACCGCAAGAGACGAACCTCATGGTAAGTAAAAATATCAGTGTGTGTGTGTGTGTATTTAGGATAAAATGACCTGTTGAGCTGGACCAAGTTAAATCTGGACACATTTGTTCATCCCTAATTCTATGATGAACCAAAACACATTGGAGTTCAAAGAGACCAAGTCCAGTCACCCACTAGGACCATAATTCCATAACACTGGTGCTCTCTTTAGTCACCCCTCTTGTAGGAGTGTTTGAAAGAACCGGAACATATCCAGCGCTTGGAAGAGTTGGTAGCTGAAGATGGTCAAAGTTAATGCTTCTCTGAAACATGGATGGCTAAGACCTTTTTTAAACAGTCTCCCACCCCCCTTTCGGCCTCTACTACTCGTCACTAAGACCTAAGAGAGGCTTATTATTTTGGTGACCACCAGGGCCCAAAGTACTACCCTTCACTCCCTTTCATACCATCCTTTTCTTTTTTTGACCTCCCCCCACCCTTTTCCTTTTCTTTGCTCTTCCTTTAGCCTGCGGTTGAATAGTCAGATGTTTAAACATTTAGAGCCTTATGGCTTCATTTTGTTATAGAATTTATTACTTCACCTGTTCTTTTTATTGGATCCATGATCTTCCGCCCTATGTTCGAATATTATCTCCAGGCATATGGACTCTATAACTAAGGATGATAATATTTTACTAAATCTACTTCAATATCTACTAAGGCCTATTTCTTTTTTCTGATTTTTACCAGTTGTATAATTATTTAAAATTTCTAAATAAACAGATTTTGGAAAAAAGGAAACTATTGGTTTTAGAATCAACTTTATTTAACTTTTTAAGTTTTTTCTTTATCAATTTAAATTAATTTAAAATGAATAATTATGTTGATACCAGTAGAGTCTTTTCTTAGAAGTGTGTTCTTTAAGTGATTCTCTTTATTAGCTAACTTCAGGTATTAACATATTGACACAAAATACAAAAGGATTTCAGGATTAGCTAAGATCTCTTCCTCAGGTTTTAGTAAATCCCACAAGCTGGTATTATATTTAACTCAAGATAGCTAATAAATGATGACTTTACAAACTTTCTGAATTATTTCTATTATTTTCTAATAATTTTACAATGATAAAACATCTTTTGTTATGTTGGTTTAATACATTTTTACTTTTCTTTTGCAGTTAAAAGACCAGATAATGCTTTGGGGACAATATCTATTGAGATCTGCTTTAGGTATGATATTTTATATAACAGTTGATTGTTACAGTATACATATTCCCCGGTCCCCTATACTGTTGTATCTATGCTTCTAGAAGATGGTCACTCAGATGCAAGCCAGTATCACCTCTGGTTGCGACAAAGGATGGTCTACACAGGGGGGAAAAATCCAGGCAAAAATGGTGGTTGATGTTTGAGTTGAGTTCAGGCAAGGCTTTGCTTCCTAATGTCACAGTAAACAATCCGATGATCACATCTGATGATCTTAAGATGCTGCAGTAATGATAAAACAAGCCAGGGGGAAGGTTAGGAAATAAAGGTCCATCTTCAGGTACATTGTCCTTTGCAGCAAGGACAACTATGAACAGCTCAGTAAAAACCTCACAAAAGCTCACCTTGAATCTTCTGGGACTAGCAAACAGAGGCAGCTTTGTCTTGGTTGAGAAAAGCTGATCTATAGAGAGCCATAACCTCCATGGGCAGTAAGGTCTTGGGAATTCTACAGATGAATGGCAGGTGCATAACATTTTTATATCAGAAAACGTACCATAAGGATCCAGAAAAAAGAGCCTAGATTCATCTCAAGTTTAACCTTTTTATAAAACAAATTTTGCAACCCATAACAGTCAAATTCCAGTTGACAGCAGCCTCTTCAGTAGCACGTTTGGATGTTGTGACTTGCATTGCTTTAATTCAGTTTCAGAAAGGTCCTGGTCAGCACCAGTCCTCACCATACACCAGTCCCCCAATCTAACACTGCAGTCTTCACCTATAGCAAACCCCCGCTAAGCCCTGAGAAACTGGTTGTGTCTCCCATCACTTGGTTGCCCCCAGGACCCACCACGCCAGGAATGGTGTCTAGGGATGGACTGGCAGCAAACCAGGAGCCCACAGATAAAGCCGTACCAAGATTCCAACAGAGACAAGTCAAGAATACAGAGCAGAGGTCACACACAGAATATCAATCCACCAAACAAAGTACACAAGGGCAAAACACAAGCAGGGTCACAGGCAAAAGGTCAGTCCAGGCTGCATACAAATGATAGATCAGGAATAGGCAAGGTCAGCAACAGTAAATCAGATGAAAACACACTTCAGCACAGATTAGCCAAGCTAACAACAGGCACTGGTGACTGGGAGCAGAGAGGCTATAAATTCTCAGCAGCCAATAGCAGTACCGGGCTGTGTCAGGAGCTGATCAGCCTCTAGAATCCTCTTCAGCTGTGCACAGCCTATCAATGGATGCTGGGGATGCCATAAACCCATCAAACTGGACAGCTAAAGGTGAGCAGGGGCTGCTGCTATCTTAGTTTTCCTGGCTGCTGCAAATTACATTGCTGGACAGAATAAACAGTGTTGTATACTGCGATTGGGCACAGCACAGAGTCGCCGGACAGATCTCCTAACAGTTCCGTTTCTGTTTGCAAGGGATGAGCGAGTGAAATTTTTAATTTCAATCTTGGAGCGAATCCGGCCTTTCTCGCTTACAGAACATGTAAGTGAGAATGGCCTTGTGATTCACTACGAGGTCATGTTCTCCCTGTAATCAGATGAACTCTTAATGAAGAAACTTTATTGAGAGTGTGCCTCCAATCATCTATGACCGCAAGTTCCCATGGTTGTGGGAACTGAATTCAGATGAACTCTTAATAGATAAACTCTAATGAGAGTTTATCTGGAGTCACAGCTGATTGGAGACACTAGCGTGCCTCCAATCAGTTGTGACCCCGGGTTTCCACGCTCCCCAGGCTGTACTTATCAACCCAGGCAGCGTGGGACCCTGCACTTCAATGGAATTTGTGAAATCGGTTCAATGAAATTCGGGGAAGTTCAGGGAAATTTTCGTGAGAATGTGAGAAGCCTTCTCGCTTATCCTTACTCTTTGCTCCATGCTTTGGCATAAACCAGAGATGAATTTAAGCAAATGATGTTCTTTTGCATTTCTCAGGTACCGAGGAGACAGTGACCTTACCATGTCTATTGTGGATGTAACCATGATGACAGGGTATTCTCCGGATATTGATGATCTAAAGAGGGTAAGAAACTCTTAGCCAGCCCTGTTATATTTTCCAAAAGTCTAACTCTAATGGTCAACTGAAAATTTTAGCGCTTTATTCTATCTATTAACTCTATTTAATAATGATACTTGTTGAACAATTTATAAATGTATGGTTTACTTTATTGTAGCTTAAAAATGGAGTGGACAGATACATTTCACAATTTGAGTTCAACAAAGGAGCAAATGATAAAGGAACTCTCATCATATATCTGGACAAGGTAAGGTAATTAGGCCAGAAAATGTGAAAAAAATAAAAATTACATGTACCTAGCTCCCAGCTTTCACCCCTTTTGTCATAATGCCAATATTTCTATGTGGCCGAATTTTCTCTCCATCCTTTGTTCAAAATGTCCCTGACCAGGTTACCTGATTTGTAGATGCCCATTGGAGGGAGAATGATGTAGAATATGAAAATCACTCTCTTACTCTGCTCATTATCCCTACTAATGTTTTTTAGATTTCTCATTCAGAGGAAGAATGCTTAAAGTTCAATGCACACCGGTACTTTGATGTGAGCCTCGTCCAAGCTGGGTCTGTCACGATCTACGACTATTATACACCAGGTAAACTTCAGGAGGCAATAAGTGTATCTATCATCAGCTAGAACAATATCAGCAATAAGCAAACCAAACATAAAAATGTATAAAATAAAATACGTGCATGTCTTTGGATCTACAATCTCCAGCAATCTCTAGGTGCCACCCAAAACATGTATAATAATTGTAATATAATCTTTTGGCACGCCTCTGGTACCAGGTCCATTTTACAGCTTTTCCGTCTAAAATAATTTTATCTGCTTTCCAGAAACCCGCTGCACCAAGTTTTATCACACAGTAGAAGGTGACCACTTACTGGGACGCATCTGTCAGGGAGATGTGTGTCGCTGTTCTGAAGGTAGGGTTGATTTTAGGTAGATGTTTTTAGAAATTTTATATGTGTTACCTACACAAACTTCAAGTCATTACTTTTTATGTAAGCTTACGTTATTTCCAGACTAGAGGTGAGGTTGAGGTTTCCTGCCTTCTAGGGTAGGCTTCTACCCCCCAAAATAGAATGAAAGGTTTAGTACTGCTCACTGCCATCTTCCGTAAAATCTGCAAATTCTGGCTCTTTAAGAACCAGAGTAATATAAATCAGTTATTGTTAGTCACACAGGGCCTGATTTATTAAAGCTCTCTGAGGCTGGAGAGGACACACTTTCATCAGTGAAGTTGGGTGATCCAGCAAATGGATGGATTTCTTCAATGGAATGGATTTCTACAAAGTCATATGCTATTTGCAAGCAAATGTTTTGAATCCTGGACCAGATCAATTCCAGGTTTACTGGATCACCCAGCTTTATCAAAGTAAGTGTATCCTCTCCAGACTTGGAGAGCTATATTAAATGAGGCCGGCTGTCTTAATCATTACAGAGAGATTGAGAACCCCTAAATCAGCAAAATATGTGCAATGGAAGAGATAGAGACAAAAAGGAGTTTTGTTTTGTTTGTTATTTGTTGTTTGTTTAGTTTAGTACTTGAAGGGCTTAAACTGAATGTCTTTGGTCTCAATGATCATCTCATTGTATCCATGTTGGGAGGTGTACCAGAACAAGAAGATAACTCTAATAGGTCACTCTGTAATGCTGAGGTAGGCATACAAGGCTTTGTATATACAGTCCTAATAGAAAGTAATGGCGGGTGTGTTATATTGAGGGTTTGCTTAGACATTAGTAGCTAAGGTTATTAGGTATAGTGATAGGGTATTAGTAGTATTAATTCACAGAGTATACATCCCCCTCTCTTTGCTCTTCTCTCTCTCCCCCCGTCACATGGTGGGCCTATGGGGGGCAATGCACCGGTGTCTCATGCACCAATGTCTTGTATACCAGAGTCTGTTGAAAGGAGAATGCCATTTGATCCCTTGTGAAGCAATGTTATTGAATACCAAAAGGCAAAAATCTTGGAAGTAGCTTGCTTTGTTCTTCTCTCACCCTAATGTTTCTTTTCTAAAGGTAATTGCTTGATGGCACAGCAAGAAGATGCTGACGTTACCGCCAAAGAGCGAAAAGACAAGGCATGTGAAGCTGGCATGGACTATGGTGAGATTCATACCTGTCAGAGATCTGACTTTTTGTTATTGTCCATTAGTCATATGTAAACTCTTATTGTAAAGATTTGAAGCTTTACCAGTTTATTCAATGGCAAGATTTCTACCCATGAATTCCTATGTTTATTTGCCTGCAATGGCTACAATGGGGTGCCCCATCAAATAAATAACATGTTGATGCACTGTATTTTTCTAACATTGCCTCAGTTTTTTGATCCAAAAAGTGATCTTATTTTTTTTTGCATGTAAATTTTTGTTTATATTGTGGGCCTGTAATTCTTAGGATTAACTCCCGGGTATGATAATTATATTTATTTAATATATTATAATCACAAATTATAATATAATACATAATTATAAATAATAATTTTAAAAAATAATGAAATAATAGACAACAATGTAATCTTAAAATAAAATATAAAATTCAAAATTTTTATTTCATGTTGTGTGGTGTTTTTGTACTGTAAAAACCATTTAAAAGCAGATTACATTGTAATCTGCTTTTAAATTTCGCGCCCGGACACCCCCCCCCAATACATCACCACTTGCATCACCCGGAAGATGTCACATCCTTCCTGGTGATGAGTGGGGATGTACCGCCCCCCTCCCCCCCGGCGCTGGAGCTGCTGCTCTGCATCTCAGAGAGATGTGAAGCACAATTCAGAAGTCCTGCATTGTGCTTCGCATCTCACTGCTCATGCGAGCAGAGGCATGGCCGGGACCGGGGTGGTATTGAAAAGCAGATTACTCAGTAATCTGAGTACTCACGCCCCCTGACGGACCAGCGTCCCGGCATCACAGCGGGACCATCCGATCGCCTCTGGAGCTCAGGGCAAAGGTAAGGGGAGTTTCTAAAGTTACCCCGAGTGTGACTTGGGATTACTGCTTTTTGCATGTAAAAGCCACCCCGAGTCACACTCGGGATTACCACTAGGGGGTTAATTGCCCCCCCCCCAAAAAAAAAATTGACAATAGACTGTATTAAAGACTTTTTGAGATTTTGAGCCCCTTGGAGGGACAGCTAATGACATGACTGTGGACTTCGTACAGCACTGCGTAATATGTCGGTGATTTATAAATAGTGTAATAATAATAATACATAAGCCAAAGGAGGCTATGAGACTACCGAGAGAGGAGGTGTACAGACAAAAGAGAACTGGTCCAATGACTGACCTGTGAAGAACACCAAGGAGGAGGAGTAGGAGAGGAGGAATTACCATTGAAAGAAACTTGAAAAGAACAGTCAGACAGATAGGAAGCAAACCAAGATAGAGCAGTGTCACTGATACCAATGGAGCTCATGATTTGGATTTGAAGGTGGTGATCAACAGTGTCAAAAACAAAGGAAAGATTTAGAAGGAAAAAATCTAAAAAAAGTTGCCTCGTGACTTAGCAAGTTTAGTTAGGATGGGTGCCAGGGTGGAGGAAGGGGCACGGAATAGATCAGATGAAATTGGGTTACGCAGACAGGTAGTAGATGGACTTCATCTAGAGTAACAGGGCTGAGGGAAGTCAGTGATGATTTACAGGCGAAAGGGGAGGATATGGTTGGCGTGGCTCGGTGAGCAGAGACATCATGTCTGATTTTGACAATTTTATCTCTAAAGTATGTGGCTATGTCTTGGGCAGAGAAGGTAGTTTTTGGGGGGCAGGGGGGGTTTAGGAGGGGGTCAATTGTTGAGAAGGGGCTGTGTGTGTTGGGAGCTTGAGAGGAAATGACAGCGGAGAAATATTTTGCTTGGCGACAGTGAGTTTAGTGTTGTAGTCTGGCTTTGTAGTCCAAGTCAGCGCTGAGGCCAGATTTCCTCCACTTGCGCTCGGATGCACGAAGAGTCTTTAATAGATGTTTGGTGTGATTGTTGTGCCAGGGTCAGGGGTTAGCAGGAAGGGGGTAGGGGAAGGTGGCGGGGCAACATTATCCAGAGCCGAAGAAAGAGTGTGATTGAGCTGAGTGGTAGCTTTATCTGGAGATGTGACTGGAGAGAGTGGGGGTTAGGGATGCTAGGCAGTTTGAGAATAGGTTGTGGTCAAGGTTATGGATATCTCTCTGCCATTGACCAGGTCTGGGATGTGGCAAACA
>NC_092859.1:9388832-9395174 GCF_032062135.1 Pyxicephalus adspersus
TTTTACTCTAGATGAGAGAAAGCCTTTATTTGAAGCCTTTTTTAATATTACCTATCTATTCTCTTAGATATTCCTATATCATTGGAAGCAACTCCTGGGTAGAGTGGTGGCCAAACAAAAGGGAATGTCAGAGTCCAGAGTACGAGGAGCTATGTGATAGTCTTGAGACCATTGCTGATGAAATGTCTCTGTTTGGCTGTGAAAAATGAAGACTTTCTGTATTCTTTAGTGATCAAGGCCAATGTGAATCACAAATATATTTTTAACTGTATGTTTTCCACTGTTCACAGTTTCACTTTTTCTATAAAAAAAATAAAGCACTTTTTTGGGTTTTCAACAGTGTCGGTTACTTTGGTTATTTTACTTAAGCAAGATGTTTTAGCACATTCAGTAGATTTGGGGAGATCAGCCTCTAGGGGGAGCTATGGCTTGTACAAAAATGGTGTCAGCCTGAGAATGGTCAAGGTGCAGAGTCTAAGCAGTAACAAGGTCTTCTCCAGAGCCTCTAGCAGTAGGATGCTGTGCTGCTGGTTACTGCTAGATTTCGGTCCTTGGGCACACCAGGGTGGGTAGGATAATGCACTGCTCCAAATCACTAGGCGGAAGAAATGCTTGTCAGGGACAAGCCAGCGGTCAAGAACCAGAAATCCAAGAAATGGACAATGGTGGCAGGGGGGCCACCGCAGACACAGGAGAACCCAGGAGACACAGGAAGCAACAGAAGGCACAGGTGACACGGGAGACACAGGGATAACTGCAGACACAGGTGAACACTGGACCAGCACAAGGGAACAGTCAGTGAAACACTAGACTGAAAAATAAGGGGTTAACACGGGAGCTGGACAGGGAGAACACTGAATTAAACAGCAGATGTAAAGGAAATGCTCAACAAGGCTAAGGGGCTCTGCATTAGTGGAGTGGAGACAAGTTGCACGAACAATGAGTGCTATGTCTGAGCAAGCTAAATAGCCCGGAATGATTTATAGGCTATTTCCGGATTGACCGGTGGGATGGGGAAAACTAATAAAACTTGGAAGAGCAGATGCCCCCAGGGTCAGAACTGCCGGTATGCGCAGGAGAGAGGTGCCTGCACTTATGCAAGGAAGAGGTAAGTGTGACAACTAGGAGCACTGTTGACCAGTCCACGAGCTGCAAAATATTTGTCAGGAGCCAAGAGGAGAAGAGTAAAGTGTCTACAATTCTCTGTGACCAGTGACCAATCATGCAAAGCTTGTGCCAGTGCAGGGGACAGAGACGGCACTCTCTGATTCTCTCACAGGTCAGCCCCAGTGATCGTTCTTTTCCCTAATGCCATACATGGTTTTCATTCACTGCAGGAATGGTGTATGGTATAATGTGGAGGTAACCTTTTATCGCTCCAGTTTCCTGAAAGCAACCCTCTTTCTTGTGTTATTATTGAATGTTGGACAAACTTAAAACCTTCTCCATACTTCCTTCCTCATATGCCAGTGTTTCGCAACCAGGGTTCCCTTGAACCCTATAGTTCCTCCAGAGGTTGTTAGGAATCTTTTGAGCAATGAGAAGTTTGTGCCTCTCAGGTCAGTGACCCTCCATTTATCTTTTTGGCTACCTGTAAGGGTGACATTCTTCCAAATGGCCAGCAATTTAAGAGAGATTCTTTCTACTGATGGCCACACTAATGTACTGTGAGCTGTGGATATGGTAATTGTAAGAGGAGTTCCCTGAAGACTTGACAGTTATTTCAAGGTTTTCTCCAAGAGTTGAAAAGATTGTGAAACACTGGCATAGAGAAACCCAGAGTGAAGTCAAACAGCCTAAAGATCAATAAACAGGAGGTCCTTTACCAGACAACAAGACCAAATCACAGACCAAGTCCGGGGATGAAGCCAGATTTTTTTTTAAATATCAGACAACCATACTATTGAAAAACAATTGGGTTACAAAATGTAGGGAAAGCTAACACTCTAAAAAAGTAATGTAATGTAATGCTGCTGTAATTTTTTCAGATGTAGAAAAAAGCAGTGAGACTGACATGTTGGGGAAAAGGAGTTCCTTTATTAAGGTGATAATGTGATTGAAAAAACCCACTTGGCCCAACCATCTATAAATCTTTGCACTCTGTTCTCCCCCATGCATAACTGAAGTAGGTTCTCCTTTTACAATAGCCTAATGCATTTGTAATGAGTCATTTTAGGTTCAGCAGTTGAGGGACAGCTGGGTGCCTTATTTTGCCTCTGGTTGGTTGGGTATAAGTATGTATATATTACTTGTTAAAAGTCTTGCAGTTGTTCTTCATGTATTCTGTGGGTTATAGGCTGGGTTTTGGAAAAGTAAAAGAAGAGAACCTTGTTTAGTATCCCAGCTTGGGATATTGGTATATTGTTTTGTTTTTTTCAGATTCCCGGTAAAGATTTAATAAAAGACCAAAGCAAGAAACAATATGTATCCTTAGAAGTGAAGTCCACTAACGCATCGTGCAACATGGAGAAAACTCTCCTCCTGAACTTCCACAGTGGATACATCTTCATACAGACAGACAAACCCATCTACACTCCAGGGACTACAGGTACGTAGAACTGTATAATGCAAAGATGCACAAGTATGACTTTAATGACGTTACCTCTCTGATTAAAGGTATGGGGAACATTTTGATAAGACTCTCCAAGACAGGATAGACTATCAACCTGGGCGATACAGAAAACCGGGAAAAGATTTATTAAAAATCATTTGCTATTATCAGGGGCAGCATAGTCAGAGATAAGTGCTCTGACCTTTGTAGCGCTAGGTCCCAGGTTCGAATCTCGGCCAGTACATTATCTGCTTGGTATTTGCAGGTTCGCCCCGTGTCTGTGTGGATTTACTCTGGGTACCGGTTTCCTCCCACATCCCTAAAACATGCAGTTAGATATATTGGCTACTGCTACGGCTACGCCCCCCAAAATTGACCTTAGACTGTAATAAATACATTTGACTATAATAGGGACATTAGATTGTCAGCCCCTTTGAGGCAAAGCTAGTGACACGACTATAGATTTTGTACAGCGCTGCATAATATGATGGCGCTATATAAATACCGTGTAATATTATTATTAATCTGCAAATGTTTTTGTTTCTGGACCAGATCAATGCCAGATTGCAGGTTACCCCTTGTCAGGTTTTCTTAGTTATCTTAGTCTGTTAGTCTTGGAGAGCTTTATTAAATCAGGCTCAAAGAGTCAGCCCTATATTGACAAGTATAAAAGTAGGAAATACTAACATTTAAAGAAGCCAACAGTGGGAGTGCCCATACTTGAGTCATCTTAGGACCAAAAATATCATTGACCACATTTAACATAATGATGGCCAAAAGTGGTTGAAATGGTTTTCTGTAATTTTTCACTCTTTAAATGTCCCTGACAACCCAAAAGGGAGGTCAGATTTTCTCATTAACAATGGGCTCACAGACAATTTCTACTGATGGAATCACAAGGCTGTGATCCCACTGTCAAGGTATCTTTCGGCAATGGTATTGGCTGATGGCCGTCAATGGTGCGACCACAAATGAGCTCACAGTTGTTCTTAACGGTTGCAAGGCAAACTTCTGCTTTATAAATTTTATCTTAGGTTGGATGATCAGATCTTGAACTAAACTCCGGCAAATCCAAGCATTGGTGTTGGCTGATGGTTGTTAATGGTGGGAATACTAACAGGCTCGCAGTTGTTCTTTACAGTTGCAAGGCAAACTTCTGAATCAGAATCAAGTTGGCTTAACAGACCTTGAACTAAACTCAGGCAAATTTGAGCAACTCTATTTTCAATTAGCAATTTCCACTTGTTACAAAGCACACAGAAACACGTATCATTCATTCTTCAATAGGTTTTTGTAATTTTAGGGTCATAGCTAAATTTTAGACACAACTTTATACACCATTGACTCAATTCATAAAGCTCAACGCAAGAACATTGATCTATATTTTTAGCCATGTGATTACTATATTTTTATGTGATTTGTTTCTTAGAGTTTGTTTTGTGAATTAGCCTACTTTAAATTACTTAAATACGTGACAACAACTTGATTATCAATTGTACCACTCCCCTATTTAAATGGGTAAGTACAATAATAGTGGGTCCTAATATACGCTAGTCCTACACCAATAAAGGACCAAGGCTGCTAAAATTTCCTGCTGAACAGAAATCCTCCCCTGAAGAAGCAGAATACCCTATCTGCAAAACGTGTTGGGTCCCTGTGAATAAATCATATGGGACTCAATATTTCATTGTGTGCAGACTTTAATTGATAAAGAACTGATTTTAATAAGTTAATCACAATTATTGTATTATAAATATTCCTATGTTAACAAATTGGATTTCTTTAACACACATACCGCTTTGAACCTCTCTTTTTCCTTCCTTCCTACACTGTTATTGTGCTTGCCTACTTTAAATTACTGCTTTCTGTCTTTTGTTTCATCGAAACTTCTCAAATTAAAATGATTGAAATAGAAAAACATTAACCAAGTCTACCCCATTCTGGGCAACTTTGCATTGTAATGTCCTGTATTTCTGAGTTAATCGAAAAGCCCTATCATCAAACTTGGGACTTCTAGTGATGGAGAAGGTTGTATGTGGGAACATATTCAAGGTGAAAACAGGATACTATGCTCGTAAACTGTAACAAGAACTTGAAAAAACTTGGTAGAAGGCTTGATATATGTTGTTTTTCTATTATTATGTTATTTTTTATATTGTATAGCACATGTTTTATATAACATGTTCCCACCAGTTCCCCCGACTCCCCAGTTCTCAACAATTTTTTTGACAATGTAATACAGTATTTACCAAGTCTACCCCATTCTGGGCAACTTTGCATTGTAATGTTCTGTATTTTTATCCCTCTAGTTCAGTATCGGCTTTACCCTGTAAATTTCAACATGCAGCCTACAAACAGGACGGTGCTCGTAGAATTCCTGGTAAGTACAGCTCAACTATCATACTCTCATTTTTCAATGAAAACTACCTTACGGGTCACAGAGTCTTATTGGATGAAGGGTGGCAGTTAATGAACCTTTACCACGTAACTATGAAAAATTAAGCTGCTGTAATTCAGGGCATCTAAATTGGAGAGTAGCCCAGTAAAGGCTTTCTTGGCTAAATAGAGTGACCATTTAGGTGTAAAACGTAGCGGGGTATTTTGAATTTATCACTTATGTGCATGCTTGGAACTTTTATTATTGATGATGATTTTATACAACTGGTATGCAAAAGAGGAGAACACTTTAGGCTTTATTTCAAAACAACAATATCACAACTTTCTGTTCTTTCTGATGTATTACCAGTGGCCACTACTGGTATATTTCTAGTGATTGATGGCCTATGAACTAAAAAAAGTGGTGATCCGTATTCCATTCAAGAAAATGGGTTTTTGCCAGGTTGGGGTAAATGCTGTTTGGTGATCAGTCACTGATAAATCTCTTCACAATATGTAGTGCTTCAGGGGTAGGTTAGGACTTGTTTAAAAATGTTTTTACCGAGTGTTCAAAATATGTAATACTTTGGTGCTCATAATGTATGTAAAGATAGCTTATGATGTTAAATACTTGCTTCCTACAATTGTTGGTTTCTTGACTGTCATTCTATTAATTATGATTAATATTATTATTATTATTATTATTAATAAGCAAACATATTACGCTGTACATTAAATAGGGGTTGCAAATGACAGATGAATACAGACAGTGACACAGGAGGAGAGGACCCTGCCCCGAAGAGTTTACAATCTAGGAGCTGGGGAAAATACACACAATAAGAGGGGATATATATATAGTGGCGAGAGTTTCAAAAGGCAGAAGAAGGGTAGGCAAGTTATAAAAAATAGGTTTTGTGTGCCCTTTTAAATAAGCAGAAAGTAGGAGCAATCCGAAAAGGATGAGGAAGATCATTCCAGAGAGTTGGGGCAGCTCTAGAAAAGTCTTGATGAGGTAATGAGTGAGGATGTTAGTAGTAGGTCATTGAAGGAGCGAAGAGATCTGCTAGGGGAGTATTTTTTCACCAGGTCAGAAATGTAAGTGGGACAAAAACTGTGGAAGAATTTGAAGGCAAAGCACAGGACTTGAATTTGATTCTAAGGTGCAATGGAAGTAAATAAAGAGAACTACAAAGAGATGCAGCAGAAGAAGAGCAGTTCCTGTAGCTTCACTAGTCAGTAATTTATTGTCCTAGTGACACTAAAATAGAAGAAATCTACATAACATACTTCCTGTATTTATTTCTATTTCTGTGTTCTAGAATCCAGATGGAATATTGGTGAAGAATGAACAGTTTATTCCTGATGCATCAGGCATTATTTCAAAGACCTATCCATTGTCTGATGTACCAAGGTAT
>NC_092859.1:9395533-9434353 GCF_032062135.1 Pyxicephalus adspersus
GGGGGGTTACCCCCGCTATGAAAGGAGCAGGCAAAAGTTTGGTTGTGCGGGAACACACATGCATATTGCCCCAATTGCCCCAATTTCATTTCTAGAAGGTCCCTGGATGGAGCCGGGGGAAAATGCTTTCCAATATTGAACCAAACAACTAGTGTTATCTTGGTACCTGGTCACAGTGGTGATGCAAGAGCAACTCCTGGGAGTCCAGTAAGGGGTGCTGGTGGCAGGAAGTGGACCTTTTATGTAAAAAGATCTACTTCACTATGATTGTTCTCATGGGAAATATGTTCTTTTCTTTGTTCTTCTTTTCTTTTCTGGGGGCAAATAGGTGGCACCCAAGAAGTGCAAACCTTTGACAATTTTAGGTCATCAAGAAAGGTTTGTTGCCATATACTACTACTCATATTACGAATATGATACACTTCATCAAAAGTGCTTGTTGATTTATTTTTGTGTTTGTGAGGTTGGACAACCACTGCTTTTCCCCTCTGCATTGTTTTCTGGACATTTCCAAACCCAAGTACCCAGTTCTGAATGGTGGAACCACCGTCACATAAACAATACATTCTTCTAAATATCTTTGACTATATTGTCCTCCTTCAACAGGAACCATGTGGTGCTCATCAGTCTTAGATAATTGCCTGTGTTTGATATTACTCTGGTAGGAACCTAGATAGTGCTATAGTTAGCCTAATGCTTGCAATTTTGGCCCTGCTACATGGATAAAAAACCTACAATATCCATTCTTTATTAAGGCCAACTTTCATTCTGCTGCTGTGTAGAGGGTACCAAGCTACTTCTAAATCCATTCTGTCAAACCCTTGTATGTACAAAACCACCATTTATTCCCAATAAAAACAAATTGTTTATTTGTTTTCATTTTTCAGACATTGAGTTTCATCAGACCTTGATGGGTCACTTCTAACAAAAATTTGCTTTCATTTTAGTATTGGCACATGGACCATCTCTACAAAGTTTGAGGGCACGCTTCAAGAATTCACCACCAACTTTGAAGTGAAAGAATACGGTAAGAATATCAGTCTCGAAACGGACTTGTGTGGCAAAATGTTTGGCGGTATAGGAAGACTCCCACAAATACTCTTTCACATTTGAAATATTCATTTTAACTTGTTTAATTTTTCTGATTTCCAGTGTTGCCAATTTTTGAAGTCAAGATAAAACCAGATCGTAATTTCATGTATTTTGATGATGAAACGTTCTTTGTGACAATTAAAGCTGAGTGAGTACCTTCCTACCATTGTTGGTGATATCTGTATATTAGGTTTGGGTATTTTGGTAGACATGGACACCATTTTAAATTAAATTCTTTTTTATTTTTTTTTAATATTATATTGTTGTTTAAGTAGACACAGTAGATGCAAAAGCAGGTTTTGCTTCAAATCTCACCCCATGGTGTTGTCCCTTAAAGATCTACTTATTTACAATCCAGCCCAGGCCCAGTGTTATTCAATACCACAGACTATGGAGTTCTGTTAAGCAGGACACATAACCAACAAATGCCATATGGTGCCAATACCTGAATGCCAAACTAGGCAAAGAAAGAGAAAAAGTTTAGGCCCCTCCCAAAAAGGATTTAAAAAAAATACCATATCAACAAAATCAACAGAAAGTTGTTTAAAAGTCCAGAAAAATGCACAGAGAACATCAACTTTTTGTGGGCCAGAACAAAATTTTCAAGAAACATGTATTTCAAGCATTACCCATTATTTTTAAGGGTCCTTTTTACAATAAATACTAAACAAGATTTACACTCTAATGGGCCAAACAGTGGAATAGTGTTTTAGTTCCTCAGTGAAGCTGGTGCTTCTTCAGGTGGAGTTGAGATAAATGTTCAGGTTGATATATGTTAATAAATGCAGATATTGTTCAAAAAAGATGAATGCAATGTGAACCAATGCTATCTCTGCTTGAGTACCAAAAAAAGTTCCTATAGTTATTTGTCCTGGTATAGTTCCTATAGTTATTTGTCCTGGTATAAAGTCCTAATAACTCCTCTGCCACATCTCAATTGTTTCAACTTTTGAAAAAAAAAAAAAAAACTTGAAGTAAGCTGTAGGGACTTTGTATACTTAAAACAAACAAACTTCATTTATCAGTATTGTTCCACCAATACATAATAAATAATAAAACAGATATAGATGTAGTTCTTTAAATAGAGCTTTGAGTCAGATGTGTATCACTGTTAAAACTTTTTGAGGTATTAGCACAATCAGATTGAATTACTTTGTTATTCAATTCTTCACTTGATTATATTATCTACACGTTTCGTAGTTATGACCGCTTCATCAAGAAAAAAAACATTCTACATAAAACTCTGAAAGAATCCTGTATTATTGTTGTCAATCATCTGTTGCAACAGAATCATATTAGAAGTATCAAGAGGAGCTTATAAATATGTTTTTGAACTGATAGTCATATCCAAGTGGCAGTTGTATGCAGGTAGTGGTTGACCATAAATTTCTTTAGAACCCTGAAAAATCAGGCTGAACCATAATCATTTTTATACATAATCTGCTGTAAGTCTTCCTTCTCTTTGATAAGAGAAATATAAGTATTATTCAAACCATGTCATATGAGCACTGGCTGTCATGGATTTATGGGGTTGAGATTGATGTCCAGAGTTGGAAAAGCAAGTGCGTAGCTAGAAGTGACTTGTCAAACCACAATCTACTGCAGCCATATGCAAATAATATTTGCCCACTCAGTTCCCATTCTCTTGAGTGGAAGCCGTAGGGAGCGAGGTTAGGCCTGCAGCAGAACACTGAGCTCAACCATAAGTCTAAACCCTGCAAACTGTAACACCAATCTTCTTTTATATTCAGTTATACATACGGGAAAAAAGTTTCTGGCAATGCCTTTGTCTTATTTTCCCTGAAAAAAGACAATGAAAGGAAAACTCTGACCGAATCCCTGAGGAGAATTGAGGTAATTGAATTAAATCAATCCATATACCTTGCACATCTTTATCTTTTGTATGTCCTATCACTATGTACCTTTATCATTATGTTATTCCAGGATTCTTAGAGATTTATGATAGTTTCATGTCAATTTTATTTTCATTTTTGCATGAAGAGGAACCATGTAACTACTTTAAACACAAAAGAACAAAAGTTCAAGTGTTTTAAATGTTTGCTTGCAGTGTTTTCCTCTCCATAAATGTTTTTGCATTCAATGCAATGTAATATGCAATGTGCCTTTGAACTTTGACCATTTTAGGAGGGTCAGTTTAAAATCCCTGCCTCCTTCTTCCTTTCTTTTGGAAATGTCCAACTACTACTACACATACTGAGCCAGCCCTCCCACCCCTCTGTTGACAACTTAAGGTGTTCCCTGTTTATCATGTTCACAATTCAATGTAAAGGTTTACAAGCAGCAGACATCAAGGGTGGGTGTCATGGACAAAACTGGCTCTCGGGTAGTTGCTTATCTTGCCCAAATCTTTGAGAATGGTGGTTGTCAAAGATAAAACCAAGTAATAGGAACCCTGTGAGCAGGCAGTACTTCCTCTACCAGCCTATAGCCAATGCAAGATGATATTTTAATTAGTGGACACTGCAACATTATCTGAAGCCATGGTAAACCCTCCCTGGCTTAGTTTGCCCTTCACTAATCCTTGCTTGCAAGTTATGATCTCACCTAAAATGTCATCCAAATCTGTGTTGTTTAAATATGCATTTTGTTTTAGACTTTTGTGTATTCATGCTTTGGTATAAGTTTTTAACTCGCTACTAGAGATGAGCGAATAGAAGCTGACAAAGTGGAATTTGATCCGAATTTCAGGAAAAATTCAATTCGCTCAGAATCCGAATTTTTGCTTGCGATTCGTGGTAACGTAATTTTTCCTGAAATGGCGGCTGCACGTGTGAGGACTTTAGAGATTCCACTACGATCTTTGGGCACTACAGGGGATGAATAGGGACTTGTCCCCATTCATCACCTGTATTGCCCTGTATTCCTAGATAGTGAAACTCTATCTAAGAATACATAGAACAGTGTTGCAACAGCAATCGCTGTTGCCGTAGTGTGCTTTTACTATGTATTCTTAGATAGAGTTTCTCTATTTAAGAATACAGGGCACTACAGGTGATGAGTGGGGACAAGTCCCCATTCATCACCTGTAATTCCTGGACATTGTAGTGGAACTGCAATGGACTGCATTTCAGTTTCCCACGTTGCGTCACAGTGGCAAAACTGAACTGCAGATGACCTCTGCAGTTCCACTACAATGTCCAGGCACTACAGATGATAAATGAGGAATTGTCCCCACTCATCGCCTGTAGTGCCCTGTTTTCTTTGATAGAGAAACTCTATCTAAGAATACATAGTAGAAGTACCGCACGGCAACCGCAAAATTGCCGAAATATCCGCAAATAGCCGTTTTTAATGCGATTTGACGCAAATAAATTCGGATCTTTTCGGAAAATTTAGCGAACTGGCTGAATCCAATTTTTGAGAAATTCGCTCATCTCAACTCGCTACCAGTACATGCTCCTTAACTGCAGAACACACAATTCAGGTTTGTTACCCGACTAGACAGGGCTGTACTTTGTAAATATCTTGACCTGGTAGTCAGAAATGCAAACAGAAAGGTAAATCACTCCCATATCTTTGACATCTTCTTGCCTAGGGTTAAGTTTCAATAATTTTGCATTGGTTATTGCTTTTTTCATATTGCACTTTGTTTTATTGGATGAGCTTCTAAAATTTAGTTGAATGGGTGATGAGGGGGAACAACATTTCATAGGAAAGCAGAAATCAATGTATTATTTGAGAGCAAATATTCAAATCAATCCCCTGTCCCATCTGCCTTTTCCAAAATGTTGTGTCTGGCCATTGAACTCTCCCAAAAGTGAGTCCAGTGTTGATTCCCAGGAAAGGCTAAAGTCCAATACAATGTTTGATTCGTGACTTGAAACACCATTTATTTTTGACAATTTGCACAACAGAAACTCCTCAAATGTTATTGTTGCCTATGCTGTTAACATGGATTGTCTCTAACTTTCACCTAGATAGATGATGGAACGGGAAGAGCTGCCTTGCTGAAAGCAGACGTTCTGAAAGCTGTCAATAAACCTGAGGATCTTTTAGATTGCAGACTGCATGTGTCAACCACCGTCATCACAGATACAGGTTAGACAAATTAGTTTACAAAAGTCAGCTTAGAAGGGAGATATAAATTTTTATAGATATCAGTTTTGAGCACAAGTTACAAAGGCTACTTTCAGACTACTGGTTTTGCAAGCGGTTTTCAGTAGTTTACCATTCCAAACACTTGCAAAAAATAGTTAACCATAGACCAAGTGAGCATGTGTTAAGCCGATCCAGCTGGGTGGAGCTCCTGTCATTGTAGAGCCGACGATGGGTGAATTTTTCTGAGATCCCTTATTTGGACATCTCATTACCGATGGATCCTGCAAAGGAAAATATTAGGTAAAGAAGAATAATAAGGAAACTTTCTCTAATGTGCATTGTCAATATTTCTAAGACGGATTTAAACCCAAATACCACTGTACTCATTACCAGGTTAAGGGACAGATATCTGGGAGCCTTCCTATTAAAGGGGACTTCCAGATTCCTGTACGCTGCCTACCCATAAACTTCAAAACACTAGGGTCAAGTTGTGGGGATGAGGCTCTTTCCTCCAGTGATGGCCCTTGAAACTACTGGAGGCAGACAATGGTTTAGTTTTGCTAAAGGGAAGGAGGCTACATGCTTTAAACCTCCTTCATTCTTTTGGAAGGCCTGATGTTAACCGTCTTCTGTATGTTTTAATTTTACTATTTTATCTGCTGAGTTATGTAAGAAATCAGGGCCCTAAAATATCACTTTGAGTTGGCAGGCCTTAACAAAAAAAATAGTTGATGGCATTTTTGGCAACAGACTGGCGTGCTACTTATCTAAATATGTATATTGCAGGAAGTGACTGGGTGGATGCTGAACTGGACAACGTTTATATTGTTAAGTCTGCATATAAAATCCTTTTAACCAGGACATCTAAATACTTCAAACCCGGAATGCCCTTCAATCTCATGGTAATGTTTTCAATACCTTATATGAATTTATCAAATATTTGTATATGTTTTCTTCATTTGCCTACTTAGAAATGTAACAGTTGGTCAAGGGCAGAGGAAGACTTTGTTGACTGGTTACTTGGTCGGTTGGTTTGTTGGTTTCAGGCTACGAACAAAGAATAAACCCTAAATAACATACATTCATTTCTGTTTTATTATCAGTTTTTTAAACATAAATATGGTCCCTCTCTTAAGGCGAACCTGTTCTTTGCCAATTCAGGGCATCCCAGAAGAACATACATTCCTTTACAGAAAAAAATGGTTGGGCCAGAAAAGCTTGATAGGCATTTCTTTTTCTTGCCTGATTTGCTTTATTATCTGAAATAGAAGCTTATGGAATATCATTTGTGGGATTTTTATGTTCAATTCATGCGCACTACAATTTGTTCATTACTACTTACTTACAGGTACGTGTTGGGTATCCTATGGGACAAGATACTTAGGTGTACCTGAGGGTATTTGAGGTTGACCTAGTTTTACTGAATTGGGGTTTTAGGCTCAACATGGCAACTTGTATGCTCACATAAGAAATAGAAGCCATAGCTTCAAGAAAGAAGGGCTAATGTCACGGTCCCTTCCGTGACTGAAGTTTGAGGATCTGTCAGACAAGCTGCATGTGAGGTTATCTGACAGTCTTTTTGTTTTCACTTGTTTTTGTGTTGTTGTTTGTAATGACCACTCCCCTGGTATCAGCTGCAGCTGGTGGTCATTACTGCTCCTCCATTTAGTCTGGCCTCACACTTCATGCTATGCGGTTGATATTCACTGCTGGGATGTGAAGAGCTGGAGTTTTGTGCCATCCTGAGTTCCTGTTTATATCTGCTATTAAGATACGTTGCTTTAGTTTTTGGTGTATTGGTGTCTTGTGGTTATTTTGTTGTTTACTAGGCCTCAGGGAGACACTGGGTCTTTCATAAGGGAAAGGACTAGTAGTCTCAAGCCAGACACTACTGCTAGGGCTATACAGGGCTAGTAGGGCCTAGGTTCCTGTGTATGAGTATTCCCACCATCAGGGGATACTCATACTGTTAGGAGTTAGGGTTAGGTTAGGGTGTCTGCAAGGGGTGACCATTCCCTTTTCCCTAGTAATTGGAGGCCCAGTACTGAGTATAACCTTTCTGTTTCCCTCCCCTCCCTGTTATCTGTGAAAGCTAATGAATAAGCAATAAAAGACAAACAAGATTATGACAGGGTTGCCAATTTGTTAACATGAAGTTGATCTAACACTCTCCATCCTCTTGTTCTTTCTTTACCTCCTTACATTTCCACTTAGGGTAAATGAACCAATAATACATTTTTCTCCTTTTACTCTTAGGTGTTGGTTAAAAACCCAGATGGCTCACCAGCCAATGGCATTCCAGTAGTGGTCATCCCTGGAGAGAGCAAAGGTATTACTCAAGAAGATGGAACAGCTATATTGGTAGTAAACACTGCTTCTGATAGGAAACCTTTGCAAATAAAGGTAAGTCCTGAAGAAAACCTCCTCTCCATAGTAGAGTAAAGCTCGTGAAGGTATATGGTATTGCTATTGGATATTAATACGCACACCGGTATGCATTAATAATTTGTTTATACTGTCCTTTTGTGTAGCAAATACAACAATTATTACATACAATGTACACTAAAAGGTTGTTCTGTGTATAAAAGCCGTACAGGCTGTACAAATTACTTGAAATTATGGAATAAGCAATATAGATAGCAGGATATATTTTCAGAAGGAAAAAGCATATTAGCTTTTATGAAGTACAACATGCAATAGGATAGTATATACATGCTGGCAGAAAGATCGAGTTTCCAAAACTCAACTTTGGAGTCCAATGGCCTCCAAATAACTAGGTTGCCGGGCGATTTATAAGGTTTTGAATTTGATCCTTATTCTCATTCTTGGACAGTGACTGATAAAGTAATAGTGATAACCAAAAATTTTCATACCTTAACCTACCAATAAAATCTAACATCTCTTCTAAATAAGCTGAAGGGATTGGCCCCAGTAAGATTTATGCAATTGAAAACATGAGCTGCTAACAGTGAAAGCACTCATTGTCACCCAACGTATGTAGTCCTTGGGGGCTGGACCTTAATTTGAATGTTGCAATGAGTTGTGAAATCACCCTGTAATGCACCTGGGAACACCCACCTAACCTCACCCAACTCCAAGAATCCTTTGTCAAGCTTTATTGGTAGTCATAAAACAAAACAGGGTTAATCACAGGTGATTAGTCCAATAAGCGTGGCACAGAGGGGTAAAGCAGAGACAGGTTAAGAACAATCCGAGGTGAGGGCAGGCAGCAGGCAAGAGTGGTCATAAACAATCCAAGGTCAGGGCAGGTGGAGTTCAAGCAGAATCAGGTATCAGACCAGGTCGCTATTGGTGATGACAAAACAGGTTAATATATACCCACAGAGAGAGCGCACCCAAGCACACTGTACTCACAGAGGCTTATAGTGGGGAATGGTGTTCAGGACAGGTTCTCCTTAAATGGCCAGAGTGCCCAATGACCTTGCGCCACATGGCACCATTTGATTGGAGGGTAACTAAATCCTCTGCGGCTGATTGGCTGCAGGGAATTCAAACTAACAATGTCCCGCCCCGCGGCAAGGCAGCCGAGTGTCACACCCCCAGGGGGGGCACAAGAGGCACATCAAAACAAGTGCTGAGAACAGGACTTTCTGTAATCATGTCCATGGAGATGCTCGGGATGCTGCCTGGCCGAACAGTAGATTGGCTAGAACAGATCCCTCCGCCTGCAGGGAGAGACTCGATGGGAGCAGGGCAGCAGCCTCAGCTATGCTGCCTGCAACAGCGGCGTCTCCCTCTGTGGCTGTGATCCCCAGGGACGCCACAGGCTCGCTGGACAGGTGAGTTCCTTACACACCCATATCCCATTATTTTACCCATAATATCACTTCTCTCAACCAATAAACTTGCTTTTTAAACAGGTAAGGACAGCCATTGAGGGACTACAAGACACACGTCAAGCTAACGGGGAAACCACCATAACTGCCTACCAACCACACAACGGACAGGGGAACTATCTGCATATCACTGTTGGATCCAATGTGGCACAGCCCGGAAAACAGATTGTCATAAACTTTATTATACTGACTGGCAATGCTACAGACCAAAACCAAATTAAGCAATTTACATTTCTGGTAAGCTTCAAAACATGATAAAAAAAAATTCTTGTACTGCATTCTGGCATCTGTGGAATGAGATTAGCGGTAGTTGTCATATATTTCGAAAGACTGGATGGGAATGGACCTGTGTTATATGCATATGTATGGTTTTGCTTGAGGTTGGAAACTTTGCATAGATTTGTTTCCAAAGGACAGTAAAGGGTACTGTGACATATACCTATATCAAATATTTTTAAGGCCCACCCAAGAGCAGTCTTAGACATTTTTCTGTGGGTCTTAGGGGGTGGTTGTTTTCTTGCTCAGGAAGTTGAGCCTTGGAGAGCTTAAAAGGAAGCAATTAAAGAAGCAGACTACCCCATAGACTGCTGAATAAACCATTTCAAAAAATGAACCACAACCTCCTCGCAAATGCCTGTAAAAGAAGGGATTACATTGCTTCCTTTTGTTTCAATACCAGGGTTTTGGGGAGGAGGAGGTGGAGGACTGGTTAAAAGAGCAAGACTGGAAAAACAATGTGTAAATGAGAGGAGAATGAAGAATTGCTTCTTTCCTTCAGCGAACTGATGGCTTCATCTCAGTCTAGACAAAGTTACTGGGTTGTAAAGCACAGCTTTCCTAACAAATTATAATGACAATGAAACAAATGATGCAGTTTAGTACAGATCTTCTTTTTGCTGTAAGTCTTTGAGTGTGTATTAATCAAATGTAGCTTGTTTTTGGATGCATTCAGTTCGGGAAATTTCTAAGATCCTTTGTAGTCCACTGGCAGCTGTCTCTGTCCTGCATTTGACCTCCTTCTAAGCTGCATCAACCTACTTTAATGTTTTTGATGGTTTCTTTTCTTTTGAATTTCCCATTAACACAAAATCTATACTGTGATCTGTCAGGATTTATTCTTACAGATGATCCATCATAAATTGTAACAAATATGTATATATATATTATATATTATTATTTATTATTATTTTTTTTTTCTTTTTACAGATCCTCAGCAAAGGCAGGATAATAAATGTGGACAGACAAAAGCGGGAACAGGGACAATCCCTTGTCACTAAGACCCTGATTATCACACCAGACTTAATCCCTTCCTTCCGAATCGTAGCCTACTATATCATTGGAAAAGAGATTGTGTCAGATTCCCTCTGGGTGGATGTGGTTGATGAATGCATGGGAACGGTAAGGTGGACTTTTTGAATAGAAAGTGACATTTTTGTAGAAAAGCAGACAAATATATAATAATTGTATAAAAATTGACTATGTCAGGGAACCTGGGTAATTCAAAATTTAAGAACAATCTTTAAATGTGATTTTGGGTAAGAGTAATACTTACAATAGGGCCACCTGTTCTAGTGACAGAAAAAGGCTATTTTTATAGTTTTATACTTTTGAGTTGGTAATAATGGGTCACTATTTGATGCTTTGGACCTAGTCTTAAATTAGGTCTCAAGTGATGTGAATATACTAATAAAAAAGAAAATGGTTACATAATTTCTTCTTTTCCTTTTTGAAACCCAAATCCAGCTAGTTGTGGACAGCGATAAGAAGGTTACAGAACCAACAAAGCCGATAACACTAACACTGAAAGCAGATCCCGGTTCTCACGTCGGATTGGTGGCTGTAGATAAAGGCGTCTTTGTATTAAACAGCAAAAATAGGATAACACAGAGTAAGGTAAGGACAGTAAAATGCACCCTTTCCTAATAATCAAGTAGTTTTTAATTTTTTTTTCCTCTTTTTTGTTATTAAATAGAATGTGTAGTGGTTTTGTTGATTTCGTTCTTTATTTCCTATTTTTTACTTTTAGCTTTGAATAGCTAATGGCTTCCATTGACTTGAATGAGGATGCGTTTCAACCACTGTTAAGCACAGCTGTATTGTGGCTGTTGTTGGGGAACTAGATATATCCCATAATCCCTTGTGGTGCAGTACATCACATCTCAACTTTATGATTTGTCAAACGCTACAGTTACACATTTAAGAACACCTAGGAAGTTTGTGCATAGAAAGGACCAAAAATGGCTTTGGAGAGCTCAACAAAAGCCATGAAGTTTACCAATTTGTGGAGAGTGTAACCCAATGTTTCTCGAGCTTATTAACATGGAGAAACCCTTCAGATCTTTAGGGAACCCCTACTATAATCACTATATCTACAACTCACATTATATGAATGTGGTGGTCATTAGGAAGAATTCCTTTTGCATTGCTGGTCAGTGAGAAGAATGTAATCCTTACAGATGGCCAAAAACATAATCATTAAAACATAGTCATTAAAACTGACCTGAGAGTTACAAACTGACCATTGCTCAAGGAACCTCTAACAACCTCTGGAGGAACCCTGGTTGAGCGACACTGGTGTAACTTGTGAAATAGTTAGAGTTTCGGTCAGGTTGTTGTTGTAGCCCATATCAATTTTGAGAAGGTTTCCCATCACTTTCTACATGAACAAAATTTGGTGAGAAATCTTTTAAATATAGACACTGGGAGAAACAAAAACACATTTTTAAGTAGAATGTTAGAACTGAAAGAGCTCCTATGGTGCCCTAGCTTCTCTATTCCAACACCCTTCCCAATACTTTTACAGGTGACACAAAAACAGGGGTTAAGAGAAAATCTCCCTAAAAGGACAGCAAAAAGAGGCCAACAGAGGATTTGAATTTTTACCTGCTAAACTTTTAAAAAAATTGGTTGGTGTTTGGGTTTAAAGTGACTTTTATTAGTTAAATTATACAAACCTTTGGCCATTTGCCTTTTAATAGATTTAGAATTCCACCCAAGCTATAAAGAAATGAGTTTATCTATGTGTTTCCATCACTCAGGTATGGGACGTTGTGGAGAAATCTGATATCGGTTGCACACCAGGAAGTGGTGCTAATAACATGGATGTGTTCTTTGATGCTGGACTTGCTGTACAAACAAATTTTGGGATGGACACAAGACAAAGATCAGGTATGTCCAATATATTGCTTTAAACCATAACCTTAACTTACCTGACCCCCAATATCAATACAGGTATTGATCTCTTTAATACTTTAGCCTATTCTGATTACTGGTTTCCTGATAGTCTAATCAACATAATCCCAAAACCTCATTCTTGGTTCTCCTAAAAAACATTTTTAGGTAGCTTTTGCATTCTTTTCAAAGTAAATTCTGGCACATCTGAAATATTGAGTACAGGCACAACCCATGAACAATGATAAACCAGACCTTTTGAGGAATCTATCCAAAGGAAAATATGCCTTGCCCTTCTTTCTCCTTTTCTTTCCGATAAAAAGCACAGTATTACTTGCCACCATCATACCTATATGAGCTTTTTGGACATTCTATTTTAAAATGATGGGGTTTATTATGGAGTTGTTCCATTTTGGCAACTCTTACAGTCTTCCCCCTTTTGGGAAGGATTTCCTTCAGATTTTGAAGTATTTTTGTGAATATTTGTTCTCAAGTGGGAGCTAGACTTAGTTTTCAGTCAACATTCCAGTTGACCTCAAATGTGTTCCTCCACAACAAACTTATCCAGCCATGTCTAAATCTATTAAAAGGCAAAAGGACAAACGTTTGTATAGGTTACCTAATTTACATATATTTGGTACCATTTAGAGGTCATGTCTCCTAATCTTTTAAGCTATGGATGCTGGGCACTACTGGGTTACCTCACTTCAACAATCGTGTCTACATACAAGTAGTGAAGCTGTATACAGCTCATTAGTTGCATAGATGGTATTCTTCCAACACAAACAGAGGAACTTCACTCATGCTCCCCTCTGATATGTTTCACTAACTACTGGAGCATAGTCATGGACCATGGTGGAGTTTTCCTTTGTTTGCTTTGTGCACAGGTAATTCAGACCCCAAACCTTGTGATAGACTGGTTAGATAATTTGTGAAAAAGTTCTTCTATTAACTTTAGTGAAGTTGATGTAATATCTTCATTTACACAGAGTCATCATGTGGAGAGAGCAAAAGCAGGTCATCAGCAACGCTGATTGAAATGAAAACCAAAAAAGGTAAGTTTATAAGTGGCACATTGAACTTCACGCATACAACTATTTCCATGTTCTGTTTACATTACCTTACATATTTACTGTAATTTTTGCTTAAATATTTTTCATTTTGAACAACCATTCTTGTAATACATTTCCAGAAGTTAGTAAAAGTACCCGCTGTTGGTGCCAACTTATTACATTCAGGGCCAGACCTTGTTCATTGGAAATATATGATAATGCTGACTCCCTGTGAGCCAAAATCATATGACTTAGATAGTTATATTATACTGTATGTTCCTCAGCCAGTGTTGCACAATTAATAGTAGATGTTATGGTATTGTTGTCCCTGAGGAAGGAGATGCTAAATCCAGAAACGTGTTACCTAATTGTTAGATCATTATTCCCAAGACAGGAGGCCAGTCATGTGCATTATGCCCATATAAATCTACAGACTTCTATTCATGTCTCCATAGCTTAAGTAAAGTGTCTGGTGGAGTAAGTCAGCTCATCTCCAAAGTTGCCTAGAGTAAGACTTTACATTTATTTCCTCCCTTTTTTCAGCATTGAAATTCAATGAGAAGCTGGAAAGGCAGTGTTGCCATGATGGTATGGGCAGCAATCCTATGGGTCACAGTTGTGAGCGTCGTGCCAAGCATATCCAACTGGGAGAAAAATGTATGGAAGTATTCCTGGACTGCTGCAAATTCATTGAGCTAAAAAACAAGATCGAGAAGGAATTAGAAGATGGCTTGGAGAGGAGTAAGTAAACAGTAGATAAGTGTTTCATGACCCTTTTACCATAGGAACTCTTTGAAATAACTTTCATGGGTTTAGGTAACCTCACCTATATTTACCATAACCACAGCTCACATTATATTAATGTATTGATCAGTGGGAAAATGCCTTCTACTTTGCTGGCCAGGGGGAAGAACATCACCCCTACAGATAGCCAAAAACATAATTGCTGTCACCTAAACTGACCTGGGACCCACAAATTGCTCATTGCTCTGCAACAACCCTTTGCAACCCCTGGAAGAACCCTGGTTAGGAAACACAGCAGTAGTTGATTAAACAGCTGACTATGTTATTTAGTTATAGAAGGACTGATAGCTATACCAATGCAATAACAAAAGAATTAGGTATATTTTAAATTATTATAGGAATTTGCTTGTTGTGCCAAGGAGCAAATACAAAACAAATTCTAGTGGAGAATGCAGATTAGGTGTGGATTTTAGTTTTAAATTCTAAAAGAATTGATACAGTGGTCAGTGCTTGACAAGTATTTATCTTTACCTGTATCTTACCTTATTGGGATGCCAGCTAAAGGATGAGTTGTATTCCTTTATTATGCATGGGACCTAAACCGTTCTATACTCTATATACATCTAAAAAACACATTTTTGACTAAAGAAACAGTCCAGGCCATGGATAAACTGGTATTTGTGAGACTTAATTCTGCTTCTTCCTTGTAAGGTGATCATGAAGCTTTATACATGAATGAAGGAGACATTGAGGTCCGAAGTGAGTTTCCAGAGAGCTGGTTGTGGAACGTTATCAAAATTACACAGGCACCCGATGCTAATGGGTGAGTACTTAACTCTTCAGGTGCAGTGGAGTATTACCTGAAAATTGAAAAGATGTAGTCTAAGAACAGACACCACAAGATGTCATCTTTATGAGCCAAATAATGTTTTAGCTACCAGGGCCTGACTTTTCATGATTTTATTTTGAAGACTTGTCAACTAATATTTCATAGTCCATGAGTCCCCTCGGTGACCAGAAAGGACACTTTCATTGTACAGGTAGGAGGTAGTTGTTGGAATTGGAATAAATAAGTCATGAAATGTCAGACATCTGTAATAAAGTCAATGGGCTCTATTTACATATCAGGGAATATGACATTCCCTCAAGCATACCTCGTGGAATGCTGACGGATTCCCACCAGGGAATGTTTGATGGAATGTTCAACTCCCTATTTTATAAATAGAGCTCAACGTAAACAGCAGAAAAAGTTTTCTAGATATAGAGAACAACAGAGAAGTACCTTGTGGGGTTTCATCTCAGAACATTTAATATTTGATATTTCACACCCTAATGTATATTATTTTATTGTATCTTAGCCATTTGAAATGGGCTGGAAATATTCTTTAAAAAAGAAGACATCTTCTTCCAACAAACCTGGAGTCACTCCAGTCCTGCAGAGCTTTAACAAACTAGGCCCTATGGGTAGGTGCACAATGAGTGGGAAGAAGTTAAATATAAACATGTATCTTAGCACCTTCTAAACCAACAAAATCTATGAAAAGCAAACTCAGATGGCTACATTAATGGAAACATGGTACATTAATGGAAATTGATGAAATTCTAATTCAAATGGTTTGGCCAATTCTTGTTGTCCAAGCCTGGTGGGATGAACGAGTTTAAAAAGCCCACCTGGCAGCAGAGCCATTGACAATTATGTATGTCTGTGCATATATGTGTACAGATATGCCATTCGCAGGGATACGTGCACATACCTGAGCCTACATGATTCTCAATTACAGAACCTCTAATGATATTCCAATATGTGAGAACACCAACACTGTAGCAAGTAGAGTGATCTACCAGCTGAGAGCAGATTTAAGATTATTTTACATATAAGAAACTGCACTGCAAAAGATTTAACATCCATTAGTCCTGACAGCCAACAAAATAGCCCATTAAACTTGTTTTTTATCCTTATTTATAAGGTTTCTCTTTCACCCATGTAATAAATTAGCTTGATTTAATAAAGCTCTCCAAGGCTGGTCTGGACGGGAAGACTATCAGAGGGGGAACCTGGCTAATAATTTTATTCTTTGGTAAATGTTTTCAAACTGCACCAGATCCATTCCAGGTTTGATGGATCACCAGGTCCTCCTACAATAGTCTTTCTTTTCTAAACTTTTCAGTCTTGGAGAGCTTTGATAAATTAGGCCCAATGTCACAATAAGTCAGAATGAATACTTTTCCTTTTAACTTATTCATCTTTCATCAGCGTTTCTACGCAGACTCTAACTAATAAACTCCTAAAAGATTCAATCACCACATGGGAAGTGCTGGCTGTGAGCTTATCACAAAATAAAGGTAATAGACACTATCAAATTTGACAATTTTGCTGGATTCTATTTCTAATAATTATTTTGTATATAAAGATGTGTGTATTCTCCCTTTCACCTTCCTGAATAGGTAGAACACCAGTAACAATTCTTTCACAGAAAAATCTGATATGTGTAACAGGTTCTGAAACAGTTCTTCTCAACATTTTTGGGATCCCCCAGTTGACCCCCAATTCTTTTATTTAAAAGGATTTCTTTAAAAACCTAGAATAAATTTTAGGGCTCAGGGAACTCCCGCTAAAATCTATCCATGAAGGTTTGTTGTTAAATGATTTAATAAATAATAATACTAATTATACTGATGGCCAGTTTGAAGAATGGCCTATAAGGTGGTGGCCAGAATGCTATCCTTTTTGACAGCTCTGCCAAAAGTTCTACAGACTATGCAGATACTGCATCAGAAAGGACAGCCATCCATTAGGGGCCACTGACAAGGTGCTTTGGTGTAAGGGTCTACTAAGGCAGGTAGAATGTGGTCACTCAAGGGATGAAGTCTGGGTGACACCTGGTCTTGAGTCTCTGTCTCCCCTAAAAAAGCCTACTTACGAAACACATTGGTTGTGAGGCCATTTGTTATACCTGGTCTTCACTAGTACACCCAAAAGGGGGCTCTTACTTGAACAAAAGTATGCATATACTCAGTATTCAATAATTCATTCTAATTTCAACAACATAATTGAATACTGAGTGTATACCTACCTTTACGAGTCATATATATATATGTATTTATGCTCATTTGCTCATACCCTTGTTACCTTTACCCTTGTAGGCCTCACTTCACCAGGGCCTTTAGCCTTAGAGACCACCGGGCTCTTTTCTGCTAGGTATCACCTGGTCGCAGCCCTCAGGGTTACCCTCCTTAAGGAGGACAGATAAAGAGGATTTGGTGTGTTTAGGATTGATTCCACGTTCACCCAGGTTTACTGATGGAAAAGTACCTTCTCCAACCTTGGAGAGCTTTAAAAAGTGTCTGGAGGCTGATTACAGTAGATTACAGTAACATTTTCCAATTTTAATCCATTTAAGTCACTTAGTATGACCCACATGTTGCAGCAAGGCACAGAATCCCATATATCATCTTACGGGTATTGGAAAAAATAGATTTGCTGGATCACCCAGGTTTTTTTATGATAGTCTATCTTCTTCAGTCCTGGGGAGCGTTAACAAATCATGCTTGCATTATTCTTTTCTCCTTACATAGAAGTTCCTGACATAATTGTTTGCTATTCTCCAAGTTCTAGTTGATACTCTTTCAGATGGCTACAGTTGACAACAGAAGTGTAAATTCCATGAGAGATTTGTCCTAGACACCTAACTATTCTTATCCTCTATCAATGATCAGGTATCTGTGTAGCCAAGCCATTGGAGATTCAAGCCTTTAAGAGTTTCTTTATTGACCTGCGGTTACCCTATTCAGTGGTAAGGAATGAACAGGTTGGAATTCGGGCCGTGATCTACAACAATGAAAATGTACCACTCAAGGTAAATGATCAATTACTGAAATATTGATTAGGAAAAAAACTACATTTAAAAATTTCAGGGATATGTTCAAAAACACCTTACCACAGTATTAACCAACAATACCAATTTATGTGACCCAACATTTTGTTGTAATCTTGTTCATTAATATGTACAGAACGGCCTTCAATTGGGCTAAATGTCTAAACTTTCTAAAAGGCTATTGATAATATTTGTTCTTTGTTTCCATTTAAATATACATCATTTTTTGGATAGATGGGGAAGAATTAAAGCCAGTGATAGGTTATTTCTTCTATCTGGAGATTTGTTAGAGAGGTTTCTAAGTTAAATTTGTATGTAAGTCGGAACAGGTACATTATTTTATTAAATGCGATTAGGTCATTTTATTTGGATTTTTATTTTATTTTTCAAATTTTAATGATGTATATTTACATATTAGATCAATACATAATTACAAACAATCAAATGTGAAACTTGTGAGTTAATCACAAACAAGGAAAAAACTTTATGAAGCCTAGACATTAACTTCTGGAGCAAGCAGTGCTTTAATATGCAAAAGGAGACAACTGCAGAGTTAGTCTTGGCCATTAAAGAGTTACAAGAGCTTGCAGAACAGCAAAAGATTTCTTCTGCAAGTCATGCGAACTGTCCCCCCCCCCCCTTACGAAGCATCTGTCTTGCACACGAACAAGTAGGAAAGTGCAGGGAAGCCCGTTCGTATGTAGGAGTCGTCCATATGTCTGATGTCCTTAACTCGGGGACTTCCTGTACAAATGGTCTCCTCAGGGGAGACGGAGACTCAAGAAGGCTAAAGGTAACAAGGGTGTCTTAGGTACTAGCTAGAATATATATATGGTTTTGCGTGAGAAAGGAAATGTGTATAGTATTTAATTAATAATGCTAATTTGTAACTTGAATACTAAGTATACATATACCTTTACTCAAGTCCTGTATTTATCTTTGCATATACCCCAGACATCCTTGTTACCTTTGGCCTTTATCCATCTTTAGTCTCCTTTCCTCTAAGGAAGCCTATAGGTGTGGGACCTTGTTTGGACATTTTGTCTCATCATCTAGATAGGATTTGACTTAAAGTCCTTCTTTCTCAATACTTACCTTGGTTTAGGTCTCTCATTTTCATGTGCACTCTTTAAATATTCCTGACATGGAAGTTAAGCACTACTGATTGTACCAGGTGTGTAGCTGCATCGTTAGCAACTGTGCTGAATATTGTCCATCAGATAGACATAAGGCAAGCAGCAACACCTCACACATGTATATATTTATTTTCCAGGTGCGAGTGACTCTAACATATAACCCACAATTCTGCAGCCTTTCCACACCTTCAAGAAAGTATTCTCAAGAAATCACAGTTAAAAAACTTTCATCTCACTCCGTCCCATTTGTCATTGTTCCTCTTACTGTTGGTATGCATGATGTGGAGGTGATGGCCTCAGTCTTCGGAAGATTGATGTCCGATGGAGTCAGGAAAAAGTTGAAAGTTGTGGTAAGTGAAAGTGGTTGCTTTCTATGCATTTAATGCAAAATGATGAAATCACAAATGTTTTTATGAATCCAAAAATTTTGTGAATAAGAGGAATAGATGAAAAATGTTATCAATAGAATGTTGTAAATAGAACTGTACCAACTGAATGGAAAGAAGCCTGTTGTAGTTTGTAAACCAATGAGCTAAAATCTGATGACACTTAACATTTGCTGCCTTTCTCACTTTTTGTGTTTCATGCCTTAATTTCCAAAAACATGCCCTTTTCAATTTTTTATCATGGAACGTGTTATCATTGATCCTGCCAACACTCTCTCCACAACAAATATGGATGGTTGCAGGTGCTTTGGAATACAGAGGAGCGAGCAAGTTTTTAAAACTCGATCTCGCAGCGAATTTGGGCATCCTAGCTTACCGAGATTGTAAGCGAGAATGGGCGGGGTAAATTCACCAAAGAAAATCAAATTTGAAAAAATAAAAAAAAGAATGCGGGCTGTACTGATCAATGAATGCAGCCCAGTGACCATGGGAACTTTGCGGTCACAGCTGATTGGAGGAGGTAAGTGAGTGCCTCCAATCAGCTATGACTGCAGGCGAACTCTCAATAGAGAAACTCCAAACTTGAAAGTTCATCTGCAGTTCCACTGCGATCCCTGGCACTAGAGGTTAATTAACCTCTAGTGCCAGGGATCGCATACAGGAAGATTCCTAGTGCTGCAAGAATGATTGCAGCCCTGGGAATCCACTGCTATCCTGGGGCTCTAGACGTTAATTAACCTCTAGTGCCAGGGATCGTAATGATTTCAGTGAACTTTCGATGGTTTCGCGAAATCGGTTCACCGAAATTTCAGGGACCCATCGGAAGTTTTCACTAAATACAACCATTACTGTCGCCATTTAAAACAGTAACCAATGGAAAAGCCAGTGATCAGTAATCAATAGAAAATTACACACAAAGTCACATGGACTCTGTATATACTGTATTTTTTACTTTAAAGTCGTTATGATGGAACATTTTCTCTTAAATAATTATTCGTGTTTTATTGTTCGCCACCAGTAGATGTTTAAATGGGGAACAAGCACTTTAATATTAAATTCCATAACAAGAGTTTGTTACACACATAACATAAGGACCCACCACAATTTAGTGGTGTGACTCAAGTGTAAACCAGGTTGCTTTTTTACTATCAATTTCAGTAAAATCTCTGTTTAAACTTCCATATATACAATAATTAGGATCGGCCAGCAAAAAATGTAAGGTCATCAATCCCACAAACATGTTTTTGAATTTTCCAATTTTTTTTTCAGTTGTCCAATTTTTACATTCCTTTTTTTTCCAGCCTGAAGGAGTTCGTAAAGTGGTTACTTTACTGTCTGAAGTGCTGGAGCCAGAACGCAGAGGCAGAAGTAAGTGCTCAAAAAGTAATCTACCACTTTCTACATGATAGTGAAATTTACTAATTAAGGATGTCCACTTATAGCAACTTAATCTGTGGCTTAGTGAATACTCCTACTGAGATGCTTAACAAGCCTAGTTTTTGCCTTAAACTCATTTCTATACAAGATTGTAAGAGCATCTGAACAATTTACCATGTAGGTTGTATTGCACATTAACAGCTTGTGCATGTGATTTGAAAGTTCCCCATAGACAACAGTTTTCATTCTTTTAAACCAGTTTCTAGGAGGTGAGCATTCTCTAGGTGAATTGTGGAGTACCTTCTTCATGAAGACTGCATATAGGCATTTGGGCTTTACCCCAAGGATCCCAAACTTCACTCTGTGGAAACCTTTTTTTCTGCCATGGGGATCATTTCTGCAGATCAGGATCTTACTTTATTATATCTTATTGAAGAGTTTTCCTGTATTACTGGTGAAACACCTTGTCTCCAAGTAGTGAATTCAGGATGACCTTCATTGATCTTATCAAAGATGCTTTATTTCTTGTTTCCAATTTACCTACAGGGAAGATTTGCCTCCTTTTTTTCTTTGCTCTCTTGGTTGGCTTGGCTCTGTTCCTGAACTTACTCTTTGATTTGCTCTTGTGATCTGGTGATGGACCTCCTGTTTATTAATGTTCAACCCATTTGACCTCACTCTCGCTTTCTCTTTGACAGTGTTTCTAGACATGGAGGAACCCTTTAAATAATTTTGAGGTCTTCAGGGAAATGCTATAAATAGTACATCAACAGTTTTTTTTAGTGTGGTGGTCATTGAGAAGAATGCCTCTTCTATAGCTGGCCAGTGGGAAGAATGTCACAAATACAGATAGCCAAAAGGTTAAGCCGCAACACTTAATGATCACTAATTTTAGAGTCACCAACTACTCATTCCTCATAGAACATCTGGAGGAACCCTATGGCTCAATGGCTGAGAAACAGTGCTCTATTAAGTCTTCTGTGCAGTTCAATGCGTTCCTGGCCAGTAGTTGGTCTTTGCAGCTTAAAAATGCTGTCCTCTGTTCATTTTTACCAACCTTGTATTAGTAATTTATTTGGGTGAGGAAAAGACCACCAAGGCAAGGAGGGAGTGTAAATCTTCCAAAGACAAAAAAAAAACCTACACAAGATTTAGCTTTCATCTTTCTCTGGAGTTGGGCTCCAATTGTTAAGCAGTAGCCCATACCATGAACTGCCTCTAATATGGTTAATGTAAGGTCTGTTATACAATCTCATTTCATCTTTGTTCTTGTAGGTGGAGAGCAGTTAGTGAATGTCCCATCACTCAGGAACAAGAGGATTACTCCAAATTCAGAGGTTTCGCTTCTCATTAACTTACAAGGTTAGATGTCTAACAAGAACAACTTTAACTTGTTTATTTATTCAATAGGAAACTTTTTTGCTTGGTTCACTATTACACCATGGTATATTTTGCTGTGATCTACCTCTAAGTACATAACCTTCATTTTTAAGTTCAGCTAGTGTTTGTGTATTAACTTCTATGAAGGACTTTTTGTAGAAGTACTCTGGTCATTGACATTTAACCCCTTTTACTTCTGTACAGTACCCAAGGGGGGAAACATCTGGTTGGTCACACTTTTATTAAAAAGGGTTTCCAGATTCCACAGTGAATCCCTTCAACAATTCCCCACATTCTTTTGTTTGGGTAAGAGGCCCTGTTCTTTACCAATCGATCCCCACACCCTATGTTGAGAAGGAATGTAACTTGGTATGGTATAGGGCCCTATGAATAAGGATATGGTTCACATTTTGGAGGAACTCTATAATTTAGGAAATTGTTTATATATTGTGTTTTGTTCTCCTATTTTAGGATCTCCAATTGCTGATTTTGTGGAGAAATCAATTGATGGCTCCAATCTAAATTATATGATCATTGTACCAACTGGTTGTGCCGAGCAAAATATGTTGAAATTGGCACCCCTTGTCATCGCCACCCATTTTCTGGACAAAACTAACCAGTGGGACAGAGTTGGACTTCACCGTAGAGCAGAAGCCATAAGTAACATGGAGAGCGGTAAACCAAATTAGATTTTCATTATTATATTAGTGAGCTTCATCATAAAATAATTTTCCATTTATTTAATATAATTATTTTAAGTCTATGAAATACTGAAAAAAGTTTACAAAGGGGAATTGATGTGTTGTCAGCCAATCAATGGGAATGAAGATAGAATCTCTGCCTCCTACGTCCATTGTGGAACATAATTAAAAGAAACGCAAATTCCCATTTTGTATATTTTATGTTCATGGTTTGGTGGCAGGACTGGTTAAGTCTTACTTTTACTATATAGTTATTCACGAATTGATTATAAATTTCGGAATTATAGTTATTTATAGAGATTTGATGAAAGACTGTGGCCAGCATATCTGTGAACCTGTGCTTTGTATATGCTGGTAAGGCAAAAGGTTTACTTGATGCTAAACTAAAACCAAAATTGTACACATGAATGCAAAAAATGAATGGAACCAAAGACCAAATTAGTCTGAACACTGTACTACATTAACTCTGAATTAGTCCAGTGGAAGAATCAATCAGATGTGCTTATGTGACACCTAAAGTAGGAAGAATATTAGATTCCAGACTACTTTTTCAAGAATCCATATATTACAGTGAAAAGTCTACATGAGAAAGTGGGACTTGTACTCAGGTGGTGGTGAACAAGTGTTCACTCTTTCATTGTCGAATGTAGAATATGTTGTATTGCATCTAAGGCACCCAAAGGTTTCTGGTTTTATAAAATCACAAATTTTATATTTTGCTGATTATTAATTTTTTTGTAGGATCACTTATCTTTTTTATGTATAATTTATTAGAAAATGTTACCTGCTAACAGATGTGGCAGCATCATTTCCTGTTAAAGAGACCAGTCACCCAAACCAACTGGGTGTGCATTTAATGACTGGTCTCCTCACCATCTGTTAGCTTGACATGGGTACAGTATAGGAAGCCTTCGCTGCTTAACCAATCAACCCACCAACGTACTTACCACAAATAACACATACACTATCTTCGTTGGAAAAAATTGGCCATAGCAGCCCCTTTATTAACACAAGTATATTTAAAATTTTCTTTTGAACTTTTCACCCCAGCCCTCAGTCTTCTTCCACTCCCCCTGTCATGCGGCCTATTGCCTATATTTTTGCTTTAGGCCTGCTTTTCAGGGAGCAATTATGTCATGTCAGTGGTGCCCTGTAGATTCCTCTTCTCTATGTTGCCACAAAACAAAGATTAAAGCACTGGGAGATGTTGTCATTTGACTTCCATAGAAGGATTTTTGCAGTTGGAGGTCAGCAGAATGGTGAGGAAGCTTCAGACCTCGTCTGAAGATGGGCCACATGCCCAGATACTCTATATATAGCTATAATTCCTTTATGCTTTATCATTTATTATTTTTTTTTCTAAGTCTGTCTTTTCTATTTTATTTCAGGTTATGCCACTCAGCTAACCCACCGCGCAAAAGATGGATCTGGATCATACACCGCTTTGCCGGGATCAACCCGTGGAACCTGGTAAATGCAGGCTCATTTACTAAGTTAGAAAGGCAGCAGCAGGACAGCTTTTTCGTTAATTATGTATTTATGGGCTGCCATTAGTAGTTTGGTGGCCGGCAAGAAAAGTATTCTGTGACTAGTCTATAAAATGTGTAATGCCTCCAAATTCCAACTAAAAAAATACTTTTTTACTACAATAGAGTATTTAATATTTGTCCATTATTGTATACAAAATTGGCATCTTTATTCATTTTTGCATCGCAGGCTTACGGCATACATTGTCAAAATCTTTGCAATGGCTAAAGAAATGATCCACATTGAAGATAGTGTTCTATGTAGCTCTGTCAAATGGTTGGTAAAATCCATGCAAAAACCAGATGGGATGTTCCAAGAACATTTCTCCATTGGTGCACAGTACTCAAGGGTAAGGTCATTGGACAATACCAGGTACAGCTTACAATTTTAGAAGTATGGATAAGAAAACCCTTTGCCAGTTGTTTTTACATTGTCTGAATACCCAATAAGGCAAACTTTAGAATGAGATACCACTGCCAAGGTAAAAAGTAGGGAGTATCCCAATGGGTCAAAACCATCTCTAATAACCCCATTCACAAAAAAGTTTAGCAAGATTACTAATCAGCTGGGAGCTGGTTTTTACAATGGGAGCCTTTTTTTGCATTCACTATTGTGAGCTTTTACGAGGGAGGACCCAAAAGAAACAGGACTGTCCTCCGTGTGGCTGGGCCGTAAGTGGAGGGGGTTTGACTAAGGTCAGTGCTTGTTCCCTTATCCCTCGCCAGTCAGAACCCAGGTGGACAAAAATAAAATTTAATTTGCTCCCTGAAATTTGAAATCACAATTTTTGTGTTTTCGTAATTGTTTAAAAACTATCACTGCCTGGGGAGGCATCCACCTGAGTACTGACTGACGAGGGATGAGGGAACAAGCACTGACCTTAATCAAACACCCTCCACTCGCAGTCCAACCACACGAATGGCAGTCCTGTTTTTTTTTTGGGTCCCCCCTCATATATTAGATTGTGACCCTGGTGATTGTCAAACACCTAAATTTTGTTGCAAACCCAAGTTTTAACGAACTGAACTATTTCCTCCGAACTACTACTTCCCCCTTATTACTGAAACACATCCTTCTTCAGCTACTTCAACCTCAGCTCCTCAATCACCCTCCTTCAAATACCAGCTCATCACTCCATGGCTGCATACCTGTAAATCACGATGCTCGCTTACTAGCCACCTTACTCTACTTTTACTCCATCCATGCATTCATTTGAGTGGATTGCCCAATGTACCACATCGATTAAAAAGGGACATGTACTATTTTCAGCACCATAGCACATAACAGTGCAATGTCCTTTGGTACAACACAGCGCTTTGATGAAGGTACTTTGGGGAAGTAGTCAGAATTAATTGCACTATACTAGTGCGTGAAACGAATGCCACCACGCAATGTGCTAACTAGTAATAGCATGTGTTACCACAATGCAATTATGTGAAGGTCTCATTACAGCTCCTCTCTGGCCCCAGCCATCTCCCCTTCTACAGGGCGAATAACATTTTGGTCACTTAGTTTCCTCACCATCCCAGGTCACAGTTCATCACTTCTCAACCACATCATCCCACTGTCATAGAGTTTTCCTCATACTACCTTGTTTCAGCCCCTGTTCAGACTGTTGGCAGACGGTCATCGATACCCTGTTATAATATGCTGCATGTACTTTGTGCTGCATGCTTACTTTTCAATCTGCTGGTGTTGCATATAAAGTCTTGTAAACATTATACTTCAGTGCATTTTTCCTCCTATCTTTTAGGGTGGACTGGCCGGCTCCGCAGATCCAGATGTTGCTATTACAGCTTTTGTCACCATTGCTTTGCTAGAGAGTCAAAGATTCTGTACCAATCATGTCAATGTAAGTGGATAGTAAAGAAATAATCCTTATACCATTGAGTTATGGTCAAATATCTCCAGCTGTATAAGAAAAAAACATCATATCTTACTAAAACCTCTGTATTGACCACCGTCTAGAACCTGCAGCTCAGCATTGACAAGGCCATGCGCTACATATCAGATCATTATGGAAAATTGACCAGACCACATTCAATAGCGATAACTGCCTATGCATTGGCTCGGGCTGGGAAGCTACATGATTCTACTAAACTAATGTCTGCAGCAACAGGTAATTAATCTACAAAGAATAATTTGTGTGATTGGTAGAAACCATCAGACATTGATTATATACTCTCTCAAATGTCTATACATTTGTCTAGGTCCCTCGTAATCAGCCTTGGGCACTTCTGTACATACATGTCTATACCCAATCTTAAAGTAGACCTGAACTAAACAAAGTCAAGGTTTACTATTGTGGGGAACCCCTAGAAATAATAACACTGGCGGCTAATGAGGTTTCTCTTTATTTCGGTCACTGGATATTTAGACGTTGTTATATAGATAGAGTGGAGAAGTCCTTTGTTTCAGCCTAGGACAAAAGCTAGGGTGTGCCGCTCAGTGTTTCTGACAGTTCATTGAAGTGATCAGGCAGGTAAGAATAATTATTGCAGAAGGGATATCTCCTGTTCCCTTTTGCCATGCCTGATCACATTTTTTTTAAACTTGGAACATTAGTTAGCCTCTAGCTTAGGCAAAATCCTTCAATTTCCATGTTAGGTAACTAGATCTCTGGTGCTGAACCTTCGTGGACTTACCACTGAGCACTGCTCTTCTTCCTGGGTAAATGGAGCTTAACAACAGTTCTTGTTTGGAGCAAAGGATATCAAGGCTCTGCCTCCATCCCTGGACTTGCAGGATAATGGTGCAAAGCATGGCCTCACATCATTATAGAAATGCAAGAACCAATTATGACATCAGGCAAACCCTCCTACCTATTTATTAATTTACAATCCATGTTTTCCCAAGGAAGGACTTCAATCTTGCCTATATTCTACATTAATGCAGTGACTCCTCTCCAACTTTATTATACGCTCCACCCTGGGAGCTAAACTCATGCCACCAACATTATTAAACCAGTATGAGAACTTTTGGGTAATTTTGCACTCCCATTGACTTATACAGTATGAGCATAGAAGAAGGTCAGCCTGTTGACTTTGGTCCCCACACTCAAAAATTTAGATTTGGGCTTGGATCTGTACATTTACTCAATTTACCTTTTAAACCAGCAGCAATAAATTTTCTTTTATTCTAGGCAAATCGTCCTGGGATGACTCAAATAGCAAACTATGGTATTCACAAGCACACGGCAGATTCATTTCTTTGGAGGCCACATCGTATGCTCTCCTGACTCTCCTGCAACTAGAGGAGTATGAGCTGGCAGATTCTGTTGCACGTTGGCTGATTAAATCCCATGTTGATGGCGAGAGATACGGATCAACACAAGTGCGTAAGACTTCACAATGACTCAAAACATATTCAACTGCTCTCTAGAAGCTGAACTCTGGGGAAACATATATGAAAGCTGTCTTGCCTTCTAAATGGTTTGGATTTCTGTCATTAATTATAGTCTTATGTGGCTGGGCATAAAATTGTGCAGAGGCTTCCCATAATCTCTGTAGATGAACAATGAAAGGCTGTTGAAAAACTGTTCAACTGCCAACTGGTTTAAAAGTCCAAACTGCAAAGTCGACACTTTGTTCATAACTGAAGGAACTCATAGCAACCTATGGTGGAATCCAAAGCTTCTATAAAACATTTGTTGAGAAAGTCCAACCTAGTGTTTGGTCATAATTATCTTGACTTGTTTTTTAATGTTGAACACTCACCCAAGTAGCTTACACACCTCTGGTATTTGTCAGGATCATACCCCAGCAGTCTGACAGCAAATATTACCGTTAGCCTTGTAACAATAACCTGCATTTTTCTGTGTCTAGACAATTGTCATGCTGTTTCAATCATTGGCTAAGTATCAAGAGGTCAGAGCCAATAGGATGGAGTTGGACATGGATGTATCTTTTCAACTTCCTGAGCGAAACGATATTACACGATACCACCTTAATGTGAGAAACTCTTTGAACGCCCTATCTGATGAGGTAAGACACATGCAAGGATTTGCAAGCATCATTTGCAATGTCTTGATTTGTAATATGCATATTTTAAACTCTTTGCATATGTATGTATATATATTTGCACCATAAAGTCAAATGGGATGTGTATTAGGTATATGGGTAGGTTAGAAATGGAACGTGAGTAGATTTGGTTCACCTAATTAATACAGTGGTGTCATGCTTACATACTATATTTTGTTCTAATGTTTTTTTTTTATGTTTTTTTTTAATTTTATTTTTTTAAATGCAATGAAAATTGTATACAACAAAATGAAGTGTCAAGAAAGAAAGATCCAGGTATCAAAAACCTACAAAAGGAGGTCATATCCCTATTAATACCGAAATACAAATGATTCACAAATTGGACATCACACCTTTTATTAAATATGTTTAAAAGTAGTTGAAAGATTCATAGTTTTACATTAGGCAGTAAACAATTAACCGAGCTTGGCAAAAATGGCAAAAAAAGTAATTTTCCAGAGGAACCTCTTAGTCCCCAAAAATGATGTTAGAGGTAATTTTAAGGAACCTAAACCTTTTTTTGAGTGTCTTTTTTCCAATGCGTTTCGCAGAACTGGTAAGCTTCTTCAGGAAATTTGGTTAGGAGGTAGTACCAATATAGGAGATCATAATTGGAAACACTTTGTACTGGATATACCACACTAGCCAAGTAAATGGTCCATGTAAGTAGCAAGGATCTAGTAAGTAAAAATAAATGATTGGACAAATAATGAAATGATATATATGTGTAAATGTGTATGGTAAAATTGATTGGTTAGAGTGGTCCATGCTCATGGAGAGCAGTCATTGTTGGGGTGTGTGTGATATCCAGGGCAATATGTCAATGCACATTTTATAATTTCCCACCATGATAGTCTTGTATCAGATTGCATAATTTTTACCTCATTTCCTGTCAATAGACCACATACATATGTGTTTTACTGACCTTTTTTCTTGTTATTTTCTTGTTTTATTAATAAATCAATATATCACCCTAATAAGAGAATAAATCACAATGAATACTGATTTCATTATTTTTACAGACAAAAATAAATAAAGATTTTGTGGTGAAGGCGGTAGGGAAGGGTCAAGCTTCTCTTACGGTGAGTTTATGCAATTACACACCTATTATGCAATGTTAGACATGTTTTATTGTAGATAAGACCACTAATAGGTTCTACCAACAAAGTCTTAGGACATATTTTCTAGTTGTTTTTCAATGCTATTGATTGTTTTTTAATGAAATGGGATAAAATCTATATATTTTTTTGCAAGTGGAGAACACCGTGGGCGTGATTTATTAAAATTCTCTGCAGTTGTAGAAGATAGACTATCATAAGAGAACCTGGGTGACCACCTCCCTGGTCCACCAAAACATTTGCCAACTAATAGTAAAAGAGTTTGAGGAAAACCTTTCCATACGCCATGTTGTACATCATTATTCCACATTATTATTCCATACGCCATTATTATTCTACAATGTCTCGTTCGTTATGGCATACTGTTCCATCCATGATTCAATTGATTTCATGTTCTTCCATCCCTTGTTTTTTATGCCATGTTTTATGTTCCCTACTCCATACCAGATCATTCTCAGTTTTATTATCATAGGTTGGTAAGAGGACCATTCAAAGGATTGGAATACTTTTAAACAATAATCTACCTTTTTTTTAGCTCCTTGTCTAAAAAAGATTAAATACATACACACGCTAGATTATTGTTACCTGGTTTAAAAAGGTTAAGATCGACGTGGGCAAAAATCTAGTATGTTCACAGTTGTCCCTCGCTGAAGTTCATCAATCAGCCCTGGTGCCACTGAGCAGATTTCATACAGGGATCACTGTACTTTCTTATGGAGGAGAGCCCCCTTCCCTCTCAATAGAACAGAACAGTGCTAGTTCCTTCTAATGTTATTGGAAATTACCATAAAAGACATCCAGTGATAGATGACCCTTGGAAGACCCCCGATTCAGCCAGACAGGTCAGTCATTACCTACTAGTTCATCCATTCCCGTTCTGTCTCCTGGTTTCATGGGACTGTTGCTCCTTTGCATTCCTCCTGTCTCTCTACTCCCCTATTCTGTGTCCTCAGTGATGGGCTAGTTGGTTGTGGAGATATGGGACAAATGTAGCAGACAACACGAACTGTATGACTTATTTTAACCGGACACAGTGGTCAGCACAAGGACTGGTAAACCACAGGGCTCTATTTATAAAACAGGGAACCTGATATTCCCTCAAACATTCCCTGGTTTGAATATACAAGTTCCATGCAATTTCGGTTTCAATGGCAGTAATTGATTCCCACCAGGGAATGTTTAAAGGAATGTCCAATTCTCTTTTTTAAAAAAGCCCTACAAGTTACTAACAGTCATGGCATTGAAATACTTTTTATTAATTTGATAAACTCGCTTGATTTTTAAATCAAAATTTCCTTTTTATAATAAATAACAAATGATAACCCAAAAGGAGAGTCAGCTCACATAGACAAACAATACAGTTGCCAAGACAGAAAATAATTTGACAAATGCAGGGGGAAAGGTGAAAAAGACGGGCTTTTATGGCAGCATTACCTTAAAACAAGATATTTTATTTTTACTATTTAATTTCAAAAGGTTTCAGCATAGACCTACTATGCCAATTACCTAACTAGACATAAATCTTCTATGCTAGTAGGTATTCAATGATCCCGTGTTTAAGGTAACATGCCAGGTCATATTGGTATTTATAAAATTTGTCTTGAAACCCAACGCGTTTTGCTCAAGGGTTCTTCAGGGGATTTTGAGACCAAAACTGTTTATAACATACAATATACTTTTGTTACATAGTGTAATATAGCATATCATATAGACATTGATGACAATATTGTGAAAACTAAAGGTGAGTATAAAGGCACATGTATAATAATACAAGATGGTAAAGCAGATTGATAATTGGATAGTGACAGTTTTAAAGAATATACTCTAAACTTACTTGTTGTTGGAGTAACAGTGGAGTAGGTAAGATCAGAGTTGAAGTACTGGGTATTAAAGTTTCGAAACATCATATAATTGGGAATAATTAGTCTAGATTCAAACAGATTTTTGTAAACAAAAAACAAAGGTAAGAATTGAAGATTTTTTTTAAAAAGAAAAAATAATTAGGATATAGGAAGTGAGATTTTACAGTTGGCAATGATAATAAGGATTTTTTATTGATTTAATCCTTAGTTAGTAAAGTTTTGGCAACATTTCATCCTTGGCTTTTAGGTGTGGCGGGTAAGGCAAGAAATCCCAATGAATATTTGGGGACCTTCCCATATCTCAGTATCTCAGTATATAATTAATCTGTTGAAATTTTCGTAATTCCATATAACTAAATTAAATGTGTACATTTTTTTGATAATACCACCAAATCCAGGTGACAGCAGTATACTATGAAATAGTGACAGAGAAAGAAAATGAGTGCAATCATTTTGATTTCACCATCACCGCAAGAGACGAACCTCATGGTAAGTGAAAATATCAGTGTGTGTGTATTTAGGATAAAATGAGCTGTTGAGCTGGATCAAGTTAAATCTGGACACATTTGTTCATCCCTAATTCTATGATGAACCAAAACACATGGGAGTCCAAGGAGACCAAGAATGTAGATTCAATACACTTTTCTCTAACCTTTAAGTGACACCCAACCCTGTGGGATGTGAAATTTACAAAAAATGGAACGTTGTCTATTTAAATGTTAAACATTAAACCTAAACATAACTCCTATGCTGGACAGTTCCATTCCCAACACCCCAGCTACAAATTTGCCTGTGATTCTTCCAAGGTTTGTCTCCTCCTCCGAAAAAGAGTATTAGATAATTCCAGTCACCCACCAGGACCATAATTCCATAACACTCTCTCTTTAGCCACCCCTCTTGTAGGAGTGTTTGAAAGAACCGGAACATATCCAGCACTTGGAAGAGTTGGTAGCTGGTGATGGTCAAAGTTCATGCGTCTCTGAAACATGGATGGCTAAGACCTTTTTTTACAGTCTCCCCTCTTTTGGCCCTTTACTACTTGTCACTAGGACCTAAGAGAGGCTAATTATTTTGGATGTTTAAACATTTAGAGGCTTATGGCTTTATTTTGGTATAGAGTTTATTACTTCACCTGTTCTTTTTATTGGATCCATGATCTTCCGCTCTATGTTCCAATATTATCTTCAGGCATATGGACTCTCTTATATAAATTTTGTAACTGAAGATGATAATATTTTACTAAATCTACTTCAATATCTACTAAAGCTTATTTCTTTTTTCTTATTTTTACCATTTGTATAACTATTTAAAGTGTCTAAATAAACAGATTTTCAAAAAAAAAAGGAAACTATTGGTTTTAGAATCAACTTTATTTCACTTTTTAAGTTTTTTCTTTATAATTTTAAATTAATTTAAAATGAATAATTATGTTGATACCGGTAGAGTCTTCTCTTAGAAGTGTGTTATTTAAGTGATTCTCTTTATTAGCTAACTTCAGTTATTAACATATTGACACAAAATACAAAAAGATTTCAGGATTGGCTAAGATCTCTTCTTCAGGTTTTAGTAAATCCCAAAAGCTGGTATTATAATTAACTCAAGATAGCTAATAAATGATGACTTTACAAACTTTCTGAATTATTTCTATTATTTTCTATTAATATTACAATGATAAAACATATTTTGTTATGTTGGTTTATTACATTTTTTCTTTTCTTTTGCAGTTAAAAGACCAGATAATGCTTTGGGGACAATATCTATTGAGATCTGCTTTAGGTATGATATTTTATATCAAAGTTGATTGTTACAGTATACATATTCCCCGGTCCCCTATACCATTGTTTCTATGCTTCCAGAATATGGTCACTCAGATGCAAGCCAGCATCATCTCTGGTTGTGACAAAGGATGGTCTACACAGGCGGGAAAAATCCAGGCAAAAATGGTGGTTGATATTTGAGTTGAGTTCAGGCGAAGCTTTGCTTCCTAATGTCACAGTAAACAATCCGATAATCACATCTGATGATCTTAAGATGCTGCAGTAATGATATAAAAAGCCAGGGGTAAGGTTAGGAAATAAAGGTCCATCTTCAGCTACATTGTCCTTTACAGCAAGGACAACCGTGGGCAGCTCAGTAAAAACCTCACAAAAGCTCACCTTGAATCTTCTGGGACTAGCAATCAGAGGCAGCTTTGTCTTGGTTGAGAAAAACTGATCTATAGAGAGCCATAACCTCCATGGGCAGTAAGGTCTTGGGGACTCTACAGATGAATGGCAGGAGCACAACATTATTATATCAGAAAACGTACCATAAGGATCCAGAAAAAAGAGCCTAGATTCATCTCAAGTTTAACCTTTTTATAAAACAAACTTTTTAACCCATAACAGTGAAATTCCAGTTGACAGCAGCCTCTTCAGTAGCACGATTGGATGTTGTGACTTTCATTGGTTTAATTCAGTTTCAGAATAGTCTTGGTCAGCACCAGTCCTCACCATACACCAGTCCCCCAATCTAATACTGCAGTCTTCACCTATAGCAAGCCCCTGCACGGCCTTAAGAGACTGCTTATGTCTCCCAGCACTTGGTTGCCCCCAGGACCCACCGAGCCAGGTATGGTGTCTAGGGATGGCCTGGCAGCAAACCAGAAGCCCACAGATAAAGCAGCACCAAGATTCCAACAGAGACAAGTCAAGAATACAGAGCAGAGGTCATAGACAGAATATCAATCCACTAAACAAAGTACACAAGGGCAAAACACAAGCAGGGTCACAGGCAAAATGTCAGTCCAGGCTGCGTACAAATGATAGATCAGGAATAGGCAAGGTCAGCAACAGTAAATCAGACGAAAAACACACATCAGCACAGATTAGCCAAGCTATACACTACAACAGGCACTGGTGATTGGGAGCAGAGAGGCTATAAAGTCTCAGCAGCCAGTAGTAGTACCGGGCTGAGTCAGGAGCTGATCAGCCTCTAGAATGCCCATCGGCTGTGCGCAGCCTAACAATGGATGCTGGGGATGCCATAAACCCATCAGCCTGCACAGCTAAAGGTGAGCAGGGGCTGTTGCAATCTTAATTTTCCTGGCTGCTGCAAATTACATTGCTGGACAGAATAAACAGTGTTTTATACTGTGATGGGGCACAGCACAGAGTCCCCAGACAGATCTCCTAACAGTTCCATTTCTCCTTGCTAGGGATGAGCGAGCGAAATTTTTAATTTCAATCTCGCAGCGAATACGGCCTTTCTCGCTTACAGAACATGAAAGCAAGAATGGCCTTGTGATTCGCCACAAGGTCATGTTCTCGCAGTAATCAGATGAACTCTTAATGGAGAAACACCATTCAGAGTTCGCCTGCACTCACAGCTGATTGGAGGCATTCATGTGTGCCTCCAATCATCTATGACCAAAAGTTCCCATGGTCACTGGGCTCTACTTATCAATCCAGTGACTGTGGGAACTGAACTCTATGGGAACTGGAGAAACTCTATTGAGAGTTCATCTGGAGTCACAGCTAATTGGAGATACTTGCATGCCTCCAATCAGCTGTGACGGCAGGTTCCCACTCTCCACAGGCTGTACTTATCAACCCAGGGAGCGTGGGAACCTGCACTTCAATTGAATTTGCGAAATCGGTTTAATGAAATTCGGGGAAATTTTTGCGAGAATGTCAGAGGCCTTCTCGCTCATGCTTACTCTTTGCTTCATTCTATGGCAAAAACCAGAGATGAATCTAAGTAAATGATGTTCTTTTGCATTTCTCAGGTACCGAGGAGACAGTGACCTTACCATGTCTATTGTGGATGTAACCATGATGACAGGGTATTCTCCAGATATTGATGATCTAAAGAGGGTAAGAAAATCCTAGCCAGCCCTATTATATTTTCCAAAAGTCCAACTCTAAGGGTCAACTGATAATTTTAGCGCTTTATTCTATCTATTAACTCTATTTAATAATGATACTTGTTGAACAATTTATAAATGTATGGTTTACTTTATTGTAGCTTAAAAATGGAGTGGACAGATACATTTCACAATTTGAGTTCAACAAAGGAGCAAATGATAAAGGAACTCTCATCATATATCTGGACAAGGTAAAACGAGAACTTAAGAACTGCGTGCACTAGATATATACATACCATATAAATAAATAAAATGTCAGCATTGAAGCTCAAGTCTAGGCTTCCTAAACCCTGAAATGACTTCTTTCCACCCCTCAAGGCTCTCACCAACATGCTATTTTTTACCCATTTACTGATATCTCCTGATTGGTCACATGGAGCTTCTACCAATTTTGTGATCTCTGGCATTTGGTTGTCCTGGACCATACAGAGAGCAGCACTTACATAAACACATATATATATCTCTTTGCCTCAATACACATCCCAGAGTGCAAGGCACCAAGCTAAGAGGATGGGGTCATGACTTCCTCCATTACAAGTCCTTAATCTTTCCAGTTGAGTGATGCTGGGTGTTATTTAACTTGAAGTACAGGGAGTATCTTGTTAAAAAAAGAAAAGGTACTGCAGGGGGCAGCAAATAGTAATTTAGCTAGGAAATGCGAAAAAAAAAATACAAATTACATGTACCTAGCTCCCAGCTTTCACCTCTTTTGTCATCTCATGATGCCAATGTTTCTATGTGGCCGAATTTTCAAAATGTCCCCGACCAGGTTACCTGATTTGTAGATTGCCCATTGGAGGGAGAATGATGTAGAATATGAAAATCCCTTTGTTCCTCTGCTCATTATCCCTACTAATGTTTTTTAGATTTCTCATTCAGAGGAAGAATGCATGAAGTTCAATGCGCACCGGTACTTTGATGTGAGCCTCGTCCAAGCTGGGTCTGTCACTATCTATGACTATTATACACCAGGTAAACTTCAGGAGGCAATAAGTGTATCCATCATCAGCTAGAACAATATCAGCAATAAGCAAACCAAACATAAAAATGTACAAAATATGTGCAAAGTGCCAGTAAGTTGTTTTTGTGTCTTTGGATCTACAATCTCCAGCAATCTCTAGGTGCCAGCCAAAATGTGTATAATAATTGTAATATAATTTTTTGGCATGCCTCTGGTACCACGTCCATTTTACAGCTTTTCCATCTAAAATAATTTTATCTGCTTTTCCAGAAACTCGCTGCACCAAGTTTTATCACACAGTAGAACGTGACCACTTACTGGGACACATCTGTCAGGGAGGTGTGTGTCGCTGTTCTGAAGGTAGAGTTGATTTTAAGTACAGATGTTTTTAGAAATTTTATATGTGTTACCTACGCACACTTCAAGTCATTACTTTTTATGTAAGCTTACGTTATTTCCAGACTAGAGGTGAGGTTGAGGTTTCCTGCCTTCTACCCCCCAAAATAGAATGAAAGGTTTAGCACTGCCGTCTTCCGTCAAATCTGCAAATTCTGGCTCTTTAAGAACCAGAGTAATATAAATCAGTTATTGTTAGTCACACAGGACCTGATTTATTAAAGCTCTCTGAGGCTGGAGAGGACACACTTTCATCAGTGAAGTTGGGTGATCCAGCAAATGGATGGATTTCTTCAATAGAATGGATTTCTACAAAGTCATATGCTATTTGCAAGCAAATATTTTGAATCCTGGACCAGATCATTTCCAGGTTTACTGGATCACCCAGCTTTATCAAAGTAAGTGTATCCTCTCCAGCCTTGGAGAGCTATATTAAATGAGGCCCACTGTCTTAATCATTACAGAGAGATTGCGAACCCCTAAATCAGCAAATTATGTGCAATGGAAGAGATAGAGACAATAAGGGGTTTTGTTTTGTTTGTTATTTGTTGTTTGTTTAGTTTAGTACTTGAAGGGCTTAAACTGAATGTCTTTGGTGTCAATGATCATCTCATTGTATCCATGTTGGGAGGTGTACCAGAAGATAACTCTAATAGGTCACTCTGTAATGTTGAGGTAGGCATACAAGGCTTTGTATATACAGTCCTAATAGAAAGTAATGGCGGGTGTGTTATATTGAGGGTTTGCTTAGACATTACTAGCTAAGGTTAATAGGTACTGTGATGGGGTAGTAGTAGTATTAATTCACAGAGTATACATCCCCCTCTCTTTGCTCTTCTCTCTCTCCCCCCGTCACATGGTGGGCCTATGGGGGGCAATGCACCGGTGTCTCATGCACCAATGTCTTGTATACCAGAGTCTGTTGAAAGGAGAATGCCATTTGATCCCTTGTGAAGCAATGTTATTGAATACCAAAAGGCAAAAATCTTGGAAGTAGCTTGCTTTGTTCTTCTCTCACCCTAATGTTTCTTTTCTAAAGGTAATTGCTTGATGGCACAGCAAGGAGATGCTGGCGTTACCGCCAAAGAGCGAAAAGACAAGGCATGTGAAGCTGGCATGGACTATGGTGAGATTCATACCTGTCAGAGATCTGATTTTTGGGTATTGTCCATTAGTCATAAGTAAACCCTTATTGTAAAGATTTGAAGCTTTACCAGTTTATTCAATGGCAAGATTTCTACCCATGAATTCCTATGTTTATTTGCCTGCAATGGCTACAATGGGGTGCCCCATCAAATAATTAACATGTTGATGCACTGTATTTTTCTAACATTGCCAACATTCTTACTCTCTTAACAGTGTACAAAGCAACTCTTACTGAGATTCAGTATGCCAATGACTATGACCGATATGTGATGGACATAAAGAGCGTCCTTAAGAGTGGTAATGTAGCAGATTGTCCCTTCTTGTTCTGCCACTGCTTGGTTCTCCTAGTGTTCCCATGGATGTGTAGCTTTTTTAACCCAATGTATATCTTATTAAAGTTTTCTTTTGCTCAAAAGTAAAATGTATTGGTGGCTACAAAAGAATGTGCCCCTTCTTGTTTTTAACATGTAACGTCTAATTGCATTTATAGGAACAGATGAAAATGTTCTGAACCAGAAACGAACCTTCATCAGTCATATTAAATGTCGAGAGACCTTGAACTTTAAGAAAGGGCTGGATTACATATTATATGGCACTTTCAATGACGTTTGGAAAACAGAAGCAAATAAGTAAGTGTCAATAAAGCCTTAAGAAATGAACTATTGACCTTATATATCAAAAACCATCATTCCGACAGTAGAACCTTGCTCAAAAAGGGGACATTTGGTATGAAAAACATCTAGAAATGTTATTTTGTGACTGAACAATACCATGAAATGATTACTTCTCATCAAGAGTGCTTTCTTTTGAGGCTTTGGAATGATTCCCCCTATTAGGATGGTGAGCTCCCAAAAACATGTGTTGTGTTCGTAGTCCGTAATGGGTAAAAATCAACAGCATGAAACCACAAACAATACCAGTGACTAGTCCTTTGCTATCTGACTATTTTTTTTTTTGAGCCTCACTTTGAAGCTTAAAAAAATTGCTAAGAAGTAAACTTTTTGGCAGAAAAGACTTGTCATGACTTGACTGCCAAAATATTTTGGAGTGTAAACTG
>NC_092859.1:9437379-9518895 GCF_032062135.1 Pyxicephalus adspersus
GGGAAAGAATTAAATAAGTTGATGGTGATTAGGTTGTGATCAGAAGGAGAAATGGCATGTTTTCAAGGTGAGTGAGGTTGCAGAGTTTGGAGAATACCAGGTCTAAAGTGTGTGCCTGGCGATTCTCCATCACAATGATAGGCTCCTAAAATCTTACCATAACTCAGTAATATGTCACCTGGTGAATGGAGCCAGGTCCTGTGTACCCTTGCTGTGGAGACAACTGGGGCCACCTACTATAAACCTTAAATTGAGGAAAGTAAATGAGATTGTGCCTATGGAAGATCTCACCTCTCCATTGCACCAAAGAAAATTTCCATACCACTTGTTTTTATTGGAGGAAATGCCAAGAGTCTATTGAGTACAGAGCATACCTGAGCCCAGAACTGAGCACCTCTTTGACAACTGCATATTGTTTGCAGTGAACACAGTAATCCTTCAATGTATCACACATGGGTGACCCTTCGCTAATTCCCTTATTCCTATATCCCCCTCCCTTTTTCCTGATAACTCCCATTCCCATTCCCCCTCTCCCCTTCTTTCTTTATTCTTGTTTTTTCCTTTACTCTTGTCTGTTTTGTGTATGTGTCTCCAGGTCAGCACCAGGATGTCTTTGGGAAGTCTATTGTTTTGTTTAAGATACGCCAAGGCATATCACTTTTTGGATGTGTGTTTTTGAACTTACTTTTTTTACTGTATGGTTCTTTATAAAAAATGTTTTCCTAAAACAAGAATGTTACGATCAGAAAATGAACAGCACTACATTGGGCTGATTTATTAAAGCTCTCCAAGACTGGAGAGAATGGATCATGGGAAAACTTGGGTGATCCACCAAACATAGAATGGATCCATTTTCCATTGATTGGCAAAAGTTTTCAGTTCTGAACCAGATTCATTCCATGTTTGCTGAATTACACAGGTTCATACAAGGTCTATCTTCCCCAGAAGAACTTTAATAAATCTAGCCAAATGTATAGCATGCATCACGTAACATGCACATCTCCTCANTTTTACTCTAGATGAGAGAAAGCCTTTATTTGAAGCCTTATTTAATATTACCTATCTATTCTCTTAGGTATTCCTATATCATTGGAAGCAACTCCTGGGTAGAGTGGTGGCCAAACAAAAGGGAGTGTCAGAGTCCAGAGTACGAGGAGCTATGTGATAGTTTTGAGACCATTGCTGAAGAATTGTCTCTGTTTGGCTGTGAAAAATGAAGACTTTCTGTATACTTTAGTGATCAATGCCGATGTGAATCACAAATATATTTTTAACTGTATGTTTTCCACTGTTCACAGTTTCACTTTTTCTATAAAAAAAAGCACTTTTTGGGTTTTCAACAGTGTCTGTTACTTTGGTTATTTTATTTAAGCAAGAAGTTTTAGCACATTCAGTAGATTTGGGGAGATCAGCCTCTAGGGGGAGCTATGGCTTGTACAAAAATGCTGTCAGCCCTGAGAATGGTCAAGGTGCAGAGTCTAAGCAGTAACAAGGTCTTCTCCAGAGCCTCTAGCAGTAGGATGCTGTGCTGCTGGTTACTGCTAGATTTCGGTCCTTGGGCACACCAGGGTGGGTAGGATAATGCACTGTTCCAAATCACTAGGCGGAAGAAATGCTTGTCAGAGACAAGCCAGCGGTCAAGAACCAGAAATCCAGGAAATGGACACCGGTGGCAGGGGGGCCACCACAGACACAGGAGAACCCAGGGGACACGGGAAGCGACAGGAGGCACAGGTGACACGGGAGACACAGGGATAACTGCAGACACAGGTGAACAGTAGAACAGCACAAGGGAACAGGCAGGGAAACACTAGACTGAAAAATAAGGGGTTAACACGGGAGCTGGACAGGGAGAGCACTGAATTAAACAGCAGGTGTAAAGGAAATGCTCATCGTGGCTAAGGGGCTCTGCATTAGTGGAGTGGAGACAAGTTGCTATGTCTGAGCGAGCTAAATAGCCTGGAATGATTTATAGGCTATTTCCTGATTGACCGGTGGGATGGGGAAAACTAATAAAACTTGGAAGAGCAGGTGCACCCAGGGTCAGAACTGCCGGCATGCACAGGAGAGAGGTGCCTGCACTTTTGCAAGGAAGAGGTAAGTGTGACAACTAGGAGCACTGTTTAGCAGTCCAGGAGCTGCAAAATATTTATCAGGAGCCAAGAGGAGAAGAGTAAAGTGTCTGCAATTCTCTGTGACCAGTGACCAATCATGCAAAGCTTGTGCCAGTGCAGGGGACAGAGACAGCACTCCCTGATTCTCCCACAGGTCAGCCCCAGTGATGTTTTTTTTCCGTAATGCCATACATGGTTTTCATTCACTGCAGGAATGGTGTACGTTATAATGTGGAGGTAACCTTTTATCTCTCCAGTTTCCTATAAGCAACCCTCTTTCTTGTGTTATTATTGAATGTTGAGCAAACTTAAAACCTTCTCCATACTTCCTTCCTCATATGTCAGTGTTTCTCAACCAGGGTTCCCTTGAACCCTATAGTTCCTCCAGAGGTTGTTAGGAATCTTTTGAGCAATGGGAAGTTTGTGCCTCTCAGGTCAGTTTAAGTGACCCTTCAATTATCTTTTTGGCTACCTGTAAGGGTGACATTCTTCCAAATGGCCAGCAATTTAAACATTCTTTCTACTGATGGCCACACTAATGTACTGTGAGCTGTGGATATAGTAATTGTAGGAGGCGTTCCCTGAAGACTTGACAGTTATTTCAAGGTTTTCTCCAAGACTTGAAAAGATTGTGAAACACTGGCATAGAGAAACCCAGAGTGAAGTCAAACAGCCTAAAGATCAATAAACAGGAGGTCCTTTACCAGACAACAAGACCAAATCACAGAGCATGTCCAGGGATAAAGCCAGATTTTTTTTTTTTAATATCAGACAACCATACTAGAGATCTTTGGAGTAAAGAAATCTTCCCTCAAATTAAAAAGGTTGGCAAACACTGCCCTAAGCTAAACTCACTCTCCAACAATGTTACATCTACAGCCTATGTTATCAGCTCTCCTCTGCCACTGTTGACAGGACAGAACATCACAAACTGAAGTTCCTTTGTGTTGTATATTTGCTTGTGTGTGCAAAATTTAAAACCCTGCATTACTATGATTTACTGAATTGCTTCATGACTCCACTGAGTTCAGTATGTGTAAAATTAATACCCTGACAGAAAACGTCAGCAAGGACAGGGGAGTTCTCAGCTCTGCCTCCCACACATCAGCACACTTTGCATTCCATATTGTATTAACACCAACATATTTGGATAAAGCCTCCATAAAAACTCCACATTTAAGGAAAATGCATTAAAAATACTTAGAAAATAAAAGAAAAACGAACTGCAATAGTTCAAATAGCTCATAGTACTCTGAACAATAATTTGTTAATTATTTGTTTTTAGAAATAATTATTTGTTTTTAGAACAATAATTTGTTGTTAGAAATACATGAATGTAATTCTATATATTTTTTTAAGGGCATATGAGGCTTTATTTATAAAACAAGGAATCTGACATTCCTTCAAACATTCCCTGAAGGGAATAAATTACTGCAATTCAAACACATAGACCTGGAAGAGTCCCACAAGCGAATGATGGAGGCAATGAGCCTGATTCATCAAAGCTCTGCAAGGCTGGAGAGGATACACGTTCATCAGTAAAGCTGGGTGATCCAGCAAACCTGAAATGGATTTCATCCAGGATTGAAAACATTTGCTAACAATCCATTCCAGGCTTGCTGGATCACCCAGCTTCAAGGATGAAAGTGTATCCTCTCCAGCGTTGGAGAGCTTTAATAAATCAGGTTCATTGTCTGATTCCTTATTTTATAAATAGAAACCATGATGTGATATTCTGAGAAGTGTTTAATTATTTGATATAGTTTGCCATCGATTGTCACGCATTTGTGTCCAGGCAACAGAACACTTAAAACAGGTAGTTTATCACATGATTAACTGAAGACATACATGATATTATCACGTAAACAGCCGATATTCACTTGGTAAACCGACCCCATTACCTCTATGCAATGGTGAATGAGCCCTTATATAACCTTATAACTTTAAACATGTGAACATTGTGATAAAGGAAAGTTATAATTGAGACAAAAAACAATTCTGATTGGTTTGCTATTTACATTATCGGCTTTAATTCAACTACTCAGATATTATACTCTGACAAAGAATTTATATTTTCTTTTTTAATGCATCCTGATAATGCAACACAATTCCACATTTATATAAAAAAAAGTGTAGATCATTATTAAATCATGCATGCTTTAAAGATCATATCTTCTTCCAGCTGCTGGGCTTTCTCACAGAGATAGGAGTTTTCAGGATTCTGGCAATCTCTTTGGTTCGGGTACCATTCAAACCATGTGTCTCTGCCTATAATGTAGAAAAATCTGCAAGAAGAAGAAAACAAGTACAAACTTATTGTTGAGGAAGGGGACCCAATTAATACATTTGTTGCCCCATGGTAATTGCTGGGTCCAAGACGTTTCAGAATTTTATATTAGTTATATTTGGAAGCTAGCAGTATGTTTTACCAATTTGCTTTCCCACCGCTGCTTTCCCACAGCTGTTTGTTCAAGTTGGGTAAGTGCTACAGATCCAATTCCTGACATCTGCATGCCTTTTCTGATCTGCTACTTTTATTCCCACCACCATATGGCTTTTCCCACCTTGTCCCAGCCTACTATGTTCCAGCAATGGGAGGTGGACATTGGTTGACTTCACCTGCTCATTGATATATCATCTAGACTGAACATCACAATCAAAAATTGATTTTAATCAAAAAATCTCACAACAGCACAGGATTGTGAGAGCTCACGATCATTAGCAAATCTTACATATAGTCATCTCTCCATGCAAAGTGGGATTTATATACGTTGAGGTGTCATAAAGGATTTACATCATCTATCCATCGGTATATAAGTAAAGATACTTTTTGTGTTGCCTGTGGACATTAGCACTGACTAGTCTAGCTCCATCTCAGGACCCATTACCATAGGAGTATGTGGTAGTGAACAATGGTATCATTTGTAATGTGGATTATACAATCATAAATATGATGCCAGCCTGAAGAAACAGATTCTGCAAATCATGTTGAATAGTAACTTGGACTTAATGTAAATTGCATACAATGAAAAGTTTGTTTTTTTGTTTTAATAGGTGAACAAATTATGCTTTTATGCAAAAGAATACAAGATGTGATTGAACGGGAACTGCCTTGTGAATTGTGTTTTTAATAACCCAGAATTGTAAATGTTTTCTTATGAAATAGTCACCAAACAACATCACCAAACAAAGGAGTGCCATAGTAATGTAAATAACTATACAACCCTATGTTTTGATGTTTGTGATGCAGAATTATGGGCCGGTGGACAGTATGCGTTATTTGCATGAGGTTGGGTAGTTGACAGGAGACGCCCTACCAAACTACAATTACAAAACAACCCTTTTAATGCTTTTACCAACTTTTTAGTCATTCTTTAGGATGGTAGACTGGGATTACATGTCTCCACAATTGGAAATACATACTTGCATACTAAAACAAACAAAAGTGAACATTTTGCCCCGATGTATTAAAGCTCTCGGAGACATGGAATGGATCTGGTCCAGGATTGAAAACATTTCCTAACAAACAGCTAATGACTTTTATAAAATCCATTCCATGTTAGCTGGATCACCCAGCTTCATTGATGAAAGTGTAATCTCTCCAGCCTTGGAGAGCTTTAATAAATCAGGGACTTTAAATCACTTTAAAGCAAAATTGTATTCCCTATGGGTGGAGTATACATTTTAGCACACTGTCAACAATATGGTGGTTACTCAGTAGGGTTCTGTGGAACCCTTAGGCTCCTCTAGAATCGCTCTGGATTCCATGAGCACTAATATACTGTGAGCTAGCAGACATAGTAATTAAAGCTGGGGTTCCTGAGGACCTTAAAATTATTTCAAGGTTTCCCCCATGTTAAAAAGGTCAAGAAACAATGAGCTAGGTTATCAATACTGTTCTTGCACCAATGCAGCGTAATACATGTGTTAAGTGTTGTCACCATAGAACATCTGGTGTGCTACAAGCAAAATATCTAGGTGAAAAAAAAGGAAAAAACCCTAAAAAAGTATTTACAACTAAAGACTGTTAACCATCAATGTATTATTTGTTTGCACTTATGTTTAGTATAATGTCTTACCTGTTTCCTTTAGATTTATTGCATGTCTAAATAGGATTATGGGCCAAAAATCCCAGGGGCAGCATGGTGGCTCAGTATTTAGTATTCTGGCCTTTTCAATGCTAGGTGCCAGGTTCGAATCTCGTCCAGGACACTATCTGCAGGGAGTTTGCAAAGGTTTCCTCCCACATCCAAAAACATGCAGGTAGGTTAAGCAGCTTCCCCCCAAATTGCCCTTAGACTGTGTTAATGACATATGACTATGGTGGGAACATTAGATTGTGAACCCCTTTGAGGGACAAATAGTGACATGACCATTAACTTTTTAAAGCACTGTGTAATATGTTAGCATTATATAAATAAAAGATAATAATGTAGCCTACTTTATACTATTCTTTGAAATAGAATGTTCATTACTAGGCTAGATAAGAAAATCAGTAGTAGATAGTAGAACCTCAAATTTCTTTAAGGCTTACCCAGACGGCAGATTCCAGAAATCCTCACGTTTACCCCAGATAAAGTAATCTCTTCCCTTCTCCAAATTCAAAGAATGTTGACATTTCCTTTGATATAGAAAGTTACGTTTCGACCCTGTATTTAATACATCTTCACCTAGAAATCCAAAAAGTTACTTGAATTTTCTCTTTTAGCATCGTCAATGAGACTATAAAGAAATGGAATTACCTTCTTTTAGAACAATTTGAATGGTCATCACATAAGTGCTGTAGTCGCCATTATTCTTTATGTCACTAAGTGTTGCCTTGTAAGCTGTGGAAGAAGAGAGTGCATTAGTTATAGTATAAATTATATGAAAAATAAGTTCAAACTCCAAGCAAGGTAAATATTCAGTTTGAATTCAGCTGTTGTACTTGCTACAACTTTTGTAGTTTTTCCCAACCAGTCTTGAGATTCCACCAGCTGCACAGCACATGCAAGTTGGTTAACTATCTGCCTTTAAGCGGTGACTGGGAAATAAAAGAGTAAAGACAAACCAATGAGGACAAAGCAATTAATTAGTTCCTCTTTCATTCCATGAGTTCCTATTCATAGGGTTGATTTCATGAGGCTGATATCAGGAAATAATCAAGTGTTGTGCTGAAAGAGGACCTAAGCTGTGGAACGAAAAGGGGTAAAAGTCTATTCACCAATAATCCTTACAACAAGAAGCATATGGATGGACAGAGAAGCCCCTTTTTGAAAAGACTACTTGAGGCAACTAGAAAAGGGTGGCCAACTACCTTCTTACCACTCAGTCATTTAATTTGATTGATTTGTACGTTTCTGGCTGGTAAATGCTGTACAGGCTCGACCATCCCAGGTCCCCTGCTAGCTGACATATTTCTATAAAGTTGATGACCACATGAAACAGGCTACAATACTCCTGGTCTGGAGGGGTCGGAGATGTAAAACTACAATACACTTGGCATTCCTTCTTCCCCTTGTTGCCAAGGTTGTCATGGTTGTGTCAGACTACAGATCCTCCTTCCCCTCAGCATTTGTGTTGACCTTTGAGCCATACTTTCCTTCTGCCTTCCTGCTTTGCAATTTCATGGCTATGTTATGCTAACCATAGGGTGACAGGGTCTACATTCCCTGGGGGTGCTGGCATTCTGCTTCTGCCACTTCTCCTGCTGCCATGCTGCAAGAGACTTGGGTTGCATTGGAGAATATTAGGTTGAGCAGCTACCAATCCCTAAAAGGGGCCACCATCCACACAGGAAGAATACAGACACTGCATTCTACAGGAGACCATGCATAAAATGAGAACGTGACATACAAAAGTACTTCAAGGAAAATAAACAGCACAGTTGCTCATCCCCAGAAGTAAAGCAAAAATAAATGATCATTTCTCCCCATGCACTTTCTGTAGGCCCTCATACATTACAGTTTCCAGAGTTTCCCATATGTTAAGTTTTTTGCAGATTGGATAGATAGATTATAACAAGTAGCATTTATACCATAGGTCACACTTTCCTCACAAATCTTGTTGTACAGAAAATCAGGATTATTGTCATCTTTCTGTTGTTCAATGTAACAGTTTCCTGAAAAGAAATTAATGTAAAAATAAAATTTCCAACTGTGCATAAAACTTCAAACATCTTCTTCACAGAAACCTCTATTTGTGCATCATCTAATATTATAGTCTATCCCTGTAGAGGTTACAGGACCACCCACCTTAAACCTGCATACAGCAAAACTCCATAGTAAAAAAATTATAATTCAAATATGACTAAAAAAACAAAACAGCATCAACCTGCAATACCCTTTATTCCGTAGCTGCTATCCGTGGTAATTTCTGTTCACAACTAGATGCCCTCAGTCTTGCCAATGAAGAATATCACTCTTACCAATGATCTGTAAGGGTGATATTCTTCCCAATGGCCAGCAATGTAAGAGGATATCTTCCTGCTGACCACCTCACTAATGTACTGTGAGCTGTGTATATAGTGATTATAGAAGGGGTTCCCAGAAGATCGAAAACGTATTTAAAGGGTTCTCCCCATGTTAAAAACATTGAAAAACACTAAACTAGAGGAATATTTTTTCTCCATATTTATATTTGGTATTAGGTTCAAAGCAGAAGAAAAAATGAGGTGGACTTGCCTTCAGTACAGCGGCAATTATCTTCTATACAGATCATGCCTAGATCGTTAATGTTCTCCACCATGTGATAGAACTTAGAGCATCGGTTATCTGAAAAGAGAAAATATAGTTCTGAAAATAGAGGTATGATTAGAAAAATTACCTAACAAGTCAGATAATAATCTCAATTTAAAGTGTCCCACCACTATTTCAGGAAGACAGAAAAAGGTTAGAGATTCTGGTACATCACTAATGTTACTCCCAAACAAAGCCCTCCTCCATCATGCATTGGTCCACATTTGAGAGCTGAGCATTGGTCTTTATTTTAGCTAATAAAATGAGGGAAGGTTGTTGTTGGAACATGCTAGCATTATCTATTATTTTCTCTTGTCTATGGTCACATTTATCTAGCAGAAGACCACTTTTCAATGGTCCATTAATAAAAGCGATGCAGTTCTAAAAAAACCCAAGAAAAGTCCGACAAGGTTGGTGCTACTTGGTGTTAAATTTTTAGGTGTCTATAAAGCATTGAACCTGACATTTATTGAACCATAGCACATGGGTGTGAAAGGTTCTTCACCGGGAAATTTTTCAGTGAATCTCAGATTTTTTGAACATATTTACTTAAAAATAAGGGTGAATCTCCATTTAGTTCAATCAAAACCCAAATGGTCATAATTCCAGAGTTTAAGCCAATAATATGCATTTTAGAAAGAGATAACTTATGTCAACCAACAACCACGGGTTAACCAACAGTCTTTTACTCGATCTATGTTGTTCCCTCAGATTTCCACTGATGATCACCATCAGAGTAGCTACAAATAAATGACTGTTAAAGTTTAGAAAGGTGAGTATTCTTACCTGGAGTGTGATAGTCATATATGGTGACAGATGCAGGCTGTAGGTGATCTGCCTCTGAGTACTGGTGAGTATTAAAGACTAGGCATTGTTTCCAAGTGTGAGAGACCTGGCTCAAGATAAAAAAGAGCATTAGATAATGATAGGGCAGAACTAAAAGAAGGCAGTAGCAACCATAAAACCAAAGTGGACAATAGCAACATGTAACCTGCAGTAAATAAAAGTAACCAATCAAGTGTCACCAAATGTAAAGTATCGGTTAATGATTGGCAGCTGTAGAACAACATTGGGATTACATAAAGCTTAACACGTAACAAACACCTTAATCCAGTGTTTCCCAACCTGGGTTTCACCAGAGGTTGCTAGGGGTTCCTTGAGCAATTAAACGTTTGTGACTCTAAGGTCAGTTTAACAGATCCCAATGATATTTTTGGCTATCTGTAATGATGGGAACATTCCCAATAGGCAGCATTCAATAATTTTCCACCAAATTGATTTATTTACAAAAATTCTATCGCAAATGCACACAGTAATTGCATAGCTAAAGATGAAGATAGTATTGACACTAAAATCACAAGATCGGGTGGGGATATGCCACAAGTGACAAAAAAACCAAAACATGTAATGTGATTCCTTAAATCAAAGCAAACCAATGGTTCTCAAACCATTTGACGAGTTATCAAGAATATTGCTTGATTATTGACAGTAAATATCATTTGTGAACAACAATGCTAGGGGTATCAGTGGGAACTTATCAGAACTAGAATCAGCATTGATTTTGTAGTTGCGTTGTAATGTAATTTAGCAGGTTAAAGTGTTTTAATGTAATGTAGACAAGTTGTTCCTGGTGAAAGGAGCTAGTAGGATGATTTACAGTAGCTTAATTACTCCATTTAAGAGACCTAAGTCCTGATGGACGCAGTGGGCTGGCTGTTGGGTAGCATTATACAAGTTAAAGGGTAGAAGAGTCTGGAAAAGAGGGCATTTGTAGACATTTGCCTGAGGACTGCCTTAAGTAACGTCATCTTGGAATACCTAACCAGGAGAACCATGTGATGACTCCATGAATTATTAAAATATTCAATGAATGAAAAAGCACACCTGGGACAGGCTTGGATGGAAATGGTTAGATGATGCTGGACATCTATCAGTCAGGAAAAAAGGTGAGTTCTACCTGATTTGTTGCAGCTTGTAATGCACACTGGGCCTGGTTTATTAAAGCTCTCCAATACTGGAAAATTGACTATCATTGGGGAACCTGGCTTACAGCAAACCTGAATGTTTTCAATCCTAGACTAGATCCATTCCAGTTTTGTCGGACCACCCAGGTTCTCCCATGATATCCAATTTTATTGGAGAGCTTTAATAAAGCAGGCCCAGTGTGCCTTAAAAGCTGCAACAAATCAGGTAGAACTCACCTTCTTTCCTGACTGATGGATGTCCAGCATCATCCAACCATTTCCATCCAAGCCTTCTACAGCCTTTGGGAGGATTCATGAATCAGGTCCATTCATGGTCAGGAGTTTTATTATTACCAAAGAAGGTTCCCTGAAAATAGTTTACCCACCCGGCCGTTAAACCCGACCTTGGTTCGGGGTAACAACACTTGCAAAAAGTGTTACACCCGAACTTCTGTCAAGTGGTTAAACAAACATTATATTGCAATCCGATTGTCATACATTGTATGACAATCGGGTTACAACTGAAAGAATATTACCTGGTCCCCGCAGCTCCTCCGGACACGTCATCTCCTTTCCTTCTTCTCCCGGCGAGTGCAGTGACGATCTCCGGGGTTTCCCGGTGACGTCGCTGCATGCGTCGGTGCGGGAGGCAGGGCGGGAAATTCAAATAACTTTGTATTGAGCTCAATACAAAAAGGCTGTATTGAGTCCAATACAAAGAAATCTCTATATAATATATATAATATATAAGCCACTGTACAATTACATTACATTATACACTATTTTTTTTTAAAAGATTTTGTTTTTAAAGATTTTTTTTAATGTTTTATGAAAAAAAAATTTATTATTAAATTTATAAAATTTTGGACATATTTTAGTAAATTTTGCGGTAATTCTGTGAATTATAAGTAATTATTGAGTAATTCGGTGAATTATAGCCTACAATCTAAAATAAATTTTCATGCAAAAAATGTAACACTTTTTGCATGGAAGTACAGAAGTGCGGAAAGAATTAGAACACCCGACGTTCGCGTACGCGTCCCTTGCCGATTCCTGATGATGTCCGTGCGTGCGCCCGTCGATGGGGGTCGTAGCGGGAAATTAAAATATTTTGTATTGGATTTAATACAAAGTCCTGTATCCAATACAGAAAAATACAAAATATATTTATGTGGTTTTGTCTATAGGTATTTGACGTTGGACTTTGTTTTAAAATTTACCACACTAGGGAGGTGTTTTAGAAAAATATATTACTATACAGTATACTGAATTATTCCATTTTCAATATTTTTGATTTATTTATGTATTCTTGTTCAAGCTGATTTTTGTGTTTTCATGAAAAACAGTGTACCGCTTTTAATACAGAAATCTAGACATCAGTGAAACGCCCAGGTGGTTAATCTTTTTTTCATTTTCCCTGTTACAGCAACAGAATACAACAAACAGAAGTGCAGTGTGCATGTGTATGCCTACTTTAAAATAAATTAAACAGTGAACTATGCCCCTAGAAGCCTCCAGCTTCTAATGTATCATCCCGTTAGCATAACAGGGTAGATTTGTTTGATGGGGGGAGATCTTTATGTTCTGACGATGCCTTAATGATAAAATTTTAGGGGGTGTTTGCTACAGGTATCCCTCACTTGCACCTCTAATTTTGTTCACCTGCCCCCCCCCCCCCTTAATCCAGTGAAATCGAGGTTCAGGTGGTAGAAGCCTCCAACAATGTGTAACAGGGTAGATTTTTTGATGGACAGAGTTCTTTATGTTCTGACGATGATATAACAAATACATTTTAGGAAGTGTTAGTGACAAGTGTCCCCCACTTGCAACCACATTTTTGGTTTTGTACATCTCCTCATTCAATAGAAATTGGGATTCAAAGTAGGGAATGGGACAGGGTAGTGTAGTATGACATTTCTAGTTTTGTGACAGGTAAGTAGAAATTCGCACCTCCTTGCTGTTAGTCGCCCCAGGGATCCATAATTTGTATGTTTAATTTCCGGCTTCTAGACACACTTAATTTTAAAACAGCAATCCTGATGTTCACTTTTCACAATTTTTTATTATTATGACCCCCATATTTTGAAAGTTGTTAAAGTTGGGGAGATGAAATTTGGTACTGCTAGCTATGAGGGCCCCCTGTGTACCCTAAAAGTTTCAGGTCCGTATGACATACTGTTTATGAGACATGGAGGGTTGTATTGGGAAAGATAAAAGGCTGCAGAACATGACATGCAGCGGTCATACACAAACACAGCTGTGAACCTTTACAGATGATGATGTCATTGTACATGCCCATTTGTACACACCCCCTGGTAGATTTATTTCAGGGGTAGATTTTTTCATTACAACACTGGAAGGGGAATCCCGCTCCTCCGCAGTGTCTATGGGAGGAAGGAAATCCCCCATCAGTGATCTCCCGTCAGCGGCTGAAAAGAGCCACAACAAGGAGGCTGAAGAGCTGCCTGCAGCTCCGGAGCGTCAGGTTTGCAACCCCCGGTGTATCAAAATAGAGTCACTAAAAATTAAGACTTATTAATTTGCATTTACCTTGCTTAGGTAGAGAATGAGAAGGCCTTTAGAACAGGATTCTTTGTTGAAGTCAATGCTCATGTCCTTTCTTTCCTTTAGCTGTTATAATTAGTTCAAAATAGTTAAATAAATTAAACCGAAATAACAATATAAGAGGTAAAGCATGGTAAAGTAGAACTATGGCCTGAAACCCTCTCATTCTGATCAGTAATGTCTAGAAGGGGGACTTTATGGGAAAGTGAATGAAGTTTTTTTTTTTTTTACTTTAGGAAACTTTGGCTATAATAACTGGATTGGGTATATGTGATAAATGTAACATTTTGGATGGATTTTTTATTACTTTCAGGATGATCACTAGGACAATTACAGAGGATACCTCTTCCTACTTGTGGATATACAGGGAAAAGTAAAAAAGAACAAAAAAGGTATATATGTTCTCTAATCTAGTCATACCATAAAACAGTTGACAATGTATGAAGAGGAATTTAGAAGCTGTATTACATTTAAACCTGTATGTGAAAGCGGATGGGTAAGTGAAGTTATACTACTGTATACATTTACAAAAACAGAACGGATCGATGAGGCCTGATTTATTAAAGCTCTCCAGAGAGGATACACTTTTATCGGTTAAGCTGGGTGATCCAGCAAGCCTGGAATGGATCTGGTCCTGGACGGAAAACATTTGCTAACAAATAGCAAATAACTTTAAGGAAATCCATTCCAGGTTTGCTCCAGCAACGTTTGCCTCTCCAGCCTTGTAGAGCTTTATTACATTAGGCCCAGGGTGTCAAATCTTCTAATAAGGATGGGGTTTATTTGTGATTCCGCAGTGGGTTTGCATCAAACTTCAGGCATCCTCCATTCAAACTAACCATAATGACCACAACTAGGGTACAGACCTGGAATTCCAGGACTTGAAGACCCAATTATAATGGGGACAGCAGGTGTACAACCAAGAAACAATACGTACTGTGTTTCCCTGAAAATAAGACACTGTCCTATATTTATTTTTCCTCAAGAAGACACAATGTGGCTTATTTTCAGGGGATGTCCTATTTTTATTAAGTATTTAAGTATTTTATTTTTATTAGGTATTTTTTATCAGGGATCCAGTGAGAACTGGGTCCAATATGCACAGTGGAGCTGGGATGATCTCACTTGGCTCAGTAGCAGACTGCTTGCTGAAGCTTTTCCCCTATCCCCTGGTTTTTGTGGGGGGCAACCCACAGATCCCACAGATTGTTGCTGGTTGGTGCTGCCAAGCTTTACTTCTTCCCCCGAGAACACACAATACCTAAAACAGAGCGTCCTGTTCCTCACTTCACTGAGGAGACTTTTACTTTCTATCCTCCCTCTATGCCTCAGCTTGCAGCAGGCACAGAATGACACGCCTATCACCATGTCTTATTTTTGGGGTATGGCTTATATTGCGCAAATGCTTAGAAATCCTGCTACGGCTTATTTTATGGGTATGTCTTATTATCGGGGAAACACGGCATATACAGCAATGTACGGACCAGAGGACTCAAGCAGTGATGGGGGAACTCATCGAAATGATTACAGCAGTACTAAGAAGACCCAGGAACTGAGAATATGAATGGGGACACTTTAGGTACAACAGGTGTACAACCCCAGAAATCCAACAGGGGCATAATGGACACCGCAGTTGTGCAGGCTCCAGAACGCAATGCACAGATCTCACTAATAGAGTCACTAAAAGGGGCTGTAAAATGGGCTGTAAGAAGGTTTAACTCTCCAGCATCTACTAAACAATAAAAGCTTTGGGTAGACTGTTCCTTCAACTAAAAAGCAACTTGTAAAAACTGAAGCAGTTTTGGTTGTATCTACATTTCCTGGATCACCCAGGTTCCCCCATGATAGTCTATCTAATCTTGGAGAGCTTTATTTAATCAGGCCCAGTGAGTTTAGAATTATGCAGCCTCCAAAGAAGCCGTTATTATTGTTATTATTAGTAAATATATTTACACTTACCTTGTTAAGGTCATTTATATCTGGGAGAAAGCCAGACAACATAACTACTTCCACTACAGCTACAGATAAGTAATTTAGTTTCAACGACCTTGAAATATTAAACAAATACATGAGTAGGTTGAATTAATAACAAAAACAGATGAATAGAAAAGATCTCTGATGTATGAATCTGTCTGGAGTTAAGCTGATGTTTTGCCTGGCATTGCATATATGTTTCATGTTGGGTGCATGCATGACAACTAATAGGTATGACCTGTATTCAATACTTCTGAAAAAGATCACAGACTGTGCTTTTATCTAGTTGTTACTCCAGAAAGAAGCAGCCAACTTTCTTCAGGCTTCGTTCATAGTCAACATCTACTTCCTAAACTGGGAAACTTGCTCAGAGATTTAACAATTACGTAAATCCCGGAGCTTGTCCAGCAATTTCCACTAATGTCTAAATCAGTGTTTCTCAACCAGAGTTCCGTAGATCCCTAGGGTTCCTCTAGAGGTTGCTAGGGGGTCCTTTAGCAATGAACAACGTTTGACTTTTCAGTCCGTTTTATAGATACTAATGATCTTTTTCGCTATCTGCAGTGGTGACATTTAAAATGTATTAGGTAAATTAAAACAAATACCTGACACAGATGGTCATAGCCACAGTAGATATTACATTTTTAGGTTTGTCAGCTGTAGGTAAAAAATAAAACAAGAAATTGAATAAAGACAAAACCATTACATCTTTTTAACCATATTGCAAAAATAAGTACATATTTTCATGGGATCCACTAAGTCTTTGTATAGTATTCAGATTGGAATATGGAGGATCAGTTGTAGAAGCATCTGAGATTATAATTATACATATCAACGTGCACATATCTTATGGTCTATACCAGTGTTCTTCAGTGTCCTTCAACCAGGGTCCCATGAAACCCTAAGGTTCCTCAGAGCTTGCTAGAGGTTCTTTGAGAAATTTGTGCCTCCCAGGCAGTTTAAGTTACATCAATGATCATTTTGACTATCTGTGGAGGTGACATTCTTCCCAATGGTCAGCAATGTAGGAGGCATTCTTCCTACTGGTCACCACACTAATGTATTGTAAATTGTTGATATAGTAATTATAGAAGGGGTTCTTTGAAAACCAGAACATTTCAAGAGTTCCCCCTTGTTAAAAAGGTACAGAAAGGCTGGTCTAAGCAGCAAGCCAAACGTGTGTTCTTGACCCAGTTGTGTTTCTACCAAACTATAAAAGGAGAACATGACTATGCTGTTGCATAGACTTTTTTTTGCAAGACATGCTTATCAGGATTACAAATCTTTAGGTAGGTAAAACAACTTATACATATGGATTTCAACTATATACTCACCCAGATACTCTTCATGGGCTTTCACAGACAGATCATAACTGTCACAGTTCTTTTTGACGTCAGAAGAATAATAATATGATTGCATTACCTAAAGACAGAATTGAAGGGTAACCAATAAAGAGAAATAAAACAAAAAATTTGCAGATAACAGAAGTACATATGGGCCAGAAATGCACCAGTCATGTTGCTGCCTCTTTTGTGATCCCAACATGTTATCGCTAAAACTTTCTGGATCTTGTAAGGATCTTCATCATAGACCCAGTGGGAAGTGTCCACATTACCTTCCAAAGAGGTATTGGTTGGCATAATGTTTTTTGTGTGATACAATACCTAACCCTTTAAAATATGTGTTTGTATAGATATCTTATGAGTGGAATATAAGAATAGTGGGCAGATTTCTATAAGCATGATCATTTTGATTATGCTTTTGTTTCTCCAGAGAAAGTTAGCAAAGAAAATTCACACTGGGATGTCACAAACACTGGGGGGAAAGTGTCCTTCCTACCGCACTTTCAAAACCTGGATATCTTGTTTCAAGACTGGGCATTTTACCGTTGAAGATGAGCCCTGCAGTCGGCGCCCTCAACCTCAACTGACCCGGCAACCTGCGATGCTGTCCATGAGCTGATTATTGAGGACCGCGGAATATCCGCACAAAAGATAGCCCAGATACTTGACAACTCAGGGGAAGTCAGTTGGGTTTATTATCACCATTATCCTAGACATGCGCAAGCTTTCAGCGAAGTGGGTGCCGAAATGTTTTAACAGTGATCAGAAGAAGGAACAAGTTGAAGCATCCAAAGCCATTTTGGCCCCTTTTAAAGCTAAACAGGACTTTTTGGCTAGGTTAGTGACTGAAGATGAAACCTGGCTCCACATCTATGGTCCTGAAACCAAGAAACAGTCAAAGGAATGGCGCTACAGCGGGTCCCCGCAGCCAACGAAGTTCTGAATCCAGAAATCAGCCAAAAAAGTCATGGCGTCCATTTTCTGGGACAAAGACAGTATTCTGTTGGTGGACTACCTACCTCAGGGCTCTAGTATCACTGGACAGTATTATGCTAACTTCCTGGACCAGCTGAAGGAGGCAATAAGAACGAAACGCCGTAAAAAGTTGACCAAAGGGGTCAATTTTTTGCAGGACATTGAACCTGCGCACATGTCCAAAGTTGTGGCTGCCAAATTGAACACCTTGGGTTTTCAATTGGTCCACCATCCCCCCTACTCACCTGACCTGACCCCTTTGGACTAATATCTGTACCCGAATTAGAAGAAACACTTGAAGGGGCAACGTTTGAGGACATTTCTGATGTCAAAGATGCTGCTGAGAGCTGTTTTTTCAGCCCAACCAAAGAACTTTTATTTGAACGGTCTAGAAAATCTGCAACTACGCTGTACCAATTGCATCAGTCTGAGAGGGGAATATGTTGAATAAATGTGTTATTTCATAACTCTGGCTCTCTTCTTTCTGGGCAAAGCCAGGAACTTCTCAGCACTCCCTCGTATAATTGTTAACTCCAGATATCATAGAATTGAGTGCTGACGCTCACATTTTCTGGATACGTGTAAAGAAATATCAGCTTCTGTCTACCTGACTCTTCCCAGTTAGATGATATGAAAATGGGCACTCTCTAGGGAAAACCGAGTCACATAATCTTGCTGAAGAAACTGTTGATATTTTGGACCATTGTACCATCCAATAAAGATACTAACTTTCCAATAAAGTACTAACTTTTTAAGCAGTGCCTGAGTGCTTTTTGTCTTTCTTTAACCCTTCCTGGCACTTGTAGTCCCACAAATACCACCTTGTTATAATGACCACTACATACTTGCACTGACATTATATAGGTAATCAATTAAATGCATTTTTCATATCAGTAAGGTTTTCTATACCCAAGTAATATTTTGATATTTGAAAGGATAAAATGGCCATTATATTGTTGGTCATTGAGTCTGATTTGGCATCAGGCAGGGCTTTATTACAGAAAGAAACAAGCGATATATCTTCTGCAATAAATATTCTTACCTTACCTGATTGCCTCCAGTCTGTAAAACTTTGCTGAGCTGCACATAGCACAGTACAGGGACAGAATGAACTCCTTCACTTCTGTACTGGAAATTTGTCACCTTGACTCAGCCAATAAAGATGATGTCACTCTTGGAGAGACAAAATCACTTGGGGGCTCTATGTATAGCTCAGTGTTGGCGTGACCCCTAAGAAGGGGTACGTTGAAGAAACAAACAGGGGAGGTCAGAGGCAAGCCAGGGATTAGGTACCAGAATGCATCAAAGAGGGGCACTGGATGGTGACAGGGAAAACAGGCAGCATTAGGACACAGGGGATCACATGAGACACAGGAAGATGTGGAGGATACCAGCAACCGAGGGGACAGGACCTGCACAAGGGAACAAGCAGGGGAATAGCAGACTGGACAACAAGGGGTTAGAACAGGAATTGAACAGGAAAACAGGTAATCAGGCAGCAGCTGAGCAAGAATCTGTTCAGCACAGTTAGGGGCTTGGCCAAAGAGTGGAGACATGTTGCTCGAACACTGAGCGCTGTATCTGAGTCAGCTGAATAGCCAGGGTCTATTAGGAGGCTGATATCTCCTGACTGGCGAGCAGGAGGGGCGATGCAGATTAAACCTGGAAGAGCAGGTGCACCTGGGGTCAGAATTGTGGCAGATGGCTAAATATCGGAATGTGAAAAAGTAGAAGGAAGAATATGGTGACACCCCTTATGGAAAGGGGACAGGTCAGTGGTGGTTTGAGTGGTCTTTGCATCATTTAATCTCATAGACTAAGAACATCTTGGGGAAGAAAAGGTATTTTGGGTACTTTGGTATCTTTGAATTAAAAGTTAGCATTATAGTCCCTAATTTTATTTGTTTTGTCTTTTAATTGACCAAAGGACATAAAAAAAATGTAACCTAGAGTTAGGCTACAAATCCTTTTATGATATTAACCACATTCCCAAATATTTCCCCAATAACTAAGCAAAAAGACAATAATGGAAAATAGAACAAAAAAATATATATACATATATATATATATATATATATATATATTTACTTATACCTGCCACTAAAAGTAAAGGCCAAGAGATTTATTTCAACTTACTGTTAAAGTCACCCGTCCTTTCCCTCTTGCAGTGATGGTACAATCTTCTTTACCCAACACCTGTATGAGACATTAGGACATACATGTTATGTTCACATCAGATGTGATTTGCATTCCTGTACTAGAAAAAAATGCAAAACTTGCTTGAAACATGTTGAATGTAGGTCAGATGGAGGAGTAAAGGTTTAATGTACCGGTCAATAAATTCTGAATGATCTCAAACTGAGGACATTGACACAAATTAGGCCCTTTACACAGATGCCCATCAGAACTTCAGTGAACTGCTAACACTTGGCCACACCTCATCCTATCCACTGCTCCCTATATTAGCAGCACTACCTCTGTTGCTGAATTCCTTCCATTGTGAGCTGCTGTGTCTGACTAGGGGAAACATGAGAAATGATTTGGCACAGATAAGAAAATAAATTAAGCTTTTGTTTACTTTAAATCACTTTATGTGCATTACATAGAATATGGATTTGAGAATTGTTTGGAGTATCATATAGGAGCAATCTCACCTGTCGACTGTATGTTCTCACACTGTCATAGGACTTTAAGGCGAACTTTTCAACATCCCCCATAGGAAACCCCAGTAAGAATTCCAAGTCTAAATCTTGGTTGGTCAGTGCAACATAATGATTATAATATTCAGCAAGAGCCTGGAACATCATAACAGTGGCCTAAAATATTGAAAAAAATGGTTATGACAATTACTATAAATGTATAGTCTCCTCTTTAACTGTAAATAATAAAGCATGAGAGGGTATTTGCTTGATAACAAACAAATAAATACATCCAATACAAACAAATTTGCCCTATTTACAAGAAGTTTCTTTGTCTATGATGGTCTGCAGACAACCTGGATGACCACACAGAGGGTGAATACCGATCATCTGCAAAGTTTGCAGTCCTGTCCACCCCATACACCTGTTCCTCCCTCTGTTTCCAATGACTCAATGCTTGTGCAATAATAGCAATGTGTAGAAAGAGAAGCTGTAATAGGTACCAAAGGTCATCTGGAGGATTTTCTGCTTGCCCAACTGCATATAGGTATCATAGAGTTTATAACCTATAATGTTTTTACCCATGCATTTTTTACCCAGAATGTGCAGGTTTTTAAAGCGAACCTAAACTAAAAATTTTACCTTACATAAAAGGGTAGACAACCTTAATATATAAGGTAAAAATCACCTAAAGCCCTTAGTCTGGTCTATAAGTAACCAAAGGCAAAGACTTCTAAATACTTCTGCAAGACTTAGTAGTGACAGTTGATCAGTTTGTTCAGTTCATGGCCCATGAATTTGCTCCAATGGTAATTTTATTTCCTATTATTTCACCCATAATAGTTTATTTTCTCCAAGTTGAAGAGTTTTAATGATCAGACCAAATATATGCTCATAACTGGAACAAATTTGGAGTACCCAGAAGCATTAGTACTCAACCTTGGGACATTGCTTTCAAAAGCATCTCATGAAGGTTACATAGTTCACTCCAATATTTTACCATATGCTGTATGTCTACATTTTCTGCTGCTCTCCTCAATTTCTATCATGGAGTAGAATTAAAATCACTTACTTGAGTTTGTCCATCAGTGTCCCCATAAAAACGCTGTTCTGCAAGCCACTTAGCAGTGCCATCAATGTAATTCAATTGATTCATTTGTATTAGGGTGAGGAGACCATAAGATGTTGCCTCGATGGATATGAAGTGAGAACTTGGTTCATTCCAATAGTTACCTGGTAAAACAAAAAATCATAATGGCAAAGTTGACCTATTTGATCTCCCCCTACCCTAAATGTAGCTAAAAATGTTGTTTCTTCAACTCCATGTTTTTGTTTTTTTTAAATGGCTATTATTACAGTTTTAAACATAAAAACCACAAAAAACAAAACAAAAAAAAAACCAAAATTATGACAAACTTAAATGCTAAAACATACATGACACAGGCAATGATACATTCAAAGCAGAAAATAATAACAACAATGCTAACAAATGTAACTTTAAGTTCATCAAATTAAGCAAAGTGCAGCCTTCAGAGTTCAGTTACCTGTGACAATCAATGCAGTTTAATTACTTTTTTTAATCAACCCGTATCAGTTATTGTTATAGAACAGTAAATTAATAAAATCTAATAAAAAATATTTTAAAAATTCAGACATATAGTTTTTGGAACATTTTGTTGTTCCATAAGCATACCTAAAAAGCAAAAAAATTAAAGATAACTTAGGTGTCCTATTTATAAAATAGGGATTTAGACATTCCCTCAAATATTACCTGGTGGGAATAAATTACTGCCACTGAAATACATAGACCTGAAAGATTCCTAAGAGGGAATGTTTTAGGGAAAGTCTGGTCCATGCTTTAGCTGAAGACAGAAATATATAGGTTATGACAGCTGTATATTTATGAATATTTTATTTATTTATTTAACTTAAGAAAATGTGAAGTTACAGTCTTCATGTTATGAATTAAAAAAACAGCAACCAGCACACAATCATATATGAGTAAAGGTATGTTTAAAAAAATATGTTCTTGCGTTAAAAATAGTGTTGGTTTTTGCAGTCAATCAGTGTAGAGGTTACTGGTGGTTTTCACTATTCACTAAGAAGGTGTAGCAGTACAAAGAGACAATTTGTTGTGCTCATCATCTGACGGGTGCATGGTGGTGATAGGTAGAGAGCAATATGGCAGAGATGAGCTTAGTTTGCTGCTTTAACTTTTATTATCTATTCACAGGTCTGGGAAGTACAAGATCTGAAAATATAACTGATGGGCTGAACAGGAAAGACAGGTCTTCATGCCAGACAGGTTTGAGAGGAGAACTTCTTGCATGCTCATGGGAACATCAATTGTAGGGAAATTTAATAATGAATGCAAAAAGCCCAGATAGATCTTAGGACAGTCAAAAAGCCTGGCTCACTCAATCAAAAAAAGTTTCTGAAGATGTACTTCAAATCAGTACCCCAGCTGAATTAATTTTAGGTAGGTAAGGGCTAGAACATATGTAAGGTTGGATTGTGGAGTTTCTAGTCATTATTTGGCCTCTAAAGGTTGATGAGAGAAATTGTTAGTTTCTCAGTGGATGAAATGGTTCAACTCAAGTATCAGGCTAGGTCAGATCAATCTAGGTCTGGGGTCTCCATTAGCCAATAGATCTTAAAACAGAAAAAGGAAGAAAAAAAATATTGCTAGGGTCAAAATGTATGTACCTTGGGATAAGCTGGCATCGGAATCTCCGTCCGCCTTTCTTTTTACCAGAAATATGAATCTCTGGAGCCCTAAAGTTCATATATATACCCAAAACCAAACCCAAACATTTTACCTGCATGACCCCCCATGGACATGACTGGATTGCTGTTATGGTTGGTATGTCGATATGTGCCTGTTTATTTGATTTAATACCTATATCCCATCCCCGGTTTTTATTGTACCGTTTTTTTAAATTTTAAATAAGGAAGGTTTAAAAAAAAAAAATCTATAGCCTGATTTACAATACAAAATATTATTTGTTCATACAGTGCCAAGATATAATAGATTGTTTTGAACAGCTTGTCATCTACTGATTCTTCCCTACATACCAGTAGCAGCAGCCATCAATGTGTTGGTGTCCTGAAGTTCTCCAGCTAAGGACAGAGCATAGGATGTGATGGCAATGGAATACGGATCTCGTAGAGAGGGATAAACCTTCTTCAAAAACTCATTTGCCTTGGTAATTGCAAAGCTGATGGACTAGGGAAAAAAACAAGAACACAGATAAAACAAATTTAGGCAATTTTACTAAAATGTTGAACAAAACACAAATAGGTGCCTAACTCAACTGAACAAAACTCAAATAGGTACTGAAGGAAGAAAACAAAATATTGGTGGGCAGCAATATATGTCCCTTATGTATATTGATATAAATTTTACCAAATTTATTTTAGGCATGACTAAATTTATTCAATTTTGCTTTATAAAAATGTTGTCAGCAATTTGTCTATAGGAAAAATGCATTGGGGTCCTTCAGAAATTTATTGTATTACTATGTAATTACACATTTTTGGTGTATTACATTGTTATTTGATTTGTTTGTTTTATAAACATGATTTATTGACTTGATGTAATAAAGTTCTCCAAGACTGGAGAAGATAGACTATCATGAGAGAACCTGGGTGACCCAGCAAACCTAGATTTCCTTAAATTTATTTGTTATTCCTTTTCAAATGTTTTTAATAATAAATGGGTTCTATTCTAGGTTTGCTGGTTTACCAAAAAATTCTCGTATGATAGTCTATCTTCTCTAGACTTGGAGAGCTTTAAAAAATCAGGCTCAATATATCATGAAATAAATCATAAAAGTCAACAAATGTGTTTTGTCCTCTTAATTTTTGCTGTAATTAACCAATCATTAATGCACATAACTTGCAGTAATGAAAAAAAATCATAAATAAAAGGACAAAAAAAATGGAATAACTTAAAAACCTTTGCACTTCTAATACTATGCATATGGTTGTATTGTGACTTCTATTGTACTAAAATATACCTCCTAGGCAACAAGAAAATACACTAACAAATAATACATAAATAATAATAAATACTTATTGAAATTTAATTATTTGTATATTTTAAATAATAACTTTGTGTATTTGGAAAGTCATCATTTTCCTTAAAGCGACCTGGTCATCTCAGGCTTTTGTACTAAAACACTGCAACTTCAGAGCTTTTCAGTTGCTGCAGGTATTTTCCACTTTCAATATGTAAAGACCTGTTCCCCCCTCTGCATACATTGGTTTCTCCTGATGATTTGTACATCACTACAATCTGTATATGCCAGAAGAACGATATTTGCATATAGCATGAGGAGTCTGTACTTAACTCGTCTGGCAGATTGGCAGTGAATGTCCAGCATTTTAAAGCAGATGGTATCAAAAATTATTATTATAGTTAGTTTTTAGTGATCCTGACCAAGCAGTCATGTTAACATTTTTACTAGCTAATGGAATTTGTTTACTTCCCAGTAACAAATCAAAAATTGATAAAACAGTATGAAGAGAGAGATCCAAGAGGTGTACAAAGTGGGACAAAAATATTGTGTTGTCACTTACATTAATATGCATTTCACAAACACTTCTGCTTTTCAGAATAGCCACAAGAACAAAGGATGTCAGTGAGGATGTCAGTTCATTGCTTGTTCTTTTATTTCCACCCTTAACAAAAGGGAAAACAAAAGCAAGACCACAGTAACCACTAATAAGACATTAATTCAACATATATTAAAGAGTTCATAATATTCATAAAAAATGGAAAAGTTTGCAAATATAACATTTTTATTCATTTAACTGTCCCCGCACAGCTGTACAAGAAGTAATGGGTGACATACTCTTAAATGATCTTTTGTGCATTATTGTTGGTCATCAGTAGATGGCAATGGGTTTTCATGTATGGTGTAACAAACAGCTTGTCTTTGACAGATCAACTAAAGAAAAATACACTTCCAGGACACGCCACTAAGTGTAACTCAAGTAAAAACTGAAGTTCTTTTTTTTTTTTTGTATTTTCTGGTCAAAAAAGTCACAACATCACCACCTACCAACAATTTTAGTTTTTCTTTAAATGAAATCTGTGCAATCACACACAAAAAAAATCAGAGATAGATAGTCCTAAAATAAAAGACAAAGGAGCTTCACAAAAGGGACAAGCAGGTACTGCAGTAAAAAAGCAGCATACAATAAGGCCTACCAATTCAGCCACATTGAGTGGAAAGTGTTCTGCATTTAGGCTGGTCTCCTATACAATACAGATCCCACACAGCAGTGCCTGGTTTAACATGCTATCTATTTTTGCAAGAATTTAACCAACAACTAAACAAAAGAATACAATTATTCAATAAAATTCACTGTCCATAATGGGTTTCCAAATGGGCTGGGTTTTCAAATTGTTTTGTGCCTTTGACAAACCCTCGGCTTCAGTTTTTTGTCATATACTTGTCACTGTACACCTGGCTGATTGAGTTAGTTCTAGTTCCTACCATCATTTCCCGATTAGAGACTGGAGCCGGTTCATGAAAGGATCCATCAGCCTTCTGTATATCGTACAACAACCACTTAATGGAATTACAAATTGGGCTTGTTTCAACCTTAAACAGGGAGCTGGTCAAGTGGAATATCTTCACAATGTAAGCAGTGAGCCTGTAGAAATTATGTAACAATCGGTTCTGATAACCAGAAATAAATAAATGGATAAGAGAGACAATTAAATAAATAAATGGAGAGACAGAGAGAGAGGGAGATATATCAACGTGACATTGGGCTTCTGAAAATCCAGGCTTCTACAACCAACCCTGAGAAGTAGGACTACTCCAACATAACACATTAGTAGCCAAGATATCAATTGTTAGGTATTGGTCATTCCTGATTGGTCCTCTTTGTCACTAAAATAATCTTTAACCCTGAAATGTAATGCATAAACCACTATTCTGTGATTGCATTGTAGCCTGCCATGTGCCCAAAGCCTGGAGGGTTTGCCCTTCTATGTTAGAATATGGGGAGATCAGACATATGAGGGTTTACATGGGGATTCTAGAGTAACATTTATTTTGGTTAAGGCTAGTACGGAACTTCTGTTATCTTTAAGGACTTTGAAAGGTCCACTTATAAAGCACAGAATCTGGTATTTAGCACATATTTCCTTGGTGGAGAATGAATCACTGCCATTAAATTACTGCCATTACTGATGTCAGATGTCAGATGTCACTGCCACTGCCATTACTGATGTCAGATTCACTGTTTTACAAAAGTATTGGGTTGGGAACCAAAGGTCGAGTTTTATATTTTATTATTAATATTAACACAGTATTTATATAGTGCTGACATGCAAATCGCCCCCCTCTCTCCCCCATATCAAGCCTCCATCCTGCACTAGAGCCAACAGGGAAGCCTCATTCGTATCTAGGAGTCGTCCGTATGTCGGATGTACTTAACTCAGGAGCTGCATGTTGTTCAAGGTCAATTTTGGGGGGAAGCAAATTAACCTAACCACATGTTTTTGGAATGTGGGAGGAAACTGAGAACTCCAAAATCCTGCATCCTGGGACCTAGCGCTGCAGCAACGAGTGCGAACCACTGAGCCACTGCACTGCCCATATTTAATTTGAGAGTAATTTTAAAGTAATTAAAAACATATTTTCAACATTAACTGAGTTCAAAAATCAACTTTTGGTTCAGAATAAACATTAGCTTTGTTTAAGCTAAAACCAAATTCTCATAGGCTCTCAAATCCAAGTTCTCATTGGCTAAAGCCAAACCTTAGCCTCTGTTTGGTCCAATATTGCTCGGAGGGCTATTCATGCAACCATAAAACTAATGTAGATGGTCCATTACTCTCTATGTTATGCCCCAGATTAAAATACAAGAGAGCAATGCAAGTACACATTAACAACTGTAGAGGTCAAAAAGTAAAACACTTACCATGTGCTTCCAGGTGTGGTGAGTGTTTGTCCATAAGAAGAGTCTGATTTGCGGAACGTTAACTGATTAGCAAAGCCTTTAAAGAGGAAAGCAAAACATATGTATTACAACAGAGACATGTATGCAATTTTCTACTAAATAAATGACATTTTTTTCTATAACATAATAATATGGGGGCTAAAATGAAAACTTTATATTTTTCTATATTATTCTATATAAAAATGCTTTTTTATGAGAATTATGAACTTGAATTAAGGTTGTATCCAGTGTAGGAGGTTTTTACAAACTGATCAGTTTGAGAGAAGAATTTTAACCAAGTTAAATTGCATATATTTTGCTATATTTTTTAAATTCTAGAAAATGTTTTAATCTAATCAATTGTGGTGATTATCATCACTTGCTTTTGATTGGTCTTCTTTTGTCTCACATCATCAAACCTGTAAATGTTAAATTTGTTGTGAACAGAAAGAAAATCTTCATTTTCAGTAGAACAAAAACTGATGTCAATCTTTATGTTTTCTGCTACTTTTTGTGGACAAAAATAAAAAGTTCTGACAGTCGAGTGTGGTCTACAGTCCATACAGACAATCTTACCAGACTTTATATAATTGATAGCTTTATCTCTGAGGTTTCCCGGCAATTTTCCTTGCACTTTGCTCCACTGGTCGGTGGCATCCAAGTAATAAGTAGCAATCACAGGGCCAGTCAGAGCCATCATGTTGCTTTCTCCATTTCCTTTCACCTCTTTAATCAGGTGAAGAAGGTTGACTCCATCTATAGGGGGCTTCACTGTATCAGTTAAGGGGGTGCCTGGATCATTTAATACATACACAAGTAAATATATATAAAGTGAAGATGAGCAGATAATAATTTACAATCATTTTCTACAATTTATTACTTTATTACTTTTTATTCATTTATTACTACAATGAAGCCAAGTGACTGGGACAGAAAATTGAGAGCGTCCTAATAAAGGTCAGGCACCTCCAACCATTGAAACTACCACACAATGGGCTCAGGCCCTGGTGGGATTTTACCAGCTGTCCCTTTGGGGGAAGATAAGGTCAACCCCCATTGGGTGTAAATGCAGAGAAGTGTGAGAATCAGTTATCCAGTGGAAAAGAGTCAAGGGTTAGAAATTTAAAAAGTCATGTCAGATCTAAATAGAAACATAGAACATAGTTCCAGATTTATTGAAGATAGAGCAAAAAAAAAATCACCAACAATAGGTAACTCTGCCCTTTTTTATTTTATTTAGTAATGGTTTCAGATATTGTATCATCTAGAGTGATTTAAGAGGTGTTTTGTGTGGCAAAAGAGGAGGTTTGTGTGTGGCATCATGTAGGAGGGTGATTCTGGGTCTGTTAAGCTCCACGGGGCCCTTCTCCTAGGCTGCTTTCTTAATAGATTCCTTAATATTATAAATTACAAAAACATCTCGAGACCCTTTAGGGTTCAGAGAAAATGGCCCCATACGAATGAATTCTGTCTAGTTCAATCCAGGAAGCATGGGCAATTCCACAAGCCACAGTTAAAGATGCAGTAATACATAGGGAGACTCCACCAAAATCCTCAGGAATACCATGCAAAGGAATATAATTCCTTTGTGACCTATTTTCAGAATGATCAACTGAGAGATGTAAAGACTTCAGGTGTTGGTAGTGAGAGTTTCCATTCCTTTCTGACTGGGAAACTTTGTGCCAAACCAAACCTTTCCATCTTCCGTCTATTAGTTTTTTTCATGACATGACAGGCTATGTCATGTTTTATCATCAGTTTAGCTTTCTGGTGTGTGGCTTCCAGTCTTGTGATCAAGATCTATATTTAGAGTCGGAAATATTTGGGGGGTAGGTAGAAAAAGGTGATTGATAGTAGAGAAAATGGGTGGGGTGGGGTGGAGTCCTCTACAGTAGTATTTTTGGGGCTCTGGTTGGGTGAATCCATCCATGGTGTTCTGTTTATGTCAGGAGGTCATGTCACCCAAAATGGGTGTGTGGGTGTTTGTGGGGCTTCAGAAATTGATATTTGTTCCTGAGGCTGGGAGCAATGATATCATTGTAAGACCCTTCTGGGGTGAAGACTGTGGTGGGGGTAGTACCTTCGAGGACTTGAAACCTGACAATTTAACAGTGTTAAGGGTAATATTATATGGTTTTATTGTTATGTTTAAATATTTGATTAATTAAGCTGGTTTATTTTGGTTAATAAAAAGTGTGTTTGATAATAAACAGCTGCCAAGCCATTTCACCCCAAAAGCTGGTGTGTTATCTTCATTTGGGAATAGGGGTGAGGTTAAAGTGGAGGAGCTCATGCAGCAAAGTTAAAATTGGAGCGAGTCCCTGGACTACACAAACCAAGCAGAATTTGTAACTGGCTTAGACAGACAACCAAGAAGTAAGGAGCACACTTGTACTGCAAGGAATGAAATCCTCTGAAAGCATACAGAGAAGATGTGTGTAAGCACAATTCCTTCTCAAATTCAGACCTACTGCTTACCTTGAGCTATGAACATAGTGTTAATGCTTATTTTTTGGTTGATGACTGCAAAATCCACTAATGCAAGTTTTTCAACTTGCACTCCATCTGTAGAAGAATTTCAAAGTTCAGTCCTGGATTGTTTCAAAGCAGATTGGCTATATGTTATGTCATTGCATTGGTGCACAAAATGTACTGCTGCTCAAGAGATACAAGTGTAATAACATTGGTTTATTTAATGTATACATACAATCTTTATACTGAACATTCTCACACATATACATAAATCATATACATGGTTGGTAATGTTCTAAACCTAACATCAAGGCCTTGCTAATCAGTACCAGGTATCTGGGTTGCTGGCAGTTACCTCTCGCCTATTGAATGACTACCATATTCTTAGAGGCAAGAAAGTGAAAATAATTCTACCAACTGTGCTAGAAGTACAGAAATAAGGTGGTTTATTCCCAAACTGTTCTCTGCAGTTGCACATACTCATCTTTTCTTTGCTTCCATTCCATGACATCCTGTTAAGCCACTGGAAGAACATACGCAAAGATATAGGAATTCTTACTACCCCCATGTGACAGTACTGAACCAATCCGGCAAGTATTGCCCAACGGAGCAATGCATAAGCATTTAATTGGCTGAACAAAGCAATAGGGGAGGAAAGAAATGGTGAGTGCATACTCCTAAGGCAGGGGGTGTACACCTAAAGTCACCTCTTTCTTTTCTGTGTATGGGATAAGCATAACATGAGCATGATTTGTTGTTATCTTTACCCTATTATCTATCCTCCAGGTAGACCCTCAATAAAAGGGGGGGGGGATTAAAGGGGGGAACATGGGTTATACCACATGATTCATTGATTACAATAATATGGGCACAACCATGAATTGTAAGGGAGATAATGAGATCAAACCATCCAGCTTGTCAGAAATGATGCAAAAAGCAATTCACCCTTAAAGTGAAACTACATTCAGTATCAGCATTTAGTATAAGAATTACCTCTTCCTTTTTCAGTTGGCTGTAGTATAATTGTTTTTATGGTGTTTACTAAGTGTCCTTTTGGCTGAAATAAATTAAAACACAAACTGAAGAGAAGTTGTACTGTAGACACAAACTGTAGTAAGAGCACAGATAAAGTGATATTTGCATTACTTTTATATTTTAATGATTAAAGTTTCAGTGTTTTCAGGAAAGACCCTTGTTACTCTACAGACAGAAGTAACCAATCAGTCACATAAAATCTTCTCCATAGATACTACAGATCATATTCAAAAGTATTGAAAAAGCAGGAGGCACACTATTACTTGGAGATTGGTAGGAGGATCTTGTGGGGGCTGCTGAAGACAGATGATTGAAGGTCTCAGAAATGTTTTTGCAGCAGACTTTAAAGTTCAGCAGTGGGACAGCAGGGGAGTAACACACTCACTTTGTTTTTGAACACTGCTTAGATACTTTTCTAAGCTGAAAGGATCCCTTTAACACCTCAGAAATGTAGTCTATGAAAGGTGGCTATTTATAAGCACACAATTGGGACTTTTAGAGTTATACATATAGGATATTTCATAGTTTCTCAACCAGGGTTCCTCTAGAGGTTGCAGAGGAGGTTCACGGGAGTTCCTTGAGTGACGCTTAGGTCAATTTACCAAATTCCACTGATCTTTTTGGATATCTGTAAGGGGGAGTAGCCTTCCCAATGGCCAGCAATTTAAGACGCATTCGTTCAGAGACTCAGAAATCTCGGAATCCCCTGAAGAAGCCAGCAAAACGCATCAGGAAATTAGATAAAATGTATCAATATTGAACTTGATCATATGTGAAAAGTACTCTCTGATTTTTGAATTGCCATGTTATCATAGGTAGACTATGTCTAGCTAAGGATCCTAAAAAGGTCCTTTCCTATGAGTATATTAAATACTTTTTTATCATTGTACCCAAAAAAGCCACCTCTCTCTTCTGATTTCTATTCATTGAGTGATCCTGACCAACATTCTCTACACATTTCACAGAACAGAGGTAAACTTTTTCAGGAGAATTTATTGTAGGATTACTTTTAGTAGCTCAATAAATAAAAACGACAGAGCTGCCACTGATACAATAGGAAGTTTTAAGGCGGTAAAATAAAGGCATGTAAAGCTCCTCTAAGATCTGTGGGGATGTAGGTAGTATGGAACACATCTGGTGGTCCTGTCCAGTGGTGCAGGAATACTTGTGAGGGTTTTCCAGCTGAGCTCAACTGTGTTATTTACCTCCTTGTCTCCAAGTTTGAAAAGCGCTCTGAGCAAAATTGATATGACTCGATTTGGAAATCACCCTTGCCTTGTTGCCGAGAAAACTCAACTGGATAACGGTGAATGAAAAATTGACCTGCTTTCTGCATTCAAAGACACCCCCAAGTATTCAAACTTACCTGGAACCATAGATGGACTATTGTTCTCCAGCACCCATCCTGATGTAGACTTTTTCCCCCCACCTTCTACACCCCCTTGGTTTTCTGTGTTTTCCCCTTTACACAGATAATTTGTATCCTTTTGACCTTGTATTGCTCTATGTGATTTGCACCATTGGTATCATACTGTGATTTTGTTTTTGGTCTGATTTTATTGATCCTATTTCCCAGCTCCCATATCTTATTTGAATAAAAACTAATAAAATAAAAACAAAGGCATGTATTGGGAAGACAATTATTTTCACCAATAAATCTACAGAAAGTGATTTTAATAGCTATTCAACTTGACAAGAAGGTGGATATCTTCATTGTCAAAAATAACGAATTTGAAGAGCAATTTAAACAGCATTTTTTGTTTTGAATTAGGGCAGAGAATTTAATGTCAACACAATAACATTTTCTTGAAAATAAATAAAATCTTAAACTATGAAAAAGCAGAAAAACATGTAGCGGGAGGTAAGGCACACAATTGTTTAAAGTTACAAACCCTGGTTTCTGAAAGTGGACCTATTTGCAATATTATAGAAAGAATAATCAGAAAAAATGTTTTATGGTAGTTCACTAAGCGTGCTTAACCAAACTCCTATATATTCACTTTTACTCACCACAACTTGTATATTCTTCCTTATTCCATCTGAATCATCTTTTCCCATTGCTTTCACTTCTATATAATGCTTACCTATGGACAATGGTACAAGGACAAATGGAACTCTTACAGAAGATAAAGGTTGAATAGTTACTTCTTGATGGTATGGGTGCTTTGAGTTAGAAGCAGTGCACAATCCTGGATTATAGGTCCATTCCACACGGACCTGGATAACAAAAACAGCAAATTTACTGTGAGTTTTACCTCATGGGATCCCAAATGGAAAACAGAAGCTCTAGTTATATTAAGATTCATCATGGAAACAGTAAATTAACCAGGATAACATACTGTTATTTGTGTGCAATTTCTTCTTTTGTTTATAAAGTGCCAATGTATTGCGCAGAGCTGTTATAATACATAGGGGCTGCGGATGATGAACCTGCATGTATAACAAGTGTAAACTATGGCATGAGATGACCCTGCCCAAGTAGACTTATACTCTATGAGCTGAAGAAACCCAACATACAATAGGAAGGGGAATACAAGGGAAATAAAACAATTTGTAATGGTTTAGACATAAAGAGAAGATGGGTTGATATATGTAAAGTTTAGAAAGCTTGCTTGAATGTTATATAGGCAGAAGCAAGCCTTATGGGCAAAGTATGGAATTTCAGAGAGAAAGGGGGAAGCCCCAGAGATTTCTTGAAGCCAATGCTTGGGAAGAGTATAAGGCCCTGGTCCAGTGCTAGTACTCACCAGGTTCCAATCCCTCAATCTAATTCCACATTCTGCTCCTTAAGTAAGCTTCAGTAAGCAAAGGATGTAATTTGGGGTTTACTGACAAAGGACCAGGAGCCCAGAAAGCAGGACAGGGAACACAATGGTAGTCAGATAGTCCAAGGTCAGAATAGGAGGAACCACGAGAGGCTAGTCCAGAAACAGAGCAGAACATCCAGGTTAGGATAAGCAGATTTGGGGCACTAGCAAAGGTCAGTCCAGGCAGCATGTAATTAAACAGGAAATCACACCACCAGCAGATTACACTAGCTAAACACTACAACAGGCAATGGTACCTGGTAGCTGTAAAGCTTTAAATGACCAGCTAATGCCAGAGCAAGATCAAGCCAGGAACTAATGCACTGAAAAAACTCCTTCAGCTGCACACAATTTTAGAGCTGGGGATGCCAATAGACCATTCATAGCCATATTCTCAGTTGGGCAGTACTGTGGATCACGTTGTCTCTGTTCCTGTGTTCCTGTACGTCCGTCAAAAAATGATACCTCACATCAATGTGTTTGGTTCTCGAGTTGAGTCGCTCAGTCTGCGCCAGTGCAATGCAACCTTGGTTGTCTTCGAAGATCTTGTTGGATCTGTCTGCTTCTGATCCAGGTCCTCTAACAGTTCTCTTAGCCAAAGGTAGCTCATGGCTTGCCTGTGCTGCTGTGTCATATTCTGCTTCAGTCGACAACAGCGATACTGTTGACTGTTTTCTATTTGTCCAGCTTATAGCTCCATCAGCGAGTAGAAACAAGTGACCACTAGTGGACTTTTGGTCCATGGTATCTCAGGCCCAATCAGCCTCAACATAACCGACTAGGTCACATTTGCCGGTTGAGGGCAATATTAATTTGAAATGTACTGTACCTTTTAGATAACATATGACCCTCTTTACAGCATTCCAGTCCTTCTGACTTGGCTTAGATACCTTTCTGCATAGAAATCCCACCGCTGCAGCAATGTCAGGCCTTGTAACAGTAGCAATGTAAAGTAGTTTTCCCATGGCTTTTCTGTATTGACAGTTTTCTGGTAGTAAATGATTTCGTTATTCATTTCCTTTAAGTAATTTGTTTCCATGGGTGCGATAACTGGTTTTGCATCACCCAATCCGAAGGTTTCAATTACTTCTTGTATTTTGCGTCTTTGGTTAGGAAGGTAACTGCCGTCCCGTTCTCTGTCAATCTGTATGCCAAAGTAATGTTTGTTTCTCATTCAGAGACTGTAATAGTGCAATGCTTCATTGAAAATTCTCCTTTGTAAGGACCCTATTGATTTTTATGTTCTAAGCTCTAGCTGCTTGTTTGAGTCCAAAGATCCCTTTCTGGAGTTTGTACACTAGGTTTGGCCTTTGTGGATTCTCAAATCCTTCTGGCTGTTCCATGTAGAAATCCTCTGTTAACTCACTGTGTAAGAAAGCTGTTATGAAGTTGAAATGCTTTATCTGCTTTTTCTTTGTGGCTGCTACACTGAGTAATGTCCTAACTGTAGTGTGCTTAACTACTGGAGCAAATGTCTCATTATAGTCCTCTCCATATTTCAGAGAGTATCCCTTGGCTACTAGTGTCACTTTGTATCGCTCAACAGTATTATCAGTGTTGTACTTGATTTTAAAAGTCCACTTACAGGTCCACTTTCCTTCCTGCTGGTAGTTCTGTGAGCTTCCAGGTTTGGTTGTTATGCAGAGATTTAATTTCCTCATCTGCTGCTTTTATCAATGTATTGGCTTCCCCCTTGGCTTTTGCGATATGTCATCCCAACATGTAGGTTCATATATACAGGCTGTATTAGCTTTATATGAAAGTCTTTCAGGTGGCTTGCCCTTATTCTCCCTTTTTGAACGCCTCGGTTCAGTGTCTAGGCTTGACTGTATCTCCCCGTCTGTGGTTTGTAACCCAGTACAAATGTCAATCACTTATTCTGGGGATCTGCACGTTACCTGTTGTGAGCCCTTTTTTTTATTTTGTTCAAGTAAAGTCATCATATCATTACTGATGTCCTCCACGAAGGTTACACTGTTGCATATCACTATCTTATCAATCTTTGGATTCAGAATTCTATATCCTTTGGAATTCTCATCATATCCAACAAGTATACCTTTCTCTGCTCGATTTCAGAGTTTAGTGCATTTCTCCTTTGGAATGTAGGCAAAGGCTTTACACCCAAAAACTCTAATGTGTTTTACACTTTTTTTTCTCACCATGCCAGAGTTCATATGGTGTTTTCTTGATGGTTTTGGAGTACAATCTGTTTTGTAGATAGGTAGCTGTCATTACTGCCTCGCTCCAGGGTTCTATTTTTCCTTTCAGCTACTCCATTTTGTTCTGGTTTATATGGGACTGTTTGTGAGCATACTTTTACTTGTGGTACACCAAAGGATAATACAATAAAACAAAATGGTGGAGTAAGAAGGAAGAGAAGAAAAACAATAGAGAGACACCAACAAAACAACAGAACACAGTAACAATAATTCTTTGCAGTGCCATCTTGTGGCCATTACAGGCTCATACAGTTAAAGCATAAATGCTGTTGCATCTATTCCAACACTTAGAGGGGTATTTATGTATAAGACTAGAAATCTAACTATGATAGGAGCAGAGAAGTGATTTACAGGTAAAACATAGTAGGTTGAATTTAACTCGCTGGTATAATAAAACCAGTTTTAGATATTTGAATGGTTTACCCACCTTAATCTGATTTTGCTTGTTGTTATACAAAATAGCATGGATTTCCACCTGTTCATTTACTTCCAGTGAATATGGTAATTTTAGGTCAATGAAAAAACTTTTCATGACTTTTATTTCATATGGTGGAGCCACGCAGATACCTAGAGAAATTAAAAAACATATATGATAAAATAACCATAATACAGAAAAGCTCAAGATAAGGTAACCATTCTACAAAAGGAATCAGAATTTCTATTCCAAAACACACCTAATCCAAATATGGAGACACCACCCCATCCTGAATAACCCACCTCCTACATTGGTAAACACCATTCCCATACTGAATCAAACATATAACTTTTTTATCTCCAACCATAATACTTCGGGAAAAATCATTCACATCCTTCATTGTGCCTATCCTAAATCACACACAGCCAGCCTATGAAATAACTGATCCATCACCCCCTTATTAAAAAACTTCATCTTGTTATATATATCTCAGACAACTTACATAAAAAAACACTACATTTATGCTAAATTATACATATTACATTATACATATAACATTATATATATGTATATAAATATAGGGAGAGGTATTTTATACCTTTGCCTTCAACCAGGCTTACAGCCAGAATTTCCCAGGTAACAATGGTGTCTTTAAGAAACTGAGTGACGACTTTAGTGGAAATACTAAACAGATAAGAAAACATTATTATTAATATTATTATTATGATGTGTAGGTAAGTTTGATAAAAATGAGTTTTGAGTGCTCTATTAAATGAACATAAAGTAGGTGCAAGCCGAATAGGACGAGGAAGACCATTCCAAGGACTTGGGGCGGCTCTAGAAAAGTCTTGCAGTCGTGCATGTGAGGAGGTTATTTAGGTTTATTTTAAAGGCATCTGCAATTCTGAGGTACCTCCTATGTTAAAAATCTCATATCCAAGCCAGCCAGGCAAGTGTTATGATGTAAGGTGCAAATTGTGGCTAAAACCTACACTCTATGACCCTTCTTCCACAGGAAAGATCTCATCTCATCTTACAGTAAAGCAGCATTTTACATTGTGTGGTGGTTGACAACTATTTTTCAGAGATGTTTCCACATTTTGATCTCAAGACAAATTCATTTAGCATTTGAAGCCTGAGTTGGTATTTAAGGACTCTTAGGAAATTAAAGCTAACTGATATTGCCTGCTATGACGATTTAGGATACAAAATAAGAATTTTTCTTCAGCGAGTTTAAAGTATCAAATGAACAGAAAAGAAAGATAATTGGGACGTGGTAATAGGCATTTATAAAAGACGTTTTGTCTAATTTTTTGTACCAGTACAATGGTTTAATCGGCCAGGAGTTTAAGGACTAAATTTGCAATAGGGACAATCGGGCAATTTTCACAAAATGTTTTTTCACTGAAATGGAGAAAGTTAGGCAAATACAATCTCCTAAAATTCCTAATCTGGCTCATTATTCTGCAACAAGAACACAAACCAGGCGAAATTTAATAGGGTTTTAGCCTTCTCCATGCAAAACTCAACAACATATCATATTAGAATTAGATACCTACCAACATGAAGTCATTGAGCATCCCAGACTTGGAAAAAAGTTGTAATTGCTGCTGCTGGAAAAATTCTGTACAAGGTCCTGTTTTATTAAACTGGTTTGTAAATAGTATAGCTAAAGGATTAGTGGGCAAAGTTTGCCTTTTTCCTGATTACACACAGGGGTTTAATAGGGTTGATAATCCTGGAGACGTTCATAACATAAAATATAATTTGCCATTGGTAGAAGATTTATATAGTTGAGACTGCAGTTCAATGTTTTGAAGTGCAAAAATTTACTTAGAAAGAAGGGATCCAGGGTACAATATTGGTGGTACAGTGTTTCAAAAAGTGGGGTTAGACAAAAGGAAAAGTGAATTCAGTTCTAGTATGCATCACTAGATGACTCCTCAGCTGGAGGTCCTAATTCCCCTATATAGACAGAATTGTGGGGTATATCACTGTGGGGCATAATTAACCGTTGTAGGAAGTGCGTCCTAATTCCCCTACATAGAGATTACTGCGGGGTGTATCACTAGAGTGGTGACCATCTGGCGCAAGGAGGTTTCTATTTACCTATATAGGCACAGAATTGTGGGGTAACTCACTAGAGTAATCCCCAGCAGGAGGTCTTTTTTATCCTATATAGATAGAATTGTGGGGCTTATTGTGAGGGGGAGTAATGACCAGCTGGAGGAAGGAGGTCCTTATGTCCCTACATAGACATAACCATGGCGTGTATCACTAAAGGGATAACCAGCTGGAAGAATGAGGTCCTGATTCCCTAATATTGACAGAACCGTGGTGTGTATCACTAGAGTGATGACTAGCTGGAAGAATGAATAGACTGACAACTTATTCTTAGTCCAACGCAGCAACAAAGTCCTGTGTTAAGTGTGCAATGACACCAACAGCACTTTCAAGCAGTCGAATCTCAGGGGGCATTTCCATGTCAAGCACGAGCACACGTAGAGACTACACCGCAGATGAGCGGAAGACTGAGGCTGCTCGCTTGCAGTCACGGTTGGAAACCTTTCCTTGGACATCTTGTTTCTTCTGGCCTAATGTGCCTTCTTGACCTCCTGAAATGGCCTAGTAGTCCAAAAAGTTTGCTGACCCTTGCACTAGAGTGATGACTCTAGCTGGAGGAAGGAGGTCCTGAATCCCCTATAAACTGTAGATATACCTATGGGGTGTATCATTTGGGGTATCACCAGCTAGAGGAATCTGGTACTAATTCCCCCAAATGGACAGATGTAGCAATAGAGGGAATCACCAGCTAGAGGTGGAAGGATGTCCTGATTTCCTGATTGCTAGAACTGTGGGGTGTATTGCTAGAGTTCAGAGTCCGGCAAGAAAAGTAGTGCAATGTCCCAGGGATAAAACACATCAACAGGGACTGCTGAAACTAATTATGGAATATATATGGAACTTAATATAGAAGAAAAAAAGAAAGGAGAGACATAAGTAATCACCTTAAATACAATAAAAGTGTGAATAGATATCAGAAGGGCAGTATGCTTAGGGAGGAATTTTATCATCAGTAGATGTTTAATTAACTGTAAGGGACTTTTAACATGGTTGGGAAAAACATAGACCACCCTCTGAATAAAGTGAAACAAAAAAAAACATTAAAAAACAACAAGGATTAAAATAGTGGAATGAATGGACCACTGTTTTTGCCATGACTCCACTTTGTTCAGTATCTTGAATAGCAGTAAAAATATGTGGGAGGTTCTATTTTTTCCTACTACAAAAAAAAAAAATAAAATTATAATGATTTATTATTTTAAAAAGATAGTAAAAAAGGTATAATCAAGAGGAGAAATTAAAATAAAGAAATTGCTCACCCATTTCTATCTGGTTTCTCTTGTATGATCTCTGTTTTCCACATCCAGGACTCTGGAAACTCACTTCTAGGCCACACTTCTTTACTAGGTTTATAATCTACAATAAAGTAGGATAGATATAACCAATGGCATCCATAATATGCCAGGTTCTTTATTACAGAAAGGACATTGACATTAAATAAACATACCTACCTGATCACAAATTTTAAATACACTTACCTGTCCTCCGGTTCCACCACAGGCAGTGCCATCTTCTTCTTCTTTGCTTCCAGGTTTCTTGATTTCAGGCTATGTAGATTGGGTGGACCAATAAGACATAACTCCTGTCTATGCACACAGGAGTTTATTCAATCTCAGCAACCCTTGAGCATCTGGCTAATCACTTGTATAAAATCATTAACGCATTTTTTTTGTTACCTAATCCATGGTCATGTGACATTTGAGTCCCTGGTATTCTCTTTTTCCCTGTTTACTGAAGGTGGGGTCCTTCTGTGATTGCACACATCATTACTTGTGTGACTTCTAGTTTGTTGCCAAGAGTGGGGACCTCTTAGGACTCAAAAAGGTAAATATACTGGGGCAAGGGAACCATCAAGGATCAACTGGCACAGGCCCATCTGTAACACTACATTAGAAGTCACCAGAAAACGGCAACTTTAAGGTATCTGCACAGTGAATTTAGGTGCAGGAAGGAGCTTTTACCCACAAGCATGGAATTCAAACACAGACTGGGACCATGAAGCAAAATGCATACATGAAGGTGTTCTAGCTATAATTGAATATTACAATACCCTTAAATTGACAGAAATAAAGCTAAATAGAGCTAAATTTAAATATAATTTTTCTGTAAATGTTGTGTTTGGTTCCACCTCTTCGATTTCCAGTGATTTCTTGTTGGTCAGTTAGATGGGAAAAAGGCAGAGCCCAACCAAGCATCAAAACTGAGCTCAAATTTGCATCTAAATACCAAATGTGTTTATAAAAGATAATCTGGGTAGCAGTGACCATAATATGATTTCATTTAATGTAAACAGGAAACAAAAACAGGTAAGATAAAAATATTTACTTTTAAGAGAGCAAATTTTCCATTATGAAGGGCGGTTCTCAGTGACTTGGACTGGGAGACAATATTGTCCCCAAAGAACACTGAACATCAATAGGAATGTTTCAAGTCTGTTCTACAAAAGCAGACTGAAAGAAATATTCCAATGGATATTATATTTAAGAGACTAAAATTAAAACCTATTTTGCTCACAGCTGTTGTTGCTCACAGCAGATGTTAAAAAAGCCATAGGGAACAAGAAAAGGGCATTCCAAAAATATAAATCATTTGAAAACTATAAAGAATATAACAAAAGATGTAAAAAGGAGATAAAATGTGCAAATTTCAAAATGAAAGACAGATTGCAATGAAAGACAGATGAAAGAAAAGTAAGACAAACCCCAACATTTTTTAAAAATATATATTAATAGCAAAAAGATCAGATTTGAGCATGTAGGTCCCTTGAATAATGTCTCTGGTTGGTAATTGGGGATAAAGAAAAGGCAGAATTACGAAACATTTTTTTTAGCTCTGTGTACACAAAAGAAAATGACAGAGCTCAAGTCCAAATTCATAATATAAATGTAACTGCCTTATATGTGTCACAATGGCTCAGAATTGATATGACTGAGAAACAGATGGGAAAAATTAAGGTTGAAAAAGCACCAGGAACTGATGGATTACATCCACCTGTCCTCAAAGAGCTGAGCCCAGTTATTTCAAAGCCATTATTACTAATTTTTAGAGACTCTTTAGTCACTGGCAGGGTACCGATGGATTGGCGTATGGCCAATGTGGTTCCTATCTTCAAAAAGGGAGCCAAGTCATTACCAGGAAACTACAGACCAAATGACAGGCAAATGACAGGCAAATGACATTTAATATAGATAAATGTAAATTTATGCACTTGGGCGATATCAAGATGTTTGCTTCATACTGTCTAAGGGGAGAACATTTGAGGGAGTCAGAAATGGAAAAGGATTTGGGGGTTCTGGTAGATCATAGACTTAAAAACAGCATGCAATGCCAAGCTGCAATATCTAATGCTAGTAAACTAATTTCTTGTATTAAAAGAGGAGTAAACTACAGATATTGAGACAGAATCCTGCCGCTTTCCAAACATTGGTCAGACCACATCTGGAATATTCAGTCCAGTTTTGGTCACCAGTTCACAAAAAAGGCATTGTGGAATTTGAGAGAATGCAGAGAAGGGCAAATAAACTAATAAAAGGAATGGAGGAGCTCAGCTATGAGGAGAGATTAGCTGAACTGAATCTATTCTCCCTTGAGAAGAGACGTTTACGGGGGGGTATGATCACCCTGTATAAATATATAAACGGTCCATATAGAGAACTCTCTTCCCCATTATTCACTTTGAGATCATTACAAAGAACAAAGAGGGCACTCTTTGCATCTGGAGGAAAAGAAGTTTAAGCTCCGGATAAGGAAAGGATTCTTCACTGTAAGGTCAGTGAAAATGTGGAATTGGCTCCCTCAGGAAGTAGTTTCAGCAATTACTATAGATTGCTTTAAGAAAAAGTTGGATGCTTTTCTAGAAGCACAGAAAATAACTGGGGATTATGGCTTTAGAGTAAAGATAACAGAGACTGTTGATCCAGGGAACATCCGATTTCCTCATGAATTCAGGAAGGAATTTTTTTCCCCCTGTTGAAGAAAATTGTACAAGTGTTTTTTTTTGGCTTCCTCTGGACCAACTATGACTTATAGATTTTTATATCTGGGATATGTTTATTTCCCTAGTGGTTGAACTTGATGGACTTTCTTATCTTTTTGTTTCAATCCATTTTTATTAAATATCAGTAACATAATAAAACAGATACAGATAATGTCACATACACAAACACAGGGTCTTTTGGCCCCTTTCGGTCACATTATTATAAATATCGGCTATCTGATCCCATAATTTACGAATGCCTGGACACTCCCACCAGATATGTAACATTGTGCCCTGTTGAGTGTCACATCTCCAGCACCGATCAGAAATCGAAGAGGATAAACGATGTATATCCGTGGGGCACACATACCACCTGGAAATGATTTTATAATTGGTCTCTTGGGCCTTACACGGTAGAGCCATCTTGTGAGTCAGGACAAAAGCCTTTTCCCACTCCAGTGGGGAAATAGCTACCTCCAGATCTTTCTCCCAATATCTCGTAAAGTCTTGTCAGCTGATATTCTGATTAGCATCTCGTATACCTGGGATATAACATGGATCGGCCTATTTTCAGAACATAATAGCATCTCGAATGCTGTTAAGCTCCGTTGTGTGGGATAAGAGGCTAAAAATTGTGTTATAAAAGAGGATAATTGAGAGTACAATAGCCAAGGGTTCGGCATCCGCTGCACCCTGGCGTCCAAGGAGTAGAGGAGCGGAACCCTCCCATTCTGCAAAACACTACAAATCTGCCTATGATCCCTAGCTGTCCAGGATAAAAATTGTTTTGCGTCCATTGCAGGAGCAAACGAAGGATTATCAAACAAGGGAGTCATGGGCCCTACTTTAGAAGACATATGGCCCCCTCTAACCAGGATGTCCCATTCCCTCAGAAGGTCAGATGTAATAATCGGAATCGAACAGTGTGGACGGAGTTTAGACCTGTCTATCCATAATAAAGAGCGAAGATCAACAGGGGTCAAAATATTTTCCAACAGAACCCAGCTCTTCCGATCCCTGTTATGAAACCAATCAACTACACAAGTCAATATAACTGCCCCGCCCAATTCTTTAGGTCTAATAAGATACCGGAGAGCTATTCTGGGTCGCCTCATGTTCCACAGAAACTTGCTGCACAGTTGCTGTATTTTGCCTAAAAAAGCCTGCGATAAGTAAATCGGAATCGTTTGGAAAACATATAGTAGTCTAGGTAAAACATCCATTTTGAGCGCATTAATCCTGGCAAACCAAGAGAGAGGAAGTGAATTATATCTCCCTAACTCCGCCTTTAATCTGACCAACAATGGATCAAAGTTATACCTAAATAAGTTAGCCGGGTTTGTCGTCATAAAGACTCCCAGATATTTAAGTTTCTCGTTACAATGCCTAAACTTCGTGTGGGTCTTAAGGTAATGTATCTGGTGAGGTAAAAGCGAGACATTTAGGATTTCGGATTTGTGGAAGTTCACTTTAAAATTACTTAGCATCCCGAATTTCCCAAATTCCTCTAGAATCCCAGGTATAGAAGTCTGTGGAGACGTTATATACATTAAAAGATCATCAGCAAACAGGGACAACTTGTAATGTTGTTTTCCAATCGTTATCCCTTGTATTAACTCGTTTGATCTCAGCGCCATTGCCAAATGCTCCATCACTATGGCCTACAACAGGGGGGATAATGGACACCCCTGTCTAGTGCCATTAACAATAGGAAATGGCGCTGATAAGTTCCCATTGACCCGTACCCGAGCTCTAGGGGCTGAGTAAAGCGCAGCTATCCTGGCCACCATCAATGGACCCAGCCCTATCTGGCGTAACGCCTGGTACATAAATGTCCAATTCACCCGGTCGAACGCCTTCTCCGCATCAACCGATAACAGGCATACAGGAGTCTTGGACAATTGGGCAGCATGAGTAATCAATATTGTTTTAGGTGTATTGTCTCTGGTCTCCCTGCCAGGAATAAAACCCACCTGATCTGTGTGAATCAGATCCGGTAAATATGTGGACAATCGATTAGCTATTAATTTAGAAAAGAGTTTGGCATCCACATTAATTAGGGAAATTGGTCTATAATTTGAGCACCAGGAATGATCCTTGCCTGGCTTAGGGAGAACAGTAATATGCGCCTCTAAACTTTGGGCAGGGAAGGGGTTTTCTCCTGAAATAGAGGAAAACACCCTTGACATAAACGGAGCCAGGGACTCTGCGTGTAACTTATAGAATTCGGGTGTAAATCCATCTGGTCCTGGGCTTTTCCCAGCCGGAGTGTTCTTAATTACCGCCGACACCTCTGCCTCTGTAAAAGCAGATTCCAGGCTAGCAGATACTGCCGGATCCAATTCCGGCAACGCTGTTGAGGCTATATAATCCCGGAGGGAAGGAGTAGAATGTGGCGAGGTATGAATATTGTACAGATCAGCATAATATTGTTGAAATATTGATAAGATTTCCTGTGGCAAGGAAGTATGGTTACCATTAGCATCCCTAATTTGAGGAATATAAGTAGCCGCTGGCCTTGGATGAAGCCCCCTCGCCAAAAGACGGCCACATTTCTCTCCGTACTGGTAATATGATTTGCGATATTTATCTCGAAACTTTTGATGTGCTAGATCATAGAGTTCAAGTAGACGTCTCCTAGTGGAGGTCAGTTCTAGAAACACATCTGAAGACATATTGCTTTTATGCAACCTTTCTAGTTTTCGTATATTGTCGAGCGTATGGGAAATCTCTTGGGATCTGATTTTCTTAAGTCTAGAGCCTTGTTGAATCAGGACCCCCTGAATAACGGCTTTAAGAGCCTCCCATTGAAAGGGGAGGGGTGTCTCATCAGACTCGTGGTCTTTCAAGAAATTCCGCATGGCATCTAAAACTGTCCTTGCGCAGTCCGAGTCTCTAAAAAGAGAATCATTACATTTCCATGTCCATTCCCTGAATCCCACAAAGGGAGTCTGTAGAATTAATGAAACTGAGGCATGGTCTGACCAAGGGCAGCTCTCAATAAGGGCTTCTGGCTTCCAATCCAATATCCTATGGCTGACAAAAATATAATCTATTCGAGAGTAAGTATGGTGGGGATTGGAGTAAAAGGTGTAATCCTTTTCGCCAGGGTGCAGTGTCCGCCACACATCAATCAGTTGTAAATCATTCAATTTGGCTTTAAAGACATTCAATTTAGAAAACAAGATGGAGGAATGTCCTGTTGATGTGTCTACCCTAGGCTCCAGAGGAAAATTAAAATCTCCTCCAATAATCACAGCCCCTTCCGCAAATGTACTAAGCTTGGTCAGGAACTGGACAGCTGCTAGAGTCGGCTGGTGATTAAGGGACTAAAATGAAGCCACCGTGTAAGTCCTATCCCAAAGGGATATCTTTGCAAACACATATCGGCCCAACGGGTCAATGCAGGTGTCCAGTACCTGAATTGGAATTGATTTATGGAAAGCTATGGAAACCCCCTTCGTTTTACCATCAGGGTTAGAGCTATGAATCCATGTAGTATAATAGCAATTACGAAAGGATGGAATTTTTGGAGAAGCTTTGTAGCTTTGTGTTGACTGTACAAAAGTTGGGAGCGTTTGTTAGAGCCATTAGGGCCTTTAGCGTTAAGGGTACGAACTTTCAATCCTTGCGGATTGTGTGGTTGTGTAGATGCCCAAACAGTTGCCATGAGAACTGCTTAAACCAACCACAGGGCGGGCCAGGGGGTGAAAACCAAACTATCAATCACCCTCCGGTAAAGAACTGGTACTGTTAAAGACAGCTTAATAGGCCAGTCGGAACTTGAAATTGGCTTAGGTTTGGGTAAGGGAAGGGAGAGGAGCAAAAGTAGTCTGGGGGGGGGCTATGTCCCAGACGGCTAAGGGGGACTCTAAATTAAAAGGTATCACCTTAAGTGCCGCCTAACCCGGCGGTTTTCCTATGTGGGGGAATGTGGCAGAACAAAGGGGAAACAATAAAAAACTCTTCATGACCATATCCACTCGGGGGAAAAGCCAATATAATAATAAAACCTCTAGGAGCCCAATAAAATTGCAAATAACAATAACCAACATTACATCCGGCAGTTATACAAGAACCGGGTAGATAGCATGGAAACCGCATCATGACTTGTTGCCTAGAATGCCCTCCCCGCAGCACCTGCCAGACCCCCGGACCAAATCCGAGGATCTCAGCAAAAGCAGGTGACTGATAACACTTCTCAGGTGCAAATCCCATGCTTAACACCCGTATGAAAGTTTGAAGCTAACTAACCACATACATGCACAAAACCATATAAAGAAGCTAGCCCAAACTTATTATAAGTTATAAGTCATACATTACCAGGGAGCAGCCCCGCCTGTAGGCCTTTGTGGGAGAGGCAATCAAAGAACCAAAAACATATGTCACATAAATAAAAGGATCAAAGTATAAATGTGTCCAAATAGAGGATCAGCTGCGCGGGTGTTCAAGGCACTTTAGAGGAAAAACTCTCGTCGTTTCGCTGAAGCCAATTTGAATGTGCTGCTGAGCTGGCATCCAGACAACAATTAAAATGTGGGGATCATTCAAGGGCGAGGTGATGACATAGGTATAGACGAATCTGTCTCTGAACCATTGCCCTGCTGCCTTCCAGGAGAAGATAGGGTAGAGGATGCCAGCTGACGTTGGTCTGGACGATTAGGAGATCCAAGAGGTACGGATAATGGTACATCAGGCCATTCCGGTAGCTTCACATCAGGGAGCTGGAGATTCCTCAGGAACTGTGGTAAATCCGCCGGACCTCTGAGAGAAAAATTTTTACCCCCCGATCTAGCGATAAGATGAAAGGGGTACCCCCACCGATAGGGAATATTCCGATCACGGAGCACATCTAGTAAAGGTCTGACAGCCCTTCGTAGATCCAGTGTATGTTTGGATAAATCCGGCATCAGTTGTATTTGGGCCCCAGCATATTTAATAACATTGGCAGCCCTGGCTTTTCTCATAATGTCCTCCTTGGTTCTATAAAAATGAACCCGACATATCACATCTCTTGGGTGCTTGGGATCTCTCCTCCGAGGGCCCAGGGTCCTATGTACTCTATCGATCTCAATATCCACGTCTGGGGGGATCGCCAGTAAATTTGCAAAAATAGTATACGCAGCAATATATAACTCAGAATTTGGTACTGTTTCTGGTAAGCCACGAATACGGATATTGTTGCGCCTATTGCGGTTCTCCGCATCATCCTGCATAAGGTATAACATATTAATTTGTGCCGCCTGGCGTTCCAAAATAGCCGCGTTAGAAGCCATTTGAGAAGAAAGATCCGTATAAGCACTCTGGAGCTCTTTAGTAGTACTGGTCACCTGTTGTAAGGTCTGTTGAATATGATGGAATTCCGCCTTACAGCTTGCTTCTAGCCTCCCAATACTATGAGCTAAATCAGAACGTATAGGGAGCGCCTTTAAATGAGCTTTCCAGTCCCAGCCATCATCTTCCTCCCCTGGAGTAAACAAGGCCCTGGAGGAGTCCCCCTCAGAGGATAAAGTACTGGGGCTTGGTAAATTGTAAATTGGGTAAATTGGGTCCCTCCATGTCCAAGGATGTTGCAGGTCCCACAATTAAAGAAGGCTCTGCGGACGCAGGGTTGCCCCTGGCAGTGTCCACCCGCAATCCGGATCCAGGGGAAAATTGAGGCTGCGGCTTTGCGGCCTGGTCTCCCGCGGTTCTGCCACCCGCGGTAAACAGGCTGGGGATGCCCTTAGATGCCGGCGTCTCCCCACTGGCTCGGTCCTTCTGCCCCCCCTTAATTTTAGGACCCATGAGCGATGCTCCGGAGGCACGAGTGTGCTGGAAGTAAAGGCTTTTCCCCCTGTGGAGTACGGAGCAGCGCTATCACACCTCCTGCTCTGCCATCGGCCGGCCACGCCCCCGCCGGACTTTCTTATCTTTTTAACTTATCTTTTTTTAACCTAACCTTCTAACTATGAATGTCTCTCGATCTTTAAATTATAATTGTGTGGTACTTACCCCGCTGGCGATCCTGCGTCATCTTAGCTCAGCTCCCCTTCCAGAGCACCTGTCCTAAATTATTTTAGAAGGCATAACAGGCTGATATACTAATGGGAAGGAAATCAAACAAATTACAGCTGTAACCAGAACTGGGGTTTGGATGAAAGCCTCCAGTAGGACATCTCTTTAACTGACAACAAGGAGAAGATTAGAAGGACAGGACATGAAAGTAAGCCACTATAGGAACACGGACAGCAAAAACAAATAAATTAGTAACAGGGGTTTTATCAAATCCATCACTACCCAAGTAAAAAATATGGGTTTTGGCTTTTGATATACTTAAAATGGGTATTTGTGTGTTGGGTTTTGGAGTATTTGGAGAAACGGACAGGTTTTAGCTGATTTACTGAAAATAACAAATGAATGTCATCATAGACAAAGACATGAAAAAGGTCATCATGTTATAACTTTCTCACTCTATGTTTACTGTGTAACTCAAAATAGCCACACTAGAGAAATATCCTTTATCCTACCGCCATTAGATGTTGAACGTCGAACTCGTCTCTGTGTCCCCTCACACAAATACTCTAAAGAAAGAAAAAAGTAAAATATGAAATGGACAAAGCAGGCAAAAATAAAAGTTTTATACTACCCACCCATTATTTCTACACATATGGTAATTTTCATTAATCTACACTCACATAAAGGCAAAGTGAAAACAGAATTATAGATAATTGTATACATTTTTTTAACAGTAAAAAAAGGAATATGACATTTACATAAGCATTCAGACCCCTAATACTACTTACTTAAGTACTAAGTACTTAGTTGAAGCAACTTTGGCTGCAATTACAGCCTCGAGCCTTGTTGGATGATGATGCAACAAGCTTTGCACACCTGAACCTGGGGGATTTTATGCAATTTTTCTTTGTAATCCCTGTCAAACTCAATCAGGTTTGATTTTCAGCCATTTTTGGGTCTCTTCAGAGATGTTCAATACGGTTTAATACAGGGCTCTGGCTGGGTCACTTTAGACAATTCACAGAGTTGTCCCTAAGCTTCACCTGTGTTACCTTCACTGTGTGCTTTGGGTCATTGTAATGTTGGAAGTTGAAGCTTTAGCCCAGTATGAAATACTAAGCACTGCAGAACAGGTTTTCATTGAGTATTATCTCTTTACTGTGGTCCATTTGTAATAGGGAGGGGCTTCAATCTAGCCACTTTGCCATGAAGATCAGATCAATGAAGGGTTGCTTTTGGTCCCATCCACACACAGAATTTTTGGAGTTCAGTCAGAGTGACCATGAGGTTTTTGATTGCCTCTCTTCCTTGATTACTCATTTTGGCCTGGCGACCAGCTCTTGGAAGAGTCCTGCATGTGCTAAGGTCTAAAAATGTATGTAAATGTGATAAAAATTGTCTGAGAAAAAAAAGAATTTAAATGATTGTAGTATCAGGCTGCGTTATAAAAAAAAAAAATAAAAATGTAAAAGATTCCTAATACTTTCTGAAGCTAAGGCAAGCCTTTGGGTTCAAATAATGCTCATGATACAGATGTACTAACAGAATAATTTGGGGTGGGCTTTGGGAACCCTTGATGGATGACTATCATCTGTTGATGAACAGTTGCCTCAGTTAATCCTAAATTGTACATTTTTCTTCTGGTGTTATGTTCCTTTGATGAAGATATTTTTTTTATTATTTTTCCCCTATGTCAGATACAGTTTAGATTTCCATTCTCTTAAGCTTATATCAAAATACAAAATTGTATAATAAATGGATAAATTGGTAATTTGGTTTTACCACATTGTCGGTTAGTGGTAATTTATCTCCTCACATTCTAGGTTTGGTGATTGGACAGTGAAGACGAAGCATCAAACTAATAATATCTAATAGATACATAGCAATAAATGCTGCTCTCTTCTATGTATGTATATGCAGATGATTGATTGGCTCTACTCCCCCCCCCTCCACATCCTTCATTTTTTTAGATGGTACAGATTAAGCTACTGATGTTAGTTGTATAAATAAATGTAATAGTTTCTTTTGTTTGGATAGCCATCATGTAAATATTATTTTAAAATCACCTGATCTTAATGCTGTCTCCAATCCAAAGTTTGACTGTAGAGCCAACCCAGCATCATAAAAAACTTGAGAGCCATCAGCACCTCCTCCTGCAGTGCAGCCTGAATCAGACTTTCCTACAATGTCCCAAACCTTAAATATAAAAACAATAAAAGCAACTAATGTAATGTTTATGCCAATGGTAGTTGTGTACCCATGGTTGTCCGTATCACCGATATGGAGATTTCTTCCCTTTTGCTGATTGGTCGCCTGGTAAGAAAGTATAAAGAAATTGCCTAAAGAACACACAGACAGCAGTGAATATGCCGAATTCTGCCCATGCATCTAGACCAGTGTTTCTCAACCAGGGTTCTCTGGATCTCTAGGGTTCATCCAGAAGTTGCTAGGGGTTCCTTGAGCAACGAGAAATTTGTGACTCTCAGGTCAGTTTAAGTGACACTAATGATCTTTTGATTATCTGTAAGGGTGACTTTCTTTCCAATGACGACCACCTTAAAATTTTTTCAAGGTTTCCCTCATGTTATAAAGGTCCAGAAAGACTAACTTAACTACATAGAACAAGTGGCCCTAGTCCATCCTTACCTTTACTAAAAACTCAACTTTTGAAAGATGCAGGACAAATATTGTTCTTTTTTTTACCCCTCAGAGAATACACTAGTAAACTAAATGTTTATGTCTTAGTTACTAGGTCTACACACTTATTTCAGTCAATACAGAGGCCCCACTCTCTGCATTTTAGGATATGCCCTAAATTAGAAAGAATATAACTTCAGCAACTTACATAGAGTTGTATAGGACAGCCTAATTTCATGGTAATTAGGTTCATTTCCCAACTGAAAGGCAGCTGAGAACATCTATTTAGTACGTGAGAACACCACCCAAATCTAAGGTAAACAGGGATACCTCCCATCTCCCACCCAGGAGGAAGCTGGACAGAAACTTCCAACATCAGGTTAGGCAAAATCATCTCCCATTTCCAAGATGAGCAAAAACAATTCAAAATTCCAAGGTGGGAAGGAATACTTCCCAACTTCAAGGAAGATGGTAAACAAGGATGTCTCCCAACTCCAAGTTGTGTAGGAACACATAATTTACTTTATTTTAGGAATATAGCTTCACGTCTTCAACATGAATGGGAACTCCTAACCAAACCTAACCAAAAATAGCAAAAACATCTTCCAACTCAAAAATGGTCAGCAACTCAGGAGCACATTATTTCAGAAGCTCTTTATTTGGAGGACTATACCGTCAGGTTTTCAATGAGCATATTACCACCACCTAACCCCAAAGTAAGCTCAATGCCAAGGTGGACAGAGCACTCTCAACATCAAGGTGAGCAAGAATATTGAAGGTAGGTAAAAAAAACAGGAAACAGGAGAGGGGAAACAGGAGTAATTACTACAGCAAAGACATCTTGAAAATAGATTCACTTGAAGCCAACTTACACCTAACCCTAACGTTGGTTGTTCTGACCTTATAAATATCCTCAGGCCCAATATTCATCTGAAACTTTTGAATGTCTATCTTAAAGTATGTTTAAACATAAATTAGTTTATTAGTACGTAAAAACTCTTTAATGCCAGACATGCTTGGGATACAGTTGGAGATGCCTCTGATTGCCCACCCGGCCCATTGAACAGTATCTTTCCCTTAGTTATTGTTAGATTTTTACCTTCTTTTGTGATAATCGAAACTTTGCATTTTGTTCATTGACTTCTTTTCCCACAGAAAGGAGACCCACTTGAGCCTTGTAGTCTGCTATAATTTTCAACTTTGTTGGTAATCCAGGACTTGGTGCTTTCGCATTTCTGCCATAGTCTGTGATCTCCAGCTACAAATAAAAAATTAAACATCAAACATCCACATTTTCACATCCAGTAACATTCACAGTACATGTTTTATCTGATAAACAGAAAACTATAATAGTGATTTACCCTTGTATCAATTTATTTTAAGCTTATTCCGTGTTTATAAGTTTTTGAAAAAGATACTTTAGGTAGAAAAGCTATCTAGTCAAAAAAGTGTCTTCACTACTCCCTATTCATTACATAAAACCGTTAATTGAAAATTATAATTGGAAACCCTCCTATCACTATGAAATGATGACTGTTGTCTTTTATTAGGCATCAATAAACTCATGTTTTAAGGAGTCATCATTTAGGCCAACCACTCCTGCTGGCCACCAGCCATTATGGCTCCCCATAGCACCAATGGCACAAATGTTCTCCTTCTGAAATAAATTAAATCATACTGGATTACAAAATTAATCCGTGGAAAAGAGGAACTCTTCCCACTAATGTTTCAGTAATATTTTTTTCCCTTTTTTTCAATCTAGGTCCAGCCCCATGTGTCTAATACTGTATAACCAATCCCCATTAAATCTTTCGCTTCCTCTCTGTTTCTTCCCCAACCCAAAGAGTCCTTTACCCTTCGCCTACTCTTTTTTTGTTCACAGCATTCTTTATTACTGTTTCTAAATGTATTTTATCCCATCTTACTGTGCTCATGCAGGAATCCTTTACATCTATCCAGACGGAGTCTGATACGATCTCTTGGCTTGAACCAGTTTTTATCACATAATAGGCCACAAATCGAAAGGATGGGAGGAGCTCCCATGTTACTGGTATGTTTAATGTCACCAGGGTCTGACCAACCGTCCTCTCCTGTCTGCCAGTTTGAATTATCCGGCCTCTGCTTAGAACCTTGAAAAAAACAAAGGTAAAGATTGCATTGTCAAGTTTAAACCTGAATTATAAAAAAAAAGAAAATAATATGTTATATATTTTAATTTTGATAACAAAAGGCAGGTAATTTGCATGCAATTATGATGATTTGTTGCTGAATGAGGTGGCTAAGAGTTTACATGAAAAGCTGAAATGCTTACAGCCCATCCCTGGGCAAAGCCATATCCTGTCTACCCCCTCCAACCTATGTCTCATTTTATTATATTCTCTTAACTACATGGAATAAGTGGACCTTTGTCTTTTTGGGTTTTCTTGGGTTTGTTTTACTAAATGAACAGACTGTTCACTTGAATTCAAATAAATGGAAATATGATATTAATTTGACTGTACAGTCCAATAAACACAATTCAGCCATGTTCATCCAGGCATTGAACTCCTCAATCTTACAGACCTGGGCAGATACTACACTTAGCCTACACTTAAGCTGCATACACACGTGCAATTATAGTCGTTGGAAAAGATCTTTCACAATCCTTTCCAACGACAAAGCACTCCACGATGCATGAACGATGCTGTACATACAGCACTGTTCTGCTCTATGCAGAGCGGAGGGGGAGAGCGACAGAGCGTCACCCCGCTGCGCACTCTCCCCTTTCACTTACATTACGATCATTCGTCGTTTATCGTCCGTGGATCCGCCAGGGCGGTCATTCAGACGATGAACGACAAGCGCTGTACACACTTCAGATATCGGCCCTGAGCGTGAACCATTGGAAGTGTGTACGTAGCTTTAGTCTGCACACTATCCTAGATCTACAAGGTCAAAGGACAAAAAGGTTTAAGGTAAGAAAAAAAGTCCTTGGCACTGGTGACCACTACCTGACCACAGTTAACCTGATGTGCAGGGGGTGCATGCTATTCCTCAAACACAGGTTTAAATCTGAGGAAAATAAAAGAAAATACCCTTGCGCTAGGATCCACTAATCATCCCTTGCACTACAGGCCATGACCTCAGACTGTCCCTGCAAGGCTAGGGGAGATAAAAGAACAAGGCCTGGGTGGTCCAGCAAACTTGGAATGGATATAGTTCTAAATTAAAAACATTTGCCAAACAATAGCAAATGTTTTAAGAAATCTATTCCAAGTTTGCTGGGTCACCCAGGTTCAACTATCTTTTATATAGTCTTGGTGAACTTTAATAAAACAGGACAAATGTCATCACAGTGTAGGTAATACTTTTTTTACCAGATAAGTAAAGTGGTTGATCTGATTCTGAACTGCAGGGTTGCTGTTCCGAATAACAAAATTAATGCCGACGTTCTTTCCAACTCCCAGATCCGTGACACCTGTGACACTGAGGTGCAAGTAATTGCCGGAAACTGGTTTGTACGCAGTGGCTGTCATGCTGGCACTGGCTTGTTGGTCATTGCTGAATTTTGGAACTTCTGATTGAACCTGAAAACCAACAGATGTTGTCAACAAAACACAAACACATAGAAACATAGATCAAACATTTTTGCCAATCAATATTCCAAAAGTGGTTGGTTTTGCTTTGAAGCTTGCCATAAAATATTTCATAAACTTAGAGCCCCATCCCTAGTTGTAAATGCCTTATTTGTTGTAAAGTGATGGCAGCCTGGCTGATTTTGTAGCAGTGTTGTTGGCCCTTTTGGTGGTGACAGCCTCTTGCCATTGTCCATCACCTTTGTTGGATGGGACATAGATGTTCACAAACCTGAAGTCCACATGAACTATACACAAAGAAAGATAGAACTAGAATGTTAATGGTTATAAGACCTCATAAAAAGACTTAAAGAAACATTTTTGGAGAATGTTAGAACAATAGGAGTGTTGGCTTTAAAGGCTGGGTATGTGTGGCCTTTCCAACTATATTGGGTTTTGTGTAGAGTGTAAAACTGCTAAACCCCCTGCCTGTGTCCAATTGATGATGATTACAGACAGGGAAAATGAGAAATTTAATGTTACAGTTGTTCCAAAAACAGGAACAAAATCAAAAACAAAAAGTCAAAATCTTTCAACAGGGACATTAGTTCTGGAAACCATAGTCTAAAAGAAGAATGCTCCTCACTTTGTAGAGGTTGGCTCTTCTTACTTCTTTGACAGAAAGCAAAGAGAAATCTCCCCAACAGGATACAAACATGGAACAATAAACTAATAGGGGTTATTGACAATTCTTATTCTGTCCAAAATGGAAAAAGAATATTTTGTGTTTTGATGGGAAAATTGCCACATTGATGGACCGTTGTTAGTGCGTAGTGTACCTCGTGGAAGCCACTTTATGTGCAAAAGGCTCCATGAAAGATAGAGTTGTTATGCATTATGGGAAAAATAGTTTAGGGTCTTTGAGCTGGTCATCGATGAGTTGGGAGGGTTTCTTGACTACCTACTCCATGTCATGGCTTTCTCCTTGTGCAAGGGGGGACAGAAATGTGCCATTCAGGGCAGCTTGAGACCTCCTTTCGGGGCAAAAAGCGATACCACCTGACTGCTGGCAGCTGCAACTTTGGTCATTTGCACAACAGCATGGTTCATAAAGGACCAGCATCAGTACATTTTACAGCTGGCAGCAGTGAGTTGTACTGGTACTGCTCATTGACACTCGTAATCATTCTCTATGGGACTGTTAGAGGGAGAAGCTAAATGTAGCATCTCCCTAGAGGCAGTAATTCACTGGCATGAGAAAGCGATAAATACTGCACAACCTTATGGTCAATCAGAACATGGACTTAGGATAACAGGCCAAGAGAATTCTGAGCTCTGTATCCATTTACTGTAGGAAATTCCCTAATGTTATAATTTTTCCATGTTTGTATCTTTGGACCTGATTTACCAAAGCTCTCCAAGGCTGGAGAGAATACACTTTAATCAGTGAAGCTGGGAGATCCAGCAAACCTGGATCTGTTCCAGGATTAAAATATTTGCTAGCAAATAAAAAATAACTTTGAATAAATGCATCCCAGGTTTGCTGGATCAGCCAGATTTTTATATAGCGCTGACATATTACGCAGTGCTTTACAAAGTCCATAGTCATGTTACAAACTGTCCCACAAGGGACTCACAATCTAATGTCCCTGTTATAGTCATATGTCATTACCACAGTCTAAACCAGGCATGTCCAAAGTCCGTCCTGGGGCCAATTGCGGCCCATGTTCAGATTTCCACTGGCCCACAGCCTCTGCCAAAAAATCAATAATATGCATGCTGCCAGCACTGTTGACCACAGTAAAAAAAATACACACGTACAAAAAGCTATTTTATATTTTATTAGAGTTGATTAACCGCCTTGCAATTATCGGCCCGCTACTCGGCAGGCATAATCAGCAGGATGGGAGTCCACATGTGTGCACAGGAAATCCTCTATGTCATTTTATTGGACATGTGCTGTGGAGGACCCGCACCGACCACGCCCACTCTAATTCCAGGAGCGTGCTCCGCACAAAGCCCGCACTGACATTGGGCTCCGTGCACAGGGAATCCTGTGGGCATGTGTTGTGCGGGTACCACGCAGACCAAGGAATAGTTCAAATAATGTCAGGCTGAATGGTTAGCCCCCAAACATTTTCACCTCACCAAATCTGGCCCTCTTTGCAAAATGTTTGGACACCCCTGGTCTAGGGTCAATTTGAGGGGAAGCCAATTACCACATGCTGTTTGTAAATCTTGGGCCCCTTGAAGTTGTTTCCAATAACCCAGGCCTGCAACGGAACATTTTTTTCAAAGTTTTCACTTATTCTTATGTTTCTTGGGCTTCTAAATGTAAAAATGACATCCATATTTTTTCTATCACATAAGGTTTTCCTTCATATTGCCATATTTAACTTGGCTTGATGGTCTGTACTGTACTGTACTGATGGTCTGTCAGTGTATTAGAGTATTTAGAACTTTGGTAACCAACGTGACTGAAATATTTTCTTTTTCAACCACCAAAAGTGGAGCAAAAGAACAATAAAAAAACAAAGAACTTGCACAGTCTTCAAGACAAAGGAACACAGAGCTAAATTGCTTTGCTATCGTACATATGGCTACTTGAAATTGTTGCACTATTCCAAATTTTTTTTGTCATATGTGGGAATCTTATGAAAGGACAGCATAGAAACTGCTTTCATTTAAAAAGTTTATATCACATATTTTGGAGTGAAACATACATTTAAAAAGAGTGAAACTTCAAATTCAAAAATAAAGAATTACCGTATTTTTTGCTGTATAAGACGCACTTTTTCTTCCACAAAACTGGGGGGGAAAAGTTGGTGCGTCTTATAAGACAAATACCGTGTTTCCCCGATTTTAAAATAATTAAAATAAGATACTCACCCAATACCCGATCCTGTTTGTGTCTCCTCGATGAGGGCTGCAGTGTGTGTCTCCTCCTGGCTGCAGTGCAGAGCCAAACTGAAACTAAGAAGCAGGCACACGTGCACAGAACAGAAGGGGAATATGAACTGCACAGAGTGATCAGAAGGGGAATTTGAATGGTACAGAGTGATCAGAAGGGGAATTTGAATAGCACAGAGTGATCAGAAGGGGAATTTGAATGGCACATGAGTGATCAGAAGGGGAATTTGAATGGCACAGAGTGATCAGAAGGGGAATTTGAATGGCACAGAGTGATCAGAAGGGGAATTTGAATGGCAGATGAGTGATCAGAAGGGGAATTTGAATGGCACATGAGTGATCAGAAGGGGAATACTGGTATGAATGGCACATAAGTGATCAGAAGGGGAATAATCTTTCAGAATCTTTTTTTTCTAGATTTTCCTCCTTTAAAATTGGGTGCGTCTTATATTCCGGAGCGTCTTATACAGCGAAAAATACGGTAGCTATTCACTTTTATAAAATGTAAAATTTGATCATAGGTCCACATTATTAAAGGCGCATTGTGTTCGGTTTTATTTCATTAACTATTTCAGTAACTTTCATTACTTTCAATAAACTGGATTGTGACACTAGCCATAGCCATAGAGGAAATGTTCCACTGCCCATATAGATTTCAACAGGGTGAATGACTATTAAAGAAACCCTAAACGTGAAGACAAAAAATAAAAAGTCGAGCAGCAAAATCAAATATTTAACCCCCGTATTATGTTTACCGTTATTTGCAGAGCGTTTGTATTTGTTCCTGTATTCAAGGATAGTCTGACAGTCCCATCATCTTGGCTTATGCCTCTAACTTGTCCAGGCTGGGCCACCACAAGAACTCCATGTGCTGGTGAGCCATTGGGGTTTAGGACTTGTACCTACAATAGAAGATGGTGAATTCTTACTTTTTTATTACATCTGACAGCATTATAAAAGATTCCCAACTTTAAACAACTCTTTTCTTTTGTTTTCTTTATTTACTGGAGATTTTACTCCTGTTCCAAGGGCAAAATCCATTCTCAAAAACAGTCGAATGGACAAGTATGCCAAAGGAAGAGATGTAAATAAAAAAAAATACAATACAGTTCCAGGGAACTATAAACTCTTGGTAATTGTAAATAGAATGGCATGTAGTGATGCCCATGTGGATTTTTTAAACTAATCCCATCGGGACAAGTCTATACTCCATGCCACCCAAAAATAGTGCTACAAAATTTAGCTACAGATACATTTCCTGCATTCTAGGGGAGTAACATCACATTGAACCTACTCCCCCGGGAAATTTGAAGAATATCTGTTTTAGTTAATAATCTGCTTTAAAAAGTGATTTCAATAGGATGGGAACAGTAGGATTTTCTGTTAAAATTTATTTTAGGGCTCCCACTGCGAGTATTACTCTTCTCTTTTAGGCATGGTAAGAGGTTTAAATTCTTCAACCTTCTCCCAGCCTCCATACACTAAATATAAAAATAAATTGTTCTGGTTCTTTGCAGGCATTGAAGGATGATACCTTCCTATGACACTCTAGCTCAGTGTTTCTCAGCCAGGGTTTGTGGATCCCTGGGGTTCCTCCAGATGTTTCTAGGGGTTTCTTGAACAATAGACAATATGTGCCTCTTGTGTCTGTGTCAGTTTAAGTGGCACCAATGATCTTTTTGACCAATGATCTATCTGTTGGAGTGTAATTCCTAACACTGGACAGCAATGTAAGAGGAATGCTTAGCACTGACCAGTTCACCAATATACTGTGAGCTGTGGATTTAAAAATTATACAAGTTGTTCCTTTAGACCTGAAAATTATTTCAAGGGTTCCTCTATGTTTAAAAGGTGGAGAAAGGCTGCTCTATATTCTCATAGAGACATACGTACCATAAAGTCATAGGGTAGTCCAGGCTTGAAATATGCAGGTGTTTTGGCGAAGATAATTTTATGTAGTGTTTTAACTATTGGAATACCTTCCATTTCTGCTTTTACTATACCAGCACCTAAGGTGAGAAACAACATGCAAGAAACAGAATAAGATATCATAATGTGGTACCATCCTTATATATGTATGTCAAATACTCTAAACCCAACTCCTATAGGGTCTATAAATTATAACCCAATATTACTTTTGGCTTCGTTTTGGGAACACATAGTGTATGAAGCATATTTATTGAATTGGTATTACAGTGATTCCCCTAAAATGGATTTATCACCATATGTTTAACATTTTATAAATAGCGACTAACCCTTTTATATAATGTAAAAAGTGGGGGAGGAGGGTAAAAAAGTTTTTTTTAACACGCTGGATGGAAAAAACAGAAAGGGAAACTCCCAAGATCCATACATAACATATCCCAGGAGGCTGTGGGCTGATCGTTCTGCACAGCCCTGGAAATCCTCCTGCTTGCGATCCCTGGGGAACTAGAGGTTAATTATGCTCTGATGCCCGGGGATAGCAGAGGATTTTCAGAGCTGCATGATGCAAGATCGAACATAATATTCTCACGCGCTTATCCCTATTCGTAAATCAGATAAGTCTATTATGAGGCTCACCTGAATCAGGGATGACAGTGACAGACACGTATAAGGTCCACTCAGTCAATTCATGTTCATTTCTAAACACTTTCAGGAGATCTTTTTTTTCCAAATCAACTGTACCTTCACCATCATAGATCTGACCAAAAGAATAAGAAATAGAATAAAACTGAACTCCAGACAATAATAGCATGCAATAATTTATTACAAGACATGAAATGCCTTTGACATGCAACAAATGTAAATATATTTTGACTATCAGACAAGTTATCTTCTGCTCAGAAGTATTCAGACTGGGATCCTCCCTAATGAAATTAATTATTGAATTATATTATATTATATAATATTATTATTATATTATATTATAATGAATTATATTATCCATCACTATTACGATATCTGTGAGTTATTTATGGCGGGGAGGGAAACTAGAGTCATTGGACCAGATGTGGAGGATAAGTAAGGACAATCTCAATCACTTCCCTGTATGTTATATAAAAGGTTGTGTAGAGAGGTCAGAGAAGGGGCAGAGAAGTTTGGCCAACAGAGAGTAGATAGACACCTCCAGAACAGAGGGCTTTGGTGTGAAAGTAGAAATGGGGTTGTGCCTAATGGTATGGTTATGTTGTGCTCCAGCATGTGCGTTTTCCTTTATGGCTATAGTAAGGAAAAATAGGATCTGAAAACCTTTAATTAGTCTAACTGTAACCACTGTTATCTGGTACAACATGTCTCATGGCTTGAGGACCCCTACAAAAAAAAAATACCAGTAGTTTGATGACCAACCTCTATCAGGTAGGTAAAAGTGTAAATGGAGTTGAGAAAGCCCTTGATTCAATCACTGACCACCATCAAATCCACCATTACTGGCAACCCAGTGTTTTTCAACAAGGGCTCCATGGAACCCAAGGACTCTCCCAGAGCTTTCTAGGGGATCCTTGAGGTCAGCTTATTCAGGTAAGTTTATATGCAGCTCTGTAATCATAGGTTTGTTCTGGGCATTTCTCACATCCCAAGACCACACTGCTAGGTAATTATCCTTAGACCAGTGTTTCTCAGCCAGGTTCTTCCAGAGGTTGTTAGGGGTTTCTTAAGCAATGAGTAATTTGTGACTCTCAGTTTTGTTTATTTGATTCCAATGATCTTTTTGGCTATCTGTAGGGGTGGCATTATTTCCAATGGCCAGCAATGTAAGATGAATTCTTCCCATTTATCACCACACTAATGTACTGTGAGCTGTGGATAAAGGTAATATAGAAGGGGTTCCCAGAAGACCTGAAAATTATTTCAAGGGTCGCTGATTCAAGGGTTATTGATAAATACTGATCTAGAGCAACCTTTTTATCATGGGGAACCCTTGAAATAACTTTCATATCTCTATGGTACCCATTCCATAATTACCAAATCCACAGCACAGTGGTGGCCAGGAGGAAAAAATCCCTCTTACATAGCTGGCCTTTGGGAAGCATTCCACCCTTACAAATAACCAGAAACACTGGCACAACAGTCAGCCCTACATGACCACATCATTCAAACCTGAATCTATTGATAAATTCATATTTAACAACCTTTTGGACAGTACAAGTCTCAGGCTTCGGGAAGTCTGTACAAGGAAGAGTGGCAGCAGAGCCTCTTAAGCATTCATACCTTAATTTTTCTCAATGAATCTGGCAAATGTTTCCTTTCATTGCCTCTCTTCACTCCAAAAAGTACAAAGGCATCACCATTTACAAGGTTGCCATGTCTATAACTAAGAGAAATATAAATAAAAACATGTGTAAATGTTTATTACAAGTCCCTCTCCTTAGAAATTATATAAATGTACTCACCTTGCTTGAATATTGATGGAGTAGTCTTGATCTTGAATATAGTAATATGATTCATGTGGCTTGATACTGACGTCAACATCTGGCTGTGCTACGTATGAAAAAAAAGTACAATATGCAGTGTACCTATGTACCTATATCAAGTATGAGAGTATATAGGTAATTGTATTGATCATTTAACTTGCTGGTAACCTTTTTTTGACATTAGGCAACACAATGGACTAACTTATGATTTCCTTTAAAGCATACCCTTCATAACAACAATATTCAGACCGGTACAATTTCTAACCTCATTAGAAAATGTTAGTTGTCTGTCACGTCAAGTAGGAGAATGGATGCTGTTACAGTGGGGCTAGCAAAAGAAAAATGCTCTCATACATTTGTGGTCAGTAAGAAAAAGAATGATATCATGGATTTGTGATCAGTAAAAAGAAGGATGCTCTCATGCATTTGTGGTCGTAGGAAGAATGCCCTGACCTTCTTTAAGCTTGTGGGGAACTACATTCGAGTTTGGCTATCACTAGTGGTCAGCAAGAGGACAAATAACCTCCTTACAATAGTGGTAAGAGGAAAAAATTATGTCATTTAATATGGTAGTTGGAGGTCAAAAGAATGGCCATTAATTTGATGGTCAGTGGGAATGTCCATTACACTGGTTGTCAGAAAGAAAAACAAATTGTGGGAATAGAAAGAATTGAATATGTACATATGCTCGTTGTCACATATTAACTCATGTCTTTATGCGCCCTTGCATGTGTTTTTTTTTTAAGTAATTGATTTATTGCATAAAACTTAATGTTGGTATTTGGTTATTTTCTATGACATCTAACGTGTTATCAATTTTTTTTACAAACTTCATGGGCTCAGTTATTATTTTATGGCTTTTCACATACCATAGTCCTTCACCTCAAACTGTGCAGTAAATTTTTGTACAGTCCCCTCGTAAAATGCTGAAATGGTCCAAACACCCACGTTGCTGGAATAAAAATATAACAATTTGGTAGCTGTGGCTAAATGTCCGTCAGGTACTTTTGCTATGATGGATGCTTAGTTACCCCACTGTGCTTTGGGAATCACTTGTATTAAAAATTATAATAATAAATACAAACACCTTGTTTGCCTCTGTGTCTTTACTTTTGACCCCAAATAAGATAGGGCCACATATGCTACTTTCAAATATGGCACACAATTTCTTTATATTAAAAAAAGTCCCTCAGTGTTTTAAGTGTGATTGATTAACCAACAAAGAATGTTTGGTGAAAGTCACATTCACTTCCTATAAATATAGAAACAATATAGACACTGTGTTTTTGCCTAGAATGTACTTACCGTGGAACCTCCGATAATCTAAAGAAACCATTAGCTATTCCTGATCTGGGAAAAAGGTCCAATCTCTTCATAATTATATTATCAGGACCCTGTGAAAGAATTATAATTGCAATTAGAAAAGTATGTATCTTTGTATTTTGGATTAAATTAGTAGCCCTGGGATTGGTTCCTGACTGTGATGTAGTAATATTGGTCCTATGCTAATCCCTGGAGGTACAGATACAAACAAGAAAAGACACCAACAATAGAGTTTTTTGGCAATCTAGAAACATTTACTCATTAGCAAGCTCTGACATTAAAAAGTAGGATGCAAAAATTGAAATCTTTAAAGAGGTTATCTGCCAATTTAATAGGTTTACTTTGCACCTAATAAGGAAGGAAAAATAAAAAAATAGAAAAGAGCATTGTGTATCTTTGATTTTTCCTTCCCCATCAAGTGGGATGCGTAATATTAATGTAGTAGGCAATTTCCATAGAATTTGCTTTTTGTACCTACGTTTTATTGTAGGAGCTTACCAATGAGTAATCTAATTTAAATTGCCAAAAAACCCTGTTCTTTAGTTGCAGTCTTTCCGTGGTTGTATATGGAACTTGTATTTTGCTCACGCAAGCCTAATGCTAAAGTGACTCCCCTCCATTTTCTACTACATTGTTCAATTTTTTTCATAGGTCTTCAGTTCCACAGTGTGACACCATGGGTCCTGTTCCTCCTCCAATAGACCTAAGTACTGTGTACAATGCCCTGGTGCTCTCCCCTGCATTGATTGCAACGTTTATATTGTACCCCTAGGGGAGAAGTCTTTGATGCTTACAATAAGTGGAGGGGTCCTGTATTGCCAGGTATTATATTTGCCAAGGCCCAATGTTGGCTAAAGTTAGACTTGGACTTTAATGCTAATACCACAGCTGTTTATACTTTTTATCCTTTCCATTCATGTGGAGAAAAAAGTGGTGCACCTCATACTTCCAGGTATAGAAAGGATGTTACCCACTTTCCTTTCTGCTCCCTAGCATTGATGGTGTACCCACTTATGTTACAAGGAAGAGTATTCAGCTCTGCATAGGTTCCATAACTTTATTGATGTCCTGAGACCAGGGTAGTTGATAGCACAAAAAGTGTAAGCATTCTCACCTGGAAATTGATAATAATTTCCCAATTCAAAGGCTTTAGATCATAATTCACAGTATAAAACCGGCAAAAAACTGTCAAGGAAAAATGTATAATGTAAGCAGACAAAAAAAGGAAAAATGCTCGTATTTATAAAAGAAAATATGTTTGAGAACTATAGCTTATCTAAAGAGAGATAAAAACATAAATGGTCCAAAAAGGAAGGTGTTAACGCTTTGATTATTTGTGTCTGATTTATAGAAGCTCTTCAAGGCTAGAGAAGATATACTTTCATTAGTGAGCCTTGGTAATTCAGCAAACCTGGAATGGAACTGTCCAGGAATGAAAATATTTGCTAACAAATAGCAAATTAATTTTAAGAAATCCATCCCAGGTTTGCTGATGAAAGTTTATCTTCTCTAGCCTTGGAGAGCTTTAATAAATCAGGCCTTTTTGACTTTGCCTGTGTAGCTTGAACTATAGATATCTATACACAATATATTTGTACTAAAATATATTGAAAAAACATAGAAAAAAAACAAATGACACAAAAGTTTCATACCACATTACAATGTGAATTATTTCCTTGCATATATAAATATATAACATATTTATTGCCTAGCTTAGTAAATATGATGTTACGTCAACCATCCAATCACAAGGAAGAAAAATCTGATTGTACTCTATGAACACGTACACAAAGCTATGTGAAAAATTTTATTGCATTCCTTTAGTAAATCACCTTTAGTATCTGTAAGGATGTGGAAGAATATCATGTTTTACCTTCAGACTGAGTCGTATATACAGTTTTGTCTGTTTGTATGAAGATGTATCCATCATTAGGTGATACCAATACAACTTTTCTCAGGTTGCAAGATGGGGAAATCACTTTCACGTTGACAAAGTGTTTTTTATGTGGATTGTTTCTGATGAAATGCCTTGATGGTATCTAAATGAAGTACAATTAATAAATTAGGTAATGCATGTAAATTAGATGATGCATGTAGTAATTGTATTCTGCTACATGTGCTTCAATACTTTAAAGAACCATTGTCAGAAAGATACTTGTAACTTGAGGAGCTATATGGCCCAATATGGCATAGAGCAACCCATCACATCTATTTAGGTTTGTTGGACATCTAATTTTAAAGTTATAGGGCAGCGTTTCTCAACTAGGGTTTCTTTAAGAGGTTGCTAGGGGTTCCTTGAGCAATTTGGGTCTTTAAGGTAAGTTTAAATGACACCAATTATCTTTTTGGCTATCTTTAATAGTGACAATCTTCCCAATGGACAGCAATGTAAGAGGCATTCTTGCAATGGATTATCATGCTAATATACTGTGAGCTGTGGATCTAGGAATTATAGATGGGGTTCACTAAGGACCTTAAAGTCACTTTAAGGTCCCCACTTTTCATGAAAGGTTCTTCCACAATATCTAGGAATGTATCCATGGAATATTGTGCACATTAAGCCTATTTGTGAGATCCATCACTAAGATTCAACCAAAGACCTGGTTTTCATTAGGTCTGCAATTTATCCCAATGACGTTTAGCAGATTGAGGTCAAGCCTCTGTGCAGAACATTTGAGTTACTCTACATCAAACAAAGGCCTTCTCCACATTGTTGTCACAAGTTTGACAACTCATAGCAGTTTGTAACTTTTTATATAATTTATTAGAATTTATTTTTTGGAGAGGTGTCCACATACTTTTGCCTACATGGTACATACATATGGTTGATAAGTCCATTTCCAAATTGATGTTTCCTATACAATATACAAAAAAAAGCTGCCCAGGAAAGGAGACAGGGTTGGGGTGCACAATAATACTTTTGGAGGTGCACGAACATGCTGTAGCCACTTCTGTGTAACTTCCATATACTGCATTCCTTGTCCAGTTTTCATTTTCCAATTGCCATTCATTTTTATCAGCACTTTTTTTTTTTTAATTACCGATGGATGCAAGGGACACATTTCAATACATGCTATAAAACCATTACTGAAACCTTCCAATGCAGAAAACTTTATTTAATATTTTAGATCGGGCCTTACTTGAACAACAATAATGTAAATTTCACAAGAGTCTTCCATTAAGTAAGGAATGATTAGGTAAACCCCATCCCATGTTCCCCTGCAGGACAAGTCTAGCAATCACATGAAAGACCTTTAGGTCCTAGAAGAATGAGATACCTAGTTTGTTTTCAATCAAAGGATGTCTTTAAATAAATAAAGATTAGGAAAATAAAAAAACCTTTACCAGAAAGGTGGAAACCACGGGGCAAGTCTTCAAAAAGTCCCTGATGGAGGTGCAAATTGGAATAAATTAGTTTTCATGTGAAATTCTGGCTGGAGCCAAACATCATCCCATGATTACCCTTTTGGGAACATTTTGGGAACATTTTTAACAATGCTCCGGCCAATAAGAAATAGTTAGTATGAGATGTTTACTGGTCCCACATCAACATGTAGTTCTCATACAGGTTCAGGGGGTGGTTTAAAAAGTAGCAGTGACAGGCATAATTTCTAAAAACCATGGATATTTCAATCTTGTGTGCCTTGAAGGGAGAAGAGGGAGGATGTAAATATTCTGTTAGGTAGTAAAATTTACAGATTTGTGAATCTGTTAGGGGGCCAAGGCAGGAGAAAATGGAGTAAAAAAGTATCATGGTGTAATCATGGGATAATCCCAGTCCTATTTAAGTTGTAGAAGTGGGGGCTTTTACATATCAATTTGTAGAAACACTATACCCACTGGGTTTGGTACAGATAAGCAATAGGTACATACAGAACTCAAATGATGTTCCAGCAGGTTTGAACATGGGTAGGATGTCCAGTAAAAGTATCAATATGTTAGAAGACACTTTCAAATAAAATGTATTTAGGACAGGACATACTCTTTGTGAAGTTGGAAGTCTGGTATTGTTTCCTCCTTTTCCATGTTGGGCCCAATTTATCAGATTGCTGAATTGGTGGGGGGTTGTTTTTGCAATATCTTCAGTTATCGATGGCAGGAAATTAAAGCTTATCAGAAGTCTCTCAACCTCTTTGATGTTGATAGAGTTTTCACGTTATAATAGAAAATTCAAAAATACCTTAAGCTAAGAAAGGTTTTAGGTTTTAGGTCTCTGTGTCCAGAGGATAACTGCAAAGATCTAGTAAGGTTGGTGTAAGAGCCTAGTCCAGCACCAGTGCTCACCAGATGCCAGTCCACCAATTCAACGTCACAAGCCTCGGGAGGTTGGTTGTGCTGTCCAAGCACATGGTTGCCCGAGGACTTCTGTGCGTAGGGGATGGCATATGGGGAAGGACTGAGGACCAGGAGCCCACAGATAATGCAGTACAAAAGATTCCAGCAAAGGCAAGTCCAGAATACTGAGCCAGCCATCATACATGTTATCCAGGAATAAAGACAAAGCAGAGTCAGGGCCATAGGTACAAGGTCAGTCAAGGCATCATACAATCACAGGGTCAGGAACAGAGAGAGTCAGCAACAGTAAATCTACCGAGTAACACACCAGCAGCAGGTTAGTTCAGCTTAACGCAACAACCATTCACCTACAATCATGAAGACCATTCACAGCTAAACGGAAAACAGATGTCGCAGATAGCAGAGCAGAGAGCTGACAGTTATTTGCTTGATCTCCATTGCCCCTGTAAGTGATGCCATCAAAAGGAATAAACAGGACGGGCTGAACTGTGGTGGCTCACTGCATTAGATCTATGGCCATATAATTGTCTTCTAACAGTGTGCTTAGAAACACTAGCTTTCTAAAATTTTTATCCAGCTTATTTTCTCTAATAGTTTGGCTTGACAATGGTTTCTCTCATGGTCCTATGAGGTTTATGTGGTTTAAATGGTTTATAAATGCAGATGAATTTAGGTTTGTCAATAGACAATGTGGGGAGGGGTTGGTGCTGGAAGAGAGTGCTTATTGTGGATGCTAAATCATAACCCCCCAATGCTTTGGTAAAATACAAAAGATGAGGTCGTGTTGAGCAAGTACATTTTATAGTAAATTAATCCTTTATAACTCATCAATCTAAAGTTAAGAGAACTCTGTCTCATGGAAAGAGATTATAAATCAAATACGAACTTTTATCACCTTGGATTATCCACTTAATAAATTCTACAGAACAATCTAAACCTATACATTGCCATCTCTAACTTGAGAGAGTGAAAACAGGGGCCTGTTGAAAAAGTCAAGGCTTCATACTTTTTCTCATGGCTTAGGTAAAACCATATTATATTCTCATTAGAATTAGATTACTACATAAGCCTAATTGTGATTTTTTTAAAGATGATTAGGAAGAGAAAACCCTGGAAGGAAGCACAGCAAAGTTGATCATCAGGGTGTCTATCAAAATGACTTCCCGGTGCCTGTACTACTGTGTCTCTGTTTATTTACCTTGATTTTTGTTGTTCCCAGGAACCGATTGCCAGCATTTACTGAGACCTTTTCTGTGACAAGTTTCAGTTGCCCAGCAGGAAAATCTTCCACGATCACTTCAGCTTCAAATGCAGAGTTACGCCCATCAATCATGATGGTTTCCTCAGATTCCATGTGGAGCACGCTGGGTGTAATTAGTATGCATCTGTCAATAGAAAGTACGACTCTTTACATGTTTCTATAAAATAGCTAGCCCACCCCAAAATCATATTTCTGTTTGAGGTTCAAGTTCCATATCCTTATTACTGCCACTTTTATAGGATATTCCAAAAGCTACATTTTATAGATTTTACAAAATGGAGAATGCAACACAAAATTGCAGCTTTAGAATAACAACTGAAAGTAGAAGTAGCTGGATTTGTTAAATTGAAAAAGTCTATCAAATTGAACCTTGAGAAATATTTATAAACATGCAACAAAACCTGAAAATTCTAGAGAAACCTAGAGGCAATGTGATCCAGAGGAAGGCAAAAAAAACTTAAAGTGAAACTTAAAAAGAAAAAACACTTACCCTTATAGGAGGAAAGCCATTGATCCCTCTGCAATCCCAGCCCATTCGCTTCCATGCCATCCCATCTATCGTCTTATTTTTGGCATGGATTAGACATTGGGCACCACCATATTCTGCCTCTTTTTCCTGGTTCTTTTTCCTACATCATTCGACTTTTCACTGAGCAGGTGCAAGATCGAGTAACATGACTTTCGGAAAATTAAAAAAAAAAATGCAATTTTTTTTTTACATTAGAAGAAAGCCCTTTCTGATACATGATGTATGTATCCCAGGAGGCTGCCAAACCCTTATTCAGTCTTTGCTACCATGGTGGTAAAGACAAATCATAAGGGGTCTCCCCTTCAAATAAAAAAAAAACACATTTTTCCTTTGTATAAAAGGGTTAGCCACCCTTATATAAAGTATATAAAGAAATATTGTGGTGATAGATCCGCTTTAAAATGTGGTTTTGCTATTATATGAGCTTCACATATATTTTTGTTAAACAAAGATAGTGTATGTATGATAAATATTAAATAGCTATAAACATTATTTTAAACACTTAAAATGAATTTCAAGACAAGAACACATACTATATGCAATACATGCACATTTCTTCATGTTTTACCCATTGGGAGGCCTTCAAGTAGAGAAAAAATGTTGTTGCAGAATTGCACCCAGAAATAAGGGTAAGGAAGATAAATAGGTATAAATCAATATATATAGGTATCAACCAGGAAGATTGGAAAGTTTGAAAAAGAAACTCGGTTTACAAACATGTCATATCACTAGATGGTGATATATCAATATGATATGATATATCACTAGATGTGTAACAAACTATTGCCATTTGAGACATTATTTGAGTTTATTACACAGCTGACATCTGAACACAGTGTGGTCTACTGTCTACAAAATATAATTTTGGGGAAAATTACCCATATTGGTCAACTTAAAAAGGTTAAAAAACTTTAACCTGTAAAAAGAAGGGGGAAAAGATAAACAGATTGTGATTTTATTTGTTTTCTCCTTTTACAAATAACAAATAGTTCTATTTATTTACATGAACTGTATTGCTTCATTTCTTACTGTTTTGAATGTTAGCAGGGAAGTCTGAATTGTGTGCCCTAGGGTTATGTAGGGGACTGCCTTTTTCTATCTGCTTGCTGAGTTGTAACTTTGTAAATTGCAAATAAAGTTTGTTGAAGTATTTCCTGCCCCTGATAGTGGCCTGAGAAACCCCATCAGGATATAGAGAAATGTGGGAGGTACAGGGACAGAGATGAGAACATGTGCTCAGCCAGGGTAGGTGCCTGCATCCCTTCCAGAACACACTGGCCCTAATTTATTAAACTTCTCCAATGCTGGAGAGAATAAACTTTCAGCAGTGAAGCTGGGTGATCCAGCAAACCTAAAATGGATCTGGTCCAGGACTAAAAACATTTGCTAACAAAAAGATAATGACTAGGAAATCCATTCCAGGTTTGCTGAGTTACCCAGCTTCACTGATGAAAGTGTATTCTCTCCAGCATCGGAGAAGTTTAATAAATCAGGGCCACTGACTGCCTTGTCTGTGTGAAGTGCATTAATATATCAATTCCCTCTGTATTAATGGGGTATATGTGATATCTTATCAGCGATCACTTTGGATAACCCTACTGTCAGTGTACCAGATATATCTATAAATATATATTTGCTCTGCCCTTTTCAGTTATCTTTGCTGATCTGCACCCTCTGTCTAGTTACAAAAACTGCAAGGCAAACATCTAATATTGTTGCCAATACTATCTTACCTGTGTATTTTGCCCTTACTTGTAAGCTAAAAACAACCCATATTGAGTACGGTCCCAGCCATATTTTCCTACCACCATCTACCACTAGATTGCTGAATGAGGATATAGCATACTTTGAGTATTTGATGTTTTATTTGCTAGTGGGTTGAAGTATTTTGGACCGAAAATATATGCTGAAATACCTTTCCTGCAGTTATTAAGGACACAAATTATATGATTTAACTTCATCTGAGGCCTGGTTAAAAAACTCACACTGCATGTAAATTTTCTGGGAATATAATCCGATTCTCTGCCCTGTTGAAGAACATTTGTGCAAAATGCACCACTACCCTATATCTTTATACAGATTTATTATAACCTTCTTACAGACCTACAGTCAGCTGTAACTGCTAATTGCATGTTATTTGTTACATCTATCATAAACCTTATGTGATAAAGAATCATTTTTGTTGAATAATAAATATTTGATAATTTTATATTACCTGTCTGACCTATGTACTGCCTTCAAACTCATTCTATTTGGGTAATCACTACACAAATTTAGAGCTGGGTGTAGTGCATCATCAATGCCACCCAGAAGTGTACAATTTTAGTGAATGGAGTACTGACAGGCGGCAGCAGGAGGAGGCGGTGGGCCCTGAAACGGAGCAGCGACCGCATTGGTAAATAGCATCTAGAGCTGGGTGTAGTGCATCCTCAATGCCTCCCAGAAATGTACAATTTTAGTGAATAGAGCACTGACAGGCAGCAGGAGCAGCAGCAGCAGGAGGCGTTGGGCTGAGACGGACCAGAGACCATATTGGTAACTGGCATCTAAAGCTGGGTGTAGTGCATCATCAATGACACCCGGAAGTGTACAATTTTAGTGAATAGAGCACTGAAAGGCAGCAGAAGCAGCAGCAGCAGGAGGAGGCTGAGGGCCCTGAAATGGAGCATGTGCATCATCAATGCCACCTGGAAGTTTAAAATTTTAGTGAATGGAGCACTGACAGGTGGCAGCAGCAGCAGGAGGAGGCAGTGGGCCCTAAAGAGGAGCAGGAACTGCGTTGTTAACTGTCATCTAGAGCTGGATGTAGTGTATCCTTAATGCCACCCAGAAGTGTACAATTTTAGTGAATGGAGTTCCGACAGGTGACAGCAGCAGGTGGCGGCAGTGGGCCCCGAGATGGAGCATGGATAACTGCATTGGTAACTAGCATTTAGAGCTGGGTGTAGTGCATCATCAATGCCACCCAGAAGTCTACAGTTTTACTGAATGGAGTACTGACAGATGGCAGCAGCAGGAGGAGACTGTGGTCCCTGAGAAGGAGCGTGGACCACATTGGTAACTGGCATCTAGAGCTGGGTGTAGTGCATTGTCCTTTCCTCCCAGAAGTGTACAATTTTACTGAATGGAGTACTGAAAGGTGGCCGCAGCAGAGGGAGGCGGTGAGCCCTGATATGGAGCGTGGACCACATTAGTAACTGACATCTAAACCTGGGTGTAGTACATTGTCAATGCCACCCAGAAGTGTACAATTTTACTGAATGGAGTACTGACAGGGGGCAGCAGCAGGAGGAGGTAGGCCCTGAGATGGAGTGGTGACCGTATTGGTAACTTGCATCTGGAGCTGGGTGTAGTCCATTATCAATGCCACCCAGATGTGTGTAATACAAATATCTGAAATTTGTGATTAAACATAGAAGGGCCAGACCAACATGTTTTGTGCGCCAGCACTGTTGCTGTGGTCTTTGGTGCCGGAAGCTAGATGATATTACTAATTTGCATAGTGAAGTGGATGACATGAATGCAAACTCCCAATCTTACAATACTTAGCTGAAAAATTAGGCAAAGGCAATAGTACCTATCAGTGTGGCAGTACTTGGGGGTTTCAACTGCAGTTTGTTGGCCTCCCGGAAGCAGCAGAAATGTAAAGTAAATTTCTAGTTGGCACAATGGCAAGCATGACATTGGCGATGAATGCTCCCCCTGGACGTTGCATTTTGAAAGAGGGCGCTGTGCTGTGTCGACACAAGAGTCTCAGTCTCTGGGCTGAGTGTATGTAATGTAATTTTCTTTGTTTTCATATTTGGAGTTTTGTTCATTGTTATATTAATCAGTAAGGTACTTTCTGTTTTACATAAGCTGGTGTCGGTGTTGCCTTCCCTGTTTGTGACTTCACTGTATCCTAGGAAGCCCCCGGTACACGGCTTACAATTACAGCTGTGCAGGTGAAGTAATGCCTGCTTGGTATATTTCACCGCCGCTCGGCACAGGTTATCAGATCACGGAAGGGATCCAAGCCCACAATGCTGTACGTTAGTAGCTGCAAGGCAAATAGTTTGACTAGACGTCAATTGAGTTCAATTACTCTTTTGTTGGTTGGGCCCTTAGCCTGATACCTTGTGCAGAACTCGGTAGAGTAGGCTGAAGGGACTGGGAGGTAGGGGAGCTGAAGGGGTCACTGGAGTACCCATCCTGCCGCAAACAAACGTTGTTTGATGCCATGAAACCTGTGGGCAGAAGCTGATACTTCATTGCAGCTGGAAGTCTGTCTGGCACCAGCCTCCTGAGACATACTAGCAATGACAGTTGGAGGTGGAGAAGGACTCAGTGGAGGTAGAAGAAGAGAGGATGATGTGGTTGCACCTCCTTCAAGAGAACGCAAGTACTGCTCCCACTTTGGTTTGTGGTTCTTCCGCATGTGCGAAAGCAGGGATGTTGTACCCAAATCTGATCCGGCCTGTCCTCTGCGGATATAACCGTGGCAGAGGATGCAGATTGCTACGCACCTGTCATCATCTTTCAGCGTGAAAAAGGACCACACTTGAGAGGTGTGTGCAACCACTCTGTTGCTCTTTTTCTTTGCCTGCTTCTGCGTCTGCTGGGTGCCTTGTGTCTGCTCCAGCTCCACCTCCCCCACGGTCACATCATCTCTTACTGTTCCCCTGCTTGTGCCCACTCCTCTGTCCCTTCTGGTCACTTCCTTAAGAAGGGAATGTCAGGTGATGGGCGTGGATCAAGTGAGCCACAGACATCAATCCCACCAGCATAAAGAGTGCTGTTGCTGAGATAATCTCAGGTGTTATTCAGATGTTTGCCAGCAGAGGCAGTGTGTCTGTGGAATACTCTGGTTCTCTGAGGCAATGGAGCAGCTGACAGAGAATCACCTGACTTGGAACAGGAAGTATGCAGAGTGTTGGATCCAGAGGCAGAGGTGGTGCTGGCAGTAGGGGACTGCAAGGAGGGTGAGCAAGAAGGGGGCACAGATGACCTGGACCTGCAGGGATCTGTGATAGGAGTGTCATCAGGAGGTATAGGCACATTAGACACCCTAACTCCTGTCTTTGCTCCTGTCACGGCTGTGCTGGTTGCTGCTGCTGCTGCAGAAGAAGAGCCTGCCGCACTTAAGAGCCTGAGGCCCAGTCCATAATACACTGCACATGATGTGGCTGTATCTACCAGTGTACTGGTGCTCCGCACACATTTGAGACCTGTTTGACAACTTGTGCTGCTGCCGCCAACAGTTTGCTGCTGCTGCTGTCCTACAGTGGCGGACTCCCAGGGAGTATGCCTCCTACCAGATGCGGCAGGTTGTGGAACGCCACGCCTTCCCCTGCGTCTACCACTCATACTTAGTAGAGCAAAAATGCACCTGTACCAAGCGGTTTCTTTGGTAAATAGCAAGAGGAATCAAACACTGAAATATCTGTATTTTTTTATAGTAGGACAGAAATTTTTCTGTACCAAATGGGTTTCTTTGGTAAATAGTAAGAGGTATCAAACACTGAAATATCTGTATTTTTTAGGTAGCATCAAAAATTTAAATATCTGTATATATACAGATATACAGAAGGCTCTGCGCACATCTCAGACCTGTTTGACAACTTGTGCTGTTTCCTCCAACAGTTTGCTGCTGCTGCTGCTGTCTTACAGTGGCGGACTCCCAGGGAATATGCCCCCTCCCAGATGCTGCAGGTCGCGCAACGCCATGCCTTTCCCTACGTCTACTGCTCATCTTTCACTTATTCAGGCAAAAATGCACCTCTGGCAAACGGTTACTTTGGTAAATAGGAACAGGTATCAAACACTGAAATATCTGTATTTTTTTAAAGTAGGACAGAAATTTTTCTGTACCAAACAGGCTTCTTTGGTAAATAGCAAGAGGTATCAAACACTGAAATATCTGTATTTTTTTATAGTGGGACAGAAATTTTTCTGTACCAAACAGGCTTCTTTGGTAAATAGGAATGGGTAGCATCAAAAACTGAAATATCTGTAAATATACAGATGTACAAAGGCTCTTAAACTGTCCCTGTCACAGTCCACGTCTCTCCCTGCTTCTATCCTTCACACAGAACACAAGATGGAGTGACTAACCCCTCTCTTCTTCGCTGTGTGTATGCCTGTGCTCAGATCTCTCCTGATTGGCTGCTGGGCCTTGCTGTGCATCCTGGGAGCAAATGATTTGCTCCCGGCCGTTATTCTTGCTGGAAATAGTCGCTGGTACCGCCCCCTGCTTTTTCCCTCATTATTTTGGCGAGAACACAACCTCATGGTAAATCACAAGACCGTTCTCGCTTACATGTTCGGTAAGCGAGAAAGGCTTGCCGCGAGATCAAAATTTAAAATCTTGCTCGCTCATTCCTAATAGTTACATAGGTTAAAAAAATACATAAGTTCATTAAGTTCAACCACTTAGGGAATTGAACATAGTACAAACCAACATATGCGAGATAAAACCATATACAGTATACATAGCCGATTCAGATAAAGGCAAAGCTTCAACTTTTGATCCTGACATGACAGGACTTTTTCTCCATTAGATGGCCTCCATCTAATAGCCAGCATAATTTAGGCCACTTCCTTGGCTTAAGCATCCTGGAGCGGCCCTGGTCTTTGGTAAATTTATGACAACCTCATCTTTCTTTCTATATAGTAGTAGCACTACCCTAGCCATGTTACTAACTGTCCCTCAGAGGAGTTCACAATCGAATTTCTATATTCTATGTTCATATGCCATTTTCATAGTCTAAGGCAATGTTTATCCACCTTTTTAAGATGGGGGAATAACTTTAAGGTTTTCAGGGACCTCCTTCTATAAGTGCTAAATCCGTGGCTCACAGTACATTAGTGTGGTGGTCATTGGGAGGAATGCCTCTTACATTGCTGGCCATTGGAAAAAATGTTACCCTTACAGATGCCCAAAAATATCATCAATGTCTAATAAATTGTCCCGAGAGGCACAAACTGCTAGTTGTTTAAACAACCCCCTACAACCTCTAGAGACACCTGGCTAAGAAACCCTATTCTAAGGCCAATAAACCTACCAATATGGTTTTGGGACATAGAAAGAAACTGCTCAGAAGTGCTCAGAAGAAACTCATAATTACAGAGCTGCATGAATATGTCTTTTTTATCAGGCCGGAGTTTGTTGTTAAGAATGCAAGATGGTTAATGTTTGAAACAAGTGTTAGGGTTACCAATTGTTAGTGGACCAAGATAAGGGTGACCTTAAGGCAGGTCATAACCTGTTTCATATCAAAAAAATTTACCAGTGCCAATTACCTAGTATAATGACTTTAAAACAGATATAAGACAGATTGTTCTTAAGTATTTCCTTTACAGAACCACTAACATTATACTCTGTTTTGCAATCTCTTACATTATTGTAGTGTAGAATACAGAACACAAGGAAGTTCTTATGAAACTCACTTTGCGGGAATTTTATCACAATACAAAGCACACAGAGATTATTTAAAGCAAACAAAAAACCTGGAACGGAAGACACAATTGTATTTGAGACTTTAACAAGAACAACAGGTTTGCTTTAAGTTATCACATGAACCATTTATCTACACAATTGGATTACAACTGAAAAAAATACTTACCTTGTCCCTGCAGCTCCTCCAGAGATGTCTTCTGTCTTCACCCGGTGTGTGCAGTGACGATCTCCGGGGTTTCCCGGTGACGTCGCTGCAAGCATTGGTGCAGGCGGGAGGCAGGGCGGGAAATTCAAATCACTTTGTATTGAACTCAATACAAAAAAGCTGTATTGAGTCCAATACAAAAAAATCTTTATCTAATACAATTATATATATTTTATATGGGGTACTGAACAGTTACATTACATTATACACTATTTTTTTTTTAAAGTTTATTATTAAATTTATTAAATTTTGGACCTATTTCGGTGAGTCATGCCTAAAAAATTATAGCCTACAATCTACAATAAATTTCCATGCAAAAAATGTAACACTTTTTGTACGGAAAGAATTAGAACACCCCACATTCGTGTACACATCCCTCGACGACTCCTGATGATGTCAGTGCATATGCCGTCGACGGGGGGTCATATCGGTAAATTCAAATATTTTGTATTGGATTCAATACAAAGTTCTGTATTAAATACAATAAAAAAAATAATACAAATGATATTTCTGTGGTTTAGTCTATAGGTATGTGACCTTGGTTTTAAAATTTACCACACTAGGGAGGTGTTTTAGAAAAATATATTACTATACAGTATACCGAATTATTGCATTTTCAGTATTTTTTATTTATTTATGCATTCTTGTTTAAGCTGATCTTTGTGTTTTTTATTTAATTTTACTAGTAAAGTTATTTTTTTTTTACATGATTGTGTGTTTCAAACTTTATTACATTCAGGATATCTACTAGACTCTTATTCGGACATATTTCTGTAAGTTACAGGTCTACAATTTAAAAAAAAAAAATTCATGAAAAACAGTGTACCGCTTTTGGTACAGAATTTCAAGTTGTTGAACCATGAAAAGATAGTGTTTTATGCCAATAAGATTGTGGCGCAATGGTAGTGTGCTTGATTCCTGCTCAAAAAATGTGATTGTTTTAAGCATGTTAGGTTCAGCAAAGCCTTCCCTTTGTCCAGTCCTAGCATAGGAGCAGTAAACTCTTGGACGCTTAATTATGACACCAATGATATGAAGCATGTGCAGTGAGATCGGCACTCTTCTTTTCCCATCTACGTCACCCGTTCTAGCGCCTGAGCAGTCTGAGATCAGGTGAAGTAGGAAGAAGATGGCAGTGCCCAGGGCTTCCTATGTATCGGAATGAAGAAGAATATCAGGAAAAAGCGGTACCTGATCCAGAAAACCTCCAGAAGGATTGTAGGATCTGCGCCAGTAAAGGCCAGTGTTTTTTATTTCAGTTTCTCTCTGTCATAAGCTGACGAGGTTGCCGCGTGGTTAAGGCGATGGAATGCTAATCCTTTATCGCATGTGATTTAAGGAGCATTCTGTTGTGAGCCCCCATAATTTTGAGCAGGCATCAAACACTCAATGCAATGCCACCAGGGATCCATTTTATTGTCTCCAACTTTATTTTGCTGTATAACAATGACCTCAAATATACGCCTGAAATCATAAGAAATACACGTAACAATAACAACCACAGGGAATTGTCAGTGCTGGAATTACACTTTGTATCACACAATCAATTTAGGAAAAAATGTGGAATGCTGCACAAAAATCCAAGTTTAAAGCAAACATAAACTACAATTTTTATCTTACATAAAAGGATAGACAACCTTTATATATAGGGTAAAAAGTGCCTTTTTTTGGGGGGGAGAGGTTCAAAACCTCCCCTTATCTTCTGTCTTTATCGAAGGGGTGATGAAGACAGAATGAAAGTCCAGAGCCTACAGAGCATACATATGTCATGGATACCAGGAGGCTTCTGGCTACTCTTTCTGAATATGCCTGATCTCAAGCATGCACATAAAGAGCTTTTTCTTAAATGGGATAAAAAAAAAGAGGCCAATTTCACTCATGTCCCCCAAAGAAGATGGCGGTGCCCGACAAAGGAGGATACCAGGACGATGTGGGACCTGATTTAAGAAACCTCTGGAAGGATTGACAGATCTGTGAAAGTACAGCTGAGTGAGTTTTTTCAGTAGGCTTTGTATGTAATATGACGATGTGGCCTAGTGGTTAAGGCAATGGACTGCTAATCCATTGTGCTCTGCACGTGTGGGCTCGAATCCCATCCTCGTTGACCGTTTAGTTAGTTAAATTGATACTATCCATTCATATAGCAGAGCCCTAGATACCAGTAAAACCTCGAGATGGCACAAAAAAAAGACTGCCACATGGCAGGTGGCGCAATGGCTAATGCATCTGACAGGTGATTGTAGGTTTGACATCTGCCTGGCTCGCATGTGTGCCATGATCGTATAGTGATTAGTACTCTGTGTTGTGGCCACAGCAACCCTGGTTCGAATCCGGGTCATGGCACATTTTGTGCATGTGGAATCAAACTCAGTGTTGTAGATCCTTATTAGATACAAACATCAAAAATTTCAAAGGATACATATTATACTTTCTTCATACTAATTAATGAGAGAGAGCCCTAGATACCAGTAAAACCTCAAAATGGCACAAAAATATTCCAGCAGGGCCAGTGGCGCAATGGATAACGTTTCTGATGACACGTTAATGAGTGCTTATACTATACTGTTTATACAAATAATATACTTTCTTCATACTAATGAGAGAGAGCCCTGGATACCAGTAAAACCTCAAAATGCCACTAAAATGTTCCAACAGGGCCAGTGGTGCAATGGATAATGCGTTTGTTGACGCGTTAATGAGTGGTTAGTACTCCACATTGCAAATGCAGCAACTTTGCTTCCATTTCTTGACGTACAAAGTTTTGTTGGTGCCAGGTAATGGCAGAAAAATTCTGTGTAACATGTCTGTAGTTTTCTAAATTGATGAATATTATCCATTCATGCATGTAACAGAGCCCTAGATACCAGTAAAACCCCAAAATGGCAGCAAAAAGTTCCAACAGGGCCAGTGGTGCAATGGATAACGCATCTGCCTACGGATCAGAAGATTGTAGGTTCGACTCCTGCCTGGCTCGCATGTGTGCCGTGATCGTATAGTGGTTAGTACTCTGTGTCTGTATCTAACCCTATTAGATACAGACAGCAAAAATTTCAAAGGATACATAATAATACTTAATAAATGCACTTGAGCTCAATGTGAATTTGAACACGTGACTTTTTGAGTTAGACACGCTACCGGTGCACCATGCAGTCTCTTGTGTTTGAGTTGGGTTGTAACTAAGGACTGCACTGCCTCGCTTGTAGAAATGCAGTTTATAACTAGACATGGATTGGATTTCAATATTTGATACAAGATAAAAATTACCATTTTTTATAAGGAGGAGGGGGTTTAAAACCGCTTATTAAAAAAAATGGTAAAGCGTCTTTACTTTTGTCTTTATGAGGGATCAAGACAGAATTGCAGAAGAGAGCCTCCTGGGATCTATATGTCTTAAATACCAAGAGGCTTCTGGCTACTCCTTCGAAGTATGCAGCATAGTGCGGGGAGCCATGTGTCACTCAAAGGGGAAGACACGCCATCCCAGAATGACATGATACCAGAACACGCCCACCATCCTCGTCGACTGTTTAGTTTAATGTTTACTCATTGCAGGCTCCATCCCTTGCGTAAATGCAACAAACTGCAACATTTGCTGCTTAACAACACGGCAGGCTTCAATACATGACTGTCCTGTTGTATGAAGTACAATGCATCATGAGGATTTTACCCAACCACAAAGAGTAATAAAACAGCAATGATTGCTTTACAGACAGTAAATAAGTCAAAACTAAATAACCAGGTGGTCGGACAGGTGATCGATCTACTGATGGTATAGACTTCATTAAAGAAATCAATCGGCCATTAACATAATATTTCTTGAGCAATGAGCATTTAGTGCCCTTCAGGCCAGGTTAGGTGACTTCCACATGGGTGGCACAAAAACTAACCCGACATATTATAAAAGTGTAGTATACCAAAATGCATAGAATGTGTGTAGTCATGCAGTGCACTTTCATAGCTTAGCATTGTATTGGTATGTTGGAAAGGCCAAAAATTTGCACCATTGCCTGTCTGGCGCTGTGGCTTAGTTGGTTAAAGCGCCTGTCTAGTAAACAGGAGATCCTGAGTTCGAATCTCAGCAGTGCCTTTTCTCTCATGTGCGCCAAAACAACACCTGTCCACAGCACAGTCAATCTCAAATAAAAAATCTACAAAGTTATTCACAAATTCATTTGCTCATTTCATTGCCCTCTCACCAATAGAAATGATGCACAGATTCTTAGCCATTATGCTAAACTATCAGGGAACCAATGACACCAACAGCATTGCCAGATTCTAACGTACATGGATGAACAGCTCATGATGATGACAAAGTATGACCACATTTTTTTCCCCAGAGTCCTATAGCCAACAATAGGCAATAAGTGCAGCTGATGATCAGCAGTCATTAGATATTACACACGCCACTGGTCAAATGATCCAGGAATTTGAAAGATGTCCTTACATGACCATTCACTGTATGGGTACCATGGGACAGTGAAGTCCTTAGCTAAATCTAAACAAATTACATATGCAGGGAAGTTTGCTTTTGATAAAATATTTCTCAGGAACCTGAGAAACAGATACAGAGAGAGATTTACTGATGTTGGGAGACAAGACAGAAAAATGGAGAAGGTATGTCCTTGAATGGGTAAGGTGGCTAAGATGATCTTTGATTTATGGCTTTTAATTCCA
>NC_092859.1:9519311-9553409 GCF_032062135.1 Pyxicephalus adspersus
TCTACTTTCTGCTCTCCACCATGTGACTCCTTGAAAACTACCCCTTTGCTTCAAAGGACTAGTGTCTTATGCAAACATGCTCCATCTGCTGGTGAAAGTGGAAATAACATCTGAAGTACCTCAGATGTAGCACTCCCTCTGGTGGAGGGTATTACCTCGGCTTTCTCCTGACAATTCTTGATTCCTGTCTATCCTGACCCTGGTCTGGTTGATTAGATTGTGCCTCGCAATCTGGTACTACACACCGATTCAGCTACTGTCAGCTGTCACCATCTCTGGCATGGTCAAGGACTCCAACCTGGCCACCATTTCCAACAGTTCATTAGCCATTGTGGAATGTGCTAGTGAAGCCAAAGATTTGTGTTTGCCCTAGATTGTGCACCTCGTTCACACTCCAGCCAAGTGGTCCAGCGTCCCACTGGTGAGTACAGTGGCAACTTTACTGTTAATTTATGAGTGGGATGACATCAATTTTTTTCCATTTTCCTCTTGGACAAGCTCCTAAAGGATCTCTTGACAACCTTAGCAATTTGTTCATGTACTTTAATTCCATTTGTCTTCAAAATTCAAATTTCTAAAGATAAATGAGATAGGGTCTATAGCTTGGCTATTATTGTACTTAAGTTGAGATTTCAGATAAACTACATATATATTTTTTGTGATGTCTAGAGTTAACTGTAATGTCATATGGTAGCTGAAAGGTAAATGACAGTAGACAGTATGACTAGTAGAGCCAATGGTAATGAACTAAGCAGCCTATTGTAAAAAGGCATATGACCCCGACGTGATTTGAACACGCAACCTTCTGATCTAGAGTCAGACCCGCTACCGTTGCGCCACGAGGTCTTTGGTGCCCCAGGTGGCTTTTAACTACGGGCTGTACTGCCTGCCTGGTAGCCAGTTTACAAATGGATATGGCCTGGATTCCCAATTTTTGCCCTGTTTTGTGGTCATTTATCACACAAATTTTAAGGAGCATCCCATTGTGGGTCCTCAATAATTTTGAGCAGGCTTCCAACCCGCCCGCAATGCAATACCACCAGGGATTCATTTGATGGTCTGCAACTTTGTTTTGCTGTATACCGATAACCTCAAATACACACCTGAAATCATAAAGAAAAACAAGTAAGAAGAACAGCAACATGGAATTGTCAGCGCTGGACTTATACTTTGTATCACACAATGAATTTAGGCAAAACAAATATATATTTTTTTTCAATTTGGAACCCTGCACAAAATCCAAGCTCAAAGCCGACCTAAATCAAATGTTTTACCTTACGTAAAAGAGTAGACAACCTTTTTATATTAGGTAAAGTTTACCGTATTTTTTTTTAGGAGGAGGGGGTTTAAAATGGGTAAAGCCCCTTCACTTCTGTCTTTATTGCTGTAGGGATCAAGACAGAATGGCAGACGAGAGCCTCCTGGGATCGATATGTCATGAATACCTGGAGGCTTCTTGCTACGCCGTCTGCGCATGCGGCATAGTGCGGGGAGCGGTGTGTCACTCAAACACTTCCCCGCCCCCCAAAGTGACGTCTCAATACCAGAAATACCAAAACTTTCTTGCAGATCACTTTCTTGCAGATGACTCCTGCTTTAGGAAGTGTTGTAAATATACCCAAAAAGCAGGCTCTAAAACAGCGCTCTCCAACCTTGGGGGAGTGGAGGAACCTCCCCCATAGTGACATCATAACCTCATAACCTCGCCCACTCTTACCCTGGGATTTGCACAGGGGATGTGGTCCACGGGTCTGGCCAGTGCGTACCTCCGTCGGGGTCCTTCTCCTGACCTCACTCGGGGGTGCACCGGTCAGAGCCGCAGACCACTAAAATGTTCTCGTGGACCACCAGCGTGTGACCTCTGCTCTAAAATGAGTTTGTTGCACTACGTAATGAAAAAAAGAATTCACCCACGACCTTGGCGTTATTAGCACCACGCTCTAACCAACTGAGCTAACCGGCCAGGTATCTGATTGAAGGGAGACATCAGTGTATCTGAAATAAGTACGTTTATTCAGGTTGTGACTTTTGTATTGAGGAAGTTCTTGTACCAGACATTTTCTGAATATCATGTGATGCTTTGTATTCATGTAATTTCTGTTTGTTCAGTATATAAAGAACTCCAAATCATTAAGAGTAGGAATCACATAGCTCTGAGGCTCCCATATAGGCATCACAACAGAGTTAAAAAAAATAATAACTACTGTATTTAAATTTTGTCATTAAAATTGAAATAACGGTTTAAAAAGTAATTACCAATATTGCATCATATACATGTAGTAGGTAATCTTAGTTGTACCCACTTTGTAAAGAGACAGTCTTCTTTATAAATGATTCATTTAGGTCTAACAGTAGGGAAAGAAAAGTAAAGAAAGTATTTTATCAGATAAAGCAACAAGTATCAAGCAAGGATTCAGTATGCATACAGGTAAGTATAAATTTTACTAGGGCAATAATGGATTAAGGTAAAACACTCAGTGCTTATTGTTGTATCATCAGTTTCCACTGATCAGCGCTTATTGTTGTGTTATAGGTTTACACTACTCAGAGTTTATTATTGTAGCATGGATGTCTACTAGCCCTTTGCAAAGTGAGTATTTTGGTTCCCGATCTGAAGCCCTACTCTTGTTTGATGCAAATGGCAATCACACTGAATGGAGATTTATACTTACCTATACATATACTGGATCCCTGAATCAACTTGTATAATACATTCTATACATTCTATTACGCCTCCGTGACACATATTACTAATGTCCTTATTGCACTCCTGAGGAAGCATTAGTAGTCTTTTGTGAAACGCGTGGAGTGTTCATAGCAGCCAAAAATTCCCCACTATGGATCATGTATATAGTAGATTTCTTTTCTTTTCTTTTCTTTTTATAAAGTGTTAAGAAGATTGGGGCTGCTGTATTAGGCACAAAATCAGCTACTACATGGATGTGTTGAAGTTTTTCAGTATGTAACTAGTTTGCAAGTTTTTTGTAACCAATATGGATGCTTTAAAGCTTGAGAAACAAGGAAGTTATTACCATTGATTACCAGTATATCCATGTATTTTGAATAAAATTGTTAGTCCTGAACCTTTTGATTGTTTCATACTAAATATTTGTTTTTTGTATGCATATATTGTATTCTTTGAACTAGGAGGTGTGGCATCAAACTGTGAATAGATCTAATAAGTCCCCAACAAAAACTCTCTTGAAAGCAAATGTGGAACAAAAAAATGTTATTTATTGTTATAGCAAAGCATCATTTGTGAAGTGAATATAAAATAATTTTGGTAAAGTGCAGTTTAATTAGGACAGCCATTAAATTGAAGCGCCTCTGAAAAGTTGTCAAGTTCATCACACAATTCTGAATACTCAGGTTGCTGACACTGAATGTGGTTTGGCCACATCTCAATCCAGGTGTCCCTGGTGACTATGTAGGAGAACCTAAAATGATACAAATTATGTGAACTTTAGTTACCTAAAAAAAGTTGTATTTGAGCTGCAGCTAATAACAATCAAGTTTCCAACATAATTATCAATTAATTATCAATCAGTTATTAACGTAAATTATAAGCAGAACCCATAGCCACCTTTTATGGAGCTACAACTGGTCTATGCCCAAAATTTATAGCTAGTCCTCCAACCTAGCTGAATAATTATTGATCCTAATGCAAATCCTATCTATAAGGAAATGAATATACCATTGAAAGTATTTAGTTGACCATTCCTAAATAGGGTTCTTTGTTCCTCCTTGATATTGACCACATAGTTCTTGAGTCAACCTTACTTGGCTAAGCAGCATGTTGTCAGGATTTGCCAATATACCGTAGATCTCCTCTTTAGGAAATCCCTTATTTGAACGCAACCCCTTCAGTTTCAGAAATTAAAGGGTTTTCTTTAGGGGTTGGAATTCGGACCACCACTGTAAGGGGAACATTTTTCCAAATGATCACTGACATCCAATGAGGACTTCTCCACTATGAATGTCCCTGATTGGTATTGTCAGAAGGGAGAGGGCATTGTCAGAAGGGAGAGAAAAATATGTAAAGTTTCTCTGGCATTAAAAGGTTGCAAAACGCTAGTTTAGGTATATCTGTTTCAAACTTTTTTAGATAATACTTGATGACCCTGCCGATAAACCCCTCTCCTCTTGGTCTCCTGTATTTTTTGTTCCCACCTTCCTATAGGCACATTACATCTTGTTTTCTTTTTTGACATAAGGAAAGGGATGTTCTGTAAAAATAATGAATTTCCTGTCCTAGGGTGAGTGAGTAATGTACCATAGGACAGGGGATGTGTTACTGATGGGATCACCAGGTAAAAATAAAGAAAAAAGTCTGAGAAAACGAAAACTAATGGAGCTTAGCATTTGTTTCTTTTTTTAGCATGTACCAAGTCATGATAAAAAGGCATCCCCTGTACACACAAAACATGCCAAAAAACACGTTCTGGACCACACTTTTGAAATTAAAAAAAGTTAGCACAATTTCTAATTATCCCCTGCTCTCTGACTTGACCTACTTTTAGCTGGAAAAAAAAGATATGTATGCATGTGATTTGTATTAGTTTTCTATTGCTTACCCAGAGCCCAAGTTCCATAGATCTTTGGCGACTCCCCACACAACGTAGTCCTGGCCCACTTCCATATTTAAAGCTTTGCGGCACTTGGAATGGCTGATAAAACCTCGTTTATCGTCTTTTTGAACAATATCTGTTCCTGGTAATAGAAAAATAGATGCACTTAAAAAAAAGCCAACTTTCATAATACTTGGAGATTCTAACATGCCATGTTTATCCACTTCTTTTATGAGGTGACAATGCTTTACCCCCATCTCCCTGCTGTGTTCTTGCATTGTAACCCTGTCAAATGGGCCTCTGATAGAGACTTCGGGTGACTGTGCTAATCCTCACTGCACAGACGTGAACTGTTGTTGTCACCATAAGAAAACCCATTCCATACCGCAGCCATTACTGGAGGTACACATTAGACTGTGTACCTGCAAACAGGCTGCAGGATGTCAGAGGTAACAGGGCGACACAAAGTGTTTTATTAAAACGCCAGCCTAAGGCTACAGCTGTTCCTCCACAGAGAATGTAGGTATGATGGGTTTGCTCTTAAAGTTCTTTAGGGAGGAGCACAGAAATTTGATTAAGTAAAATTGTACTTTCTGACAACATTCAAATTTTGCCCTCACAGTGACTCCAACACCCCTTTTTAAAATTTGGGCATGTCATAAACCACAGAATCCTACCTGAGAACTTAAAAATTCAACTGGTTAATTCCAGCAGATACAGTTCCTGTAAATGCAGTCCTGAATTCTACCTAAAAATTTTTACTGTGCAATTGCAACAAATTTTTCCAAAATACAGTGCAATTCCACCGGATGGAGTAGGACATGTCTGTAGAACGTTCCTGAAGAAGATGCCTAAATTCTACCTCCATTCATGTTTGAAAGAGAAAATCCACAGTGAGTGTGTACTAATTGCAAGGCCATACAATGTCTAGTTTGAAAAAGCCAAAATTGAATGAAACTTTTTGTCACAAGTTGCTATTTCATTACTTACCAGGTTTAATGATAAGCTTCATTGTCATCACATAGGTAACATAATTGCTGCCTTCTTGGATTTCACTAAGTGTTGCCCTGTACACTGTAAAAGAAAAAAAAATAAGATAATTGACAACTGCATTATTTTGTTTTACTGGGTAAATTGAAGTTTTTGAACTCTATAATTCTTTTGTTGTCCCAACAAAATTAGGCTTCTTCACCAACTCATGAAGTTCATCTAGTCCTACTGAAAAATTTCATTGAAACTTGATCATGCAAAGATTCCTTGTGTCATTTTTTTACATTCTAAGAAAACTACTTAAGACACATGATCGATCTCAGGCATGTGCAGAAGGAGCAGCCCATAGCCTCCTGGAATATATGATGTATGTGTTTACTGGATCACCCAGGTTCACCCATGATAGTCTATATTCCCCAGCGTTGAAGAACTTTAATAAATCAGGCTCAAGGTGTAGCTCCCTCCACTGCACAAAAAGACATACTGTACTATAAAGATTTACAGTAACATTTTATTTTTTTTTTGCCCTCAGTATACATCTACCTATTGGGTTTTAGGCTGCAAATTAAATCATAAATACCATAGTCCACACCAACTTCACACGCCTTCTCAAGTCGTATTTGTGCATCCACTTCTTCTAACTGTTGCTGAAGGAAGCAGTTTTCTGCAAAACAAATATATTTATATATATATGGTTGTAAAATATATAAATAGGTATACAATGGTCCATACAGTTAGCTGAGATGTTTAAAACTATTTGTAAATTTCCTAAAAGAGGTAATAAGAAAACCAAGAACTACAAATTATTATTTTTGCAAGATGACCAGTTCAAAGTTTTTAATTAGGTTAAGTAATTTTTTGTCTGCTTTAACATAAGCTATGACTATAATTAACCCACAGAATCATGTTAATAAAATAAGTAGCCCCAACAGTTTTGTAGGATGATCAAACCCATTGGGATTTGTGTTACTTGAGATATATCAGCCATACTCAACAGAAAATTGGCTAGTAGTATAGCATAGCCTTTGGCAAAGGGAATCTGATGGTCTCTTGTGAAGTATTTATGTTGGGAAAAATGTTCTTCTACTCTTCTTCTAATGCTTTTCTTGCTAGTCCAAACCATTTTTTAAACCAGCCTTTCAATTTACCACCAGGAGCAAGTTTAAGCTCCGAATCAAGAATCTCCTCTCCTATCTCAGGTTCTCCAAACACGCATGGCTGACTGGTAAACACCATGCTACAATCTTACCTTCAGCACAGCGACACACCTCCCCTTGACAGATCTTGCCCAGAAGGGAGCTCTCCTTTTCCACATGGTAAAATTTGGTACAACGGTTTTCTGTTTGTAAATAGAAAAAGAAGCTTATTTTATTGTAGTATTGTGCATTTTGTCAGATATCAGGCCACTCTCCCATACTGAGCAGACCCAGCTGTTGGATGCCTATAAGAACAGACTAGTTTTCTCATTGCCTATATTCCCGTGGCTTACGGCTGGTTGAAGAAGATTTAATCTGGTTGATACCACTTTGATGAATCCTGTCTTTTTTTATTTCGCTGTCTATGGATACCACCATTTTAAAAAACTTTGACCAAAATTAATACCTTTGGTATTTGCATCACTCAGGGGTTTGTCGGATGAGAAGTGAGAGACAAGGACAGGAATCCACTTCGTACTATACCTGTCATTGACATGCATAGTAAGACATCAGATGATGACAGCTGCTATCGCCCAGGGATCTGTGCGATACCATACCATACTTGACATTGACAGGTAGAATACAGTTCAACCGATTTGACCACTAGACACAGCTGTCTTAGTGCTGGACAGCCCTACTATACCTGCCATCAAAAACTGTCCACTATAATGAAAATTGTAAAGTATAACTCTTTTTTATAAAACCATGAGATTTCAGTGGGTTTCCCTACTATAATGTAATTTTTGGGTGATTAAATAGGTGAACAAAAGTGATCATTTGAGCTCTTACCTGGTGAGTAATAATCATATACAGTGACTGATGCAGGTTGGATTAGACCCACTTTAAAATATTGATGAAGATTGAACTTCAAACACTCATCCTCTGTGTGGGATATCTAAACAATGGATAAAAGAAAATCTTAAAGTGTATGACAAGCTAAACGCTAGTGTTAGTTTTAAGTTCATTAGGAAACCCTTTGGGTTTCTATTGTTATGTGGGACGCTGTAAATTAGACCAAATGTTTGAAGAGTAAGACCTCAGTGATCCAGCAAACCTGGAATAGTGAATATTTTCAATCCTGGACCAGAATCCATTCTAGGTTTGCTGGATCACCCCATGATAGTCTATGTTCTTCAGTCTTGGAGTATATGACATCAGGCTCTCTCTCCTGCCCAGTGCATGTATAATATGCAAAAAATCACAGAGAAGCCTCATGGTCAGGAGAAAAGTAAAAGGCTCTTCTGTTCTGGTACTCACTGGAGTGATGTGATAAATGGAATGTTCTTCCTCTGATGTTGTGGGTTGGGCATCTTCATTCCTGATGTAATAAAGTTCTCTAAGACTGGATAAGAAAGGCTATCATGGTAATCCAGCAAATTTGGAAAAGATCTGGTTCAACAATTTTGCCAACTAATAGCAAATGCTTTATTAAGAAATCCAATTCAGGTTTGCTGGATCCCCCAGATTCTGCCGTGATCTATCTTCTGCTGTCTTGGAGAACTTTCATAAATCAGACCCATTGCTTTGATTAGGATCAAAAATCTCCTGGTCTGTGTTGCCCCATAGAAAAGTGTGCAGCCTACAGGAGAGTCAATCATTACTCCAGTGTTGATGAAAAGATAAATCTAGAACCATATCTAGAACACAAATGAGACTCTACGAGACAAGCATGCAACTAACACATGCATGTCAGATGATTTCTCACCTGGGTCCCTGTATCTGAAAGCCACCCAATAGCCATATGTGATTTATCAATTATTTTTAAAAAATAATGAAGTACAGAATTGTATTTCTCTTGTTTAATATAGGTATGTCTATTCTGTTATAAAATCAAGCTACACAACAAGGCGTAGGTAAAGGGGATTCCAAAGAGGTGATCCCCAGGTGGTCTTTTTCATGGTATGATAGGGGAAAAAATCTTATGAATAACACACATTCCATCAGAATAAAATATATAAATGTTACTACAGGCAAAATCAGATAAAACATTTGAGCATGTTTTCATAAAAAGCATTTCTTACCCTGTCAATGTAGAGTATAAGTGTACTCTTGTCAAAGGCTCCCTTGTTGATCTCAAAGTTAGAGATGTATTTGTCCACTCCTTTTTTAAGCTGCATGAAATTGACTTTTGCAGTTCTGCCCCAAAAATAGATCTGTCAAGCAGTAAAGGGGACCAGATTGTTCTCTAATGCAGATTTACTTTCACATACAGTCCTGCTTTTTACCCCACTGATCACTGAATGGAGAAATGGTACCAGCAGAACACCTGCTTGGATTCTTGTGCTGCCTCCCCCTATATGAATTCTGTTATTCAAACTGAACAATGGATTGCAAGAGACTTATAATAAATCAAATACGGTTTATGGTTTGAGACCCACCTAGGTTTAAGAACTGGTAAATCTTAAATTCAAGCCATTGTCAGTATTGACCTCAATGCTAAAATTCAAGCTATGGTCAGGGAAACACAATTTTCAAGCCACTGATGACTACTTGAATTTAATGCAAATCCCCTGAACATAGAATTGTCTTTAAAACTGCTAGGGGAGGACAAATGGACCTCTGGGAACATGTCCCAAAAAGAAAAGGATTAAAAAAGCACATTTTTAAAAGTAGAGTATAATTGGCAAAATGCATTTTTGTTGGGTTTTTAAGTTAATCACAAAGTCACCGAACATAAGATTTGTCAAGAAAATTGTTATGGAGGTCAGAGGCATGGCGGTACACCTTTGTAAAAAAAAAAATATTTTTTTGGTCTGAAGGCTTACCTTATTCAGGTCATTAGTATCTGCAGCAAAACCAGTCATCATTGATATCTGCATTATGGCCATACCAGAATCCTGGGACTTCAGGTATCTGGAAAACATCAACAAAGGCATGAGTTTATGTATGAGCTTGGTTTATTACATATAAAAAGTCCAGAGGAAACCTGCTAAAACCACACTCCTTACTTGACAAGAAAAACGTAATTTTCAGAAATAACGTACATATCAGTCATTTACAGGCTTATATAGATATTTGCAGAGTGAGATCATCTAAGGCAAAATTAGATTTGGTAATGTTCCTACTGTTCTGCTTGCTGGAGAGAAATCTGTACTTGGGGATATTTATTGCAAGGATATCCCTATTTCTGTAGCTCTGTTCTTCGCTTTTCCCATACTGCTTCCTAATTATTACTCAACTAGTCATTGGATCACCAGTAATCAGGCACCAGTACTAGCATGGGGAAGCAGAGCTCTGTCCACATAGACATGACATGCAGAACAAGGCATGGTAAGTAGGGATGAGTGAGCGAAAATTGTAAATTCGTTCTTGCGACGAATCGGGCGATGTTACCAAACATGTAAGCGAGAATGGCCTTGTGAATTCGGCCGTCTAATTTGATTTTCTCGGGATCTGCAAGAGCAATCAGGAGAGCGAAGCTGACAGCTCCGCTTCCCTGATTGCTCTTGCAGCCCTACCAGAACTGTAGTATATATTCTTGGATAGGGATTCTCTGACCAAGACCACAGGAGTCCCACGGCTTTGCTCATGAATGAATGCAGCCATAGGAATCATCCTGTAATTCCCTCGAACATCCGATGGGTCCACGAAATTGGTTAGCAGAAATTTTGCGGTCCCATCTGAAGTTTGAGGAAATTTTCATGAGACTGACAGAGGCCTTCTCGCTAGTGTTGGTTGAATATCTCACTATTCGAATCGACAGCTATTTAGTGGAATAGTGAAAAATTGTCTGGGTGATCAAATGCCAAATTCGAACACTTTTGAAGTCAAAAGTGCGAGAATTCTGTTTTATTTAGGGTCTTTTAAGGGCTGCAAAAGCAATCAGATTGCTCTAGTAGCCCTTTACTAGTTGTATCTGCTCTTGGATAGAATTTCTCTATCCCCATTCATCACCTATAGTGCCCGGAGATCCCGCAATGACAGGATTCCCACAGCTGCACAGCCGGGGAAATCATAATGTCATTGTGGGAAAACCTATAAAAAAAAGTTAGTTAAAAAAACACAAACATTCAATAAAATACTTTAAAATTATTTATTTTATTTTTTTTAAACATTTTTTCCCCAAATTTTTACTGTGGAATACAGTGTCTTTCGGGACAGGTCTATACAAGTTTGAACAGCCATACTCGGGTCAAATATAAGGACAACCCGAATTTGAACACCAACACTACTTCTCACTTATCCCTAATGGTAAGCTGCAGGGAACCTAAAGGCATAATTAGAGGCTAGTTCTTTCCCATGTTTGCCATTTTAGACACTTCCACTGACAAGTCACCTTTAATAGTACAGTGGATATACCCTATATAATTGATGCCTTCATTTTATCATGTCCTGCTTGCCACACATGGACAAGAAAGATGTCTATGAGGACTCTTTGATTTATTATGGATTTCAGATGATTACATTTGATTTATTAGGCTTTTTTCTAAGTTTTAATCTCTATTCACTATCCCATTCTGAATGCACCTTTCTGTCCCCCTTCATTATGTGACTTACCTGGTGCAAATGGTCAGTCCAAATGTAGAAAGGGTGCCCTCTGGTCCCTTAGCTGCTCAAAAAGAAAACACTTTGTTAATATATAAATCTATGATCTTACAAAAACTAGTATTTTACAACTTTAGCTTCTTTTACCACTAAAGCTCTCTGACATACTGTACTAAGAAAACTAAGATGATCTGTGAGAACAGCAACCTACATATACTAAGATCGATTTGGTCGGAAGATGATTATTATGCGTTTTGGGGATATGGTGGAAATTGGGGATATGGAGGAAATTGGAGCTCCCAGAGGAACCCCATGCCAACATAGTGATTTAATTTTTTTTCATAATATGCCATGATGTCAAATGTGATTCCTAATATCAAAAATAATTCACTATACTGAGGCAAAGAATACATGATCAAGATTTCCTCTTCCTGAGACAACATTTCCATGGGCTGGTGATTGTTAGGGAGCAGCAGTACCAAAATCCCCATTCTATTCATAACTACAGATTGACATACATTTTGAGTGATATAAAATGTGAAAACAGCAATACAGCAAGTAAGGTTGCCACATTTCCTGTAAAAAAATACTTTACATTTCAATTTGTTTCTATTAATAATTTTGGCAACAAGTCTAATTTTTACCCATCAGTCCTGTAAAATACTGGCCAGGTGGAAACCATAATGAACTTAGAGTAATGACTGATCGCTGAAAATACATTTTAGTCTATCCTTAAGATGAATACATACCAAAGGGTTCTTCTTGAACTGTCAAAGTCAGATCAAAATTTTTACATTGCCTCTCTTTCTCCGTCTCAATAGCATAATACACAGAAAATGCCTGTTAAGAAGAAGGACATATGTTGCAAATTTCGTTGTAAACTCTGTCATCCTTTTTTTTTATTCATTTATATTGAGTTTATCCCATACACATTTTGTATATATCTTACTCAGTTTGAGTTTTGATCATTCAAAAATCAATTACAGGTTATTAGTGATTATCTCCTCTCTCTGTTACTCCATGTTCTTCCCCTATCAGTGGGCTCCTTGCATTGCAGCACAACTGATTGGCTACTTGTGCTACTTTTTTCTATGAGTTTGGACTTTGACTACCTTACAGGTTATATTCTGGTACTTGTAATACTTGTTCATCCTTAAAGATATTTACACTTACGTAAAAAGTACAATTATCCCTTTGCTCCCCAAAATGCATCAGAAAACCTAAACTGGACCTTGAGGGGCAAACAGATAAGTGTAGTTTTGTAGGTAAGTATAGTTATTTTTAGGAATGAACAAGTAGTACAATACCAGAATCTAACCTGAATGGTAGTCCAGGTAAGTCCCTGCGTATAAAGTCAAGAAAGAGGTAAGTGTCAAAAATGGGGATGTCATCTTCAGTCTACCAAACCTCAGGAGGAAGATAAGGGGTGGAGTTTTTTAAAACAAAGGAACCAACCCCCCCACCCAAAATTCCCCATCATCATCTTGTTGAACTGTCTGGTCTGCATTTAAATGTGAAAAATAATATGAAAAGAAGAACATTATACATCAGGTACAATCAATTCATGAATTAGGTAACCTTTTTGGCATATTAGACTTAACAATTATTATAAGACACTGAGCACTTACTGAAAATGATCCTTGCCCTTTTCCTTTTGCAGTGACTACAAAATCTCCCCTCATCGATGTCTGTAACAAGAAAGATTTTCTTCCGTTATTAGAAGGCAGAGAAATGTAACAGCAAAATGTGTTATTATTAATCTGAAGAGTAGTTTTATGCACCTGTTCTACTTTGTGGACAACATGACGCACCACAATGCACAAATTATTCAGATTTTGCTTTGCTGCAATGCAGGAACGTGTGTATATATGGTATAGAGTAGCGGCTGCCAACCGGTGGTCTGATTTTTGGGGTTCGCGGCTCTGGTCGGTGCACCCCGAGTGGGGTCAGGGATGGGTTAGGGACCCCGATGGGGGGCACAGGGGACAAAGCTGTGGACCACATTCCCCGTGCAAATCGCTTGCTCAGGGAAGTGGGTAGGCCTTGTTTCGCGACACAACCCGCCTACTCTGCCATTGCAGGCTCAGATCTACGATGGCAGAGCAGGCAGGGGTTATGACGTTATGATGTCACTATGGGGGAGGTTCCTCCCTTTTGATTGACAACTGGCTCCTTGCGCATGCACTGTCAGGAACCGGTAATTTTAGTGGTTGACTGCTGGTATAGAGGAATTGGGGTACCAATTAGATTGAAAGGCAATGCATAGCCACCATGTGTTTATATACGTTACTATTATACAAGTACAATGGGCACCAATACATACAGCTGCCAGCTACTGTAGAATGCTATCTAAATATACAAAAAAGGAAGGGGGGACAATTTTACATGCCATGAGGTTCACTCAACATGTTTTCATATCCAATCTGTAGAGCACAGTCTGATATAAAAGAATGGAACATTTTTGTTTCAACAACAACTTGATGGTCCCTGATACCTTGCGCTTGGTCTTGTTTGGGTTATTTAGTCATAAGTCACACTTATGACCTTGATTTATAGATTTGAAGTATGACTGTTGTTGGTATTTGTTGGTGAATAAAAGCAAATTGTTCTACAGAATCCATAATTTTTGCCACTTTCTATAGGTAAATTGTTAGGAAGTTTACATTATGCCTCACTTAATGCGTGTTGCGTTGTATTTTGTTAATGTCATTTATTATGTAATGGTGTTCCTTAAGTTAGTATCAATGTCATTTCTGTTATTCGTGATTGACCACACTATCCATTTATTTAGTTCTTACCTGATCTGAGCGGGCACTCAAAGAATTACGGTTGTCCAGACGAAGAGTCTTGGTTCCCGTTCTACCAGGAAGTTGAAAGGAAACATCCATTTCCAAATCCTTGCGTAATGGAACTTCCAGAATGTATTGAGCAAGAGCTTGGAAAACCATGATTGTACTCTATGGTATCATAAAAAAAATGCTGGAATAATTCAGATACACTTAATTTGTTATGGTTTCCTCTTTTTAATGTTATCAAATCAAAATGAAACCAAAAAAGCACCATTTGAGGAATACATAGGTTACAATGTTTGGGGGTGAATTTACAGCCAGCAGCACCTACCTGTGTTGCTCCCCACACTTGCCCATGGAATCTTTGCTCTACAAGCCATCTAACTACCGGTCCACACTTATCATACTCTTTCAGCTCCAAAAGAGCAAGGAGGGCATAGGATGTAGCCTCCAGTGACAGATGGTGGGATCCAGGTTCCAACCAGTGATTGTTACCTGGAAAAGAAATTTTAGGGCAATTAGAACAGAACAAGAATAAAATAAAATGCTTATTTAGCATTAATTGCACTTTAGCCTACTGGGCTATTTTCAGCTCATGGGCTCCTCTTTATTTAAAAGGATCAAAAATAAAGGTTCTTTGGCACGTTTGTTTTATTTCCTTTGAAGCATTTTTGCCAATTCTGCGAGAAAGTGTTCAAATCTCTCTTGGTGTTTACTGCTCTCTATAATCCCATCAAAAAATATATCTCTACTTTCAGTTGGTGATCCACAGGGCATGAATTGAGGGGCAATGTCCAAGGGGGAGAAAGACATTGGTTAAAAGGAAACATTTCAAAGGGGAAGACTAGAGCTTGTGAAGACGGAGGGGTTGGGGGTAGTGAGAAATCTTACCTAATCCTCATGCAGCATTAAAGATTGCATGAGGTTTTTTCTAGATCAGTGATTCTCAACCAGGGTTCCTCCTAATGCTGCTTGGGGTTCCCTGAGCCGTGATCAGTTTGTGACTCCCAGATCAGTTTACCCAATACCAATGATCTTTTTGGCTACCTGTAAGGATGACATTTTCCCCATTGGCCAGCAATGTAAGAGGCATTATTCCTACTGACCACCACACTAATTTATTGTGAGTAGTGGATATAGAAATTTTAGCAGGGGTTCCCTAAGACCTTAAAAACATTTTTTTAAGGGTTCACTCATGTTAAAAAGCTAAAGGAATACTGCTGTAGATATTTGTGAGAATATTTATGGCCTGTTAGAAGGGCCTAGCCTAAAATGGGATCTGGACTCGTAAGCATTGATACTTTACTTGTACAGGCAGACATGAGTTTATTAATGCTCCTTAGTCTTCCAGCTTTGGCCAGGGCATAGGAAGTGATAGCAATGGTATATGGTTTTTTGATATTTTGATACTGCTGCGCAATGTATCCTATGGCTCTGTCAATGGAGCTCCGCAGGTTCTGTAAAACAAAATAATGGAATAACATAATGTAAAACAAGATGATGGGTATATTTAGTATCTACTGCCTTTTCTTAAAGTACATCTATCTGCCTTATTACTTTTTCATCTACCCAGCCAACATTTTACCATCTACTTTCATAATTACCCATCTGTCTACCCAACCCTGCACACATGCTTTATCCACACATATGCACCAATCCTTACCCTTTTTGTACTTTGCTTATTTGGACTTAACCCTTACTGTGCTTTATGACACTGAATAAAGCCCGATTGAAGGATATCTGGAGTTGGTTGTGGTTTGTGGTATTAAGATCAGTTCAAGTGACTCCCAATGATCTTGTTAGCTATCTATAAGGGTAACATTCTTACCACTGGCCAGCAATGTAAGAGACATTCTTCTCAATGACCTGTTCACTATATATGTGTGAGCTATGGATACCTTGAACACAGGAGAGTTATTTCAAGGGTTCCCTCATGTTGAAGAGAAAGGCTGTTCCAGACAGACACAGTTCAAATTATATACTGTAGAAAAAGTTGTTTGGAGATAGAGGTCTTGTCCAGTATTGAACTAAATGAACAAGATTCTCTTTGCCAGATGGATGCAGTCAATGTTACTGCAAACAATAATTCTCTTTAGCATAAGCAACATATTACATTAGTTTTGTCGCAAAAGTGGCTAGGACTAGCATACAATGTTCATTTTGAACATGGTCAAATGATGCATCATCTTCACCTGATCTTTGTGGGGTGGTACCATGAAAACCATTGGCTAGTGCCAGTCCAGCATCGTAAAACACTCCTGAAGCATCAGCACCACCTCCTGCAGTACAACCAGTGTCGTATTGCTCCACGGAATCCCACACCTAGCAGTGAAGACACAAAGTTGTCATCAACATTAGAAAGTACATAACCACACTCAAAACCACAATTAACAATGTTGTCATAACCGTTCTGATTATTTTATCATCACTATTTCCATACAACATTGTATGACAATTGGATTACAACTGAAAAAAATACTTACCTTGTCCCTGCAGCTCCTCCAGAGATGTCTTCTGTCTTCACCCGGTGTGTGCATTGACGATCTCGGGGGTTTCCCGGTGACGTCGCTGCAAGCATTGGTGCAGGCGGGAGGCAGGGCGGGAAATTCAAATCACTTTGTATCGAACTCAATACAAAAAAGCTGTATTGAGTCCAATACAAAAAAATCTTTATCTAATACAATTATATATATTTTATATGGGCTACTGTACAGTTACATTACATTATACATTATTTTTTTTTTAAAGTTTATTATTAAATTTATTAAATTTTGGACCTATTTCGGTGAGTCATGCCTAAAAAATTATAGCCTACAATCTACAATAAATTTCCATGCAAAAAATGTAACACTTTTTGTACGGAAAGAATTAGAACACCCCGCATTCGTGTACACATCCCTCGACGACTCCTGATGATGTCAGTGCATACGCCCGTCGACGGGGGGTCATATCGGTAAATTCAAATATTTTGTATTGGATTCAATACAAAGTCCTGTATTAAATACAATAAAAAAAATAATACAAATTATATTTCTGTGGTTTAGTCTATAGGTATGTGACCTTGGTTTTAAAATGTACCACACTAGGGAGGTGTTTTAGAAAAATATATTACTATACAGTATACCGAATTATTGCATTTTCAGTATTTTTTATTTATTTATGGATTCTTGTTTAAGCTGATCTTTGTGTTTTTTATTTAATTTTACTAGTAAAGTTATTTTTTTTTTACATGATTGTGTGTTTCAAACTTTATTACATTCAGGATATCTACTAGACTCTTATTCGGACATATTTCTGTAAGTTACAGGTCTACAATTTAAAAAAAAAAAATTCATGAAAAACAGTGTACCGCTTTTGGTACAGAATTTCAAGTTGTTGAACCATGAAAAGATAGTGTTTTATGCCAATAAGATTGTGGCGCAATGGTAGTGTGCTTGATTCCTGCTCAAAAAATGTGATTGTTTTAAGCATGTTAGGTTCAGCAAAGCCTTCCCTTTGTCCAGTCCTAGCATAGGAGCAGTAAACTCTTGGACGCTTAATTGCACTATATGACACCAATGATATGAAGCAGGTGCAGTGAGATCGGCACTCTTCTTTTCCCATCTACGTCACCCGTTCTGGCGCCTGAGCAGTCTGAGATCAGGTGACGTAGGAAGAAGAAGGGTGAAGATGGCAGTGCCCAGGGCTTCCTATGTATCGGAATGAAGAAGAATATCAGGAAAAAGCGGTACCTGATCCAGAAAACCTCCAGAAGGATTGTAGGATCTGCGACAGTAAAGGCCAGTGTTTTTTATTTCAGTTTCTCTCTGTCATAAGCTGACGAGGTTGCCGCGTGGTTAAGGCGATGGAATGCTAATCCTTTATCGCATGTGATTTAAGGAGCATTCTGTTGTGAGCCCCCATAATTTTGAGCAGGCCCCAAACAAACACTCAATGCAATGCCACCAGGGATCCATTTTATTGTCTTCAACTTTATTTTGCTGTATAGCAATGACCTCAAATATACGCCTGAAATCATAAAGAAATACACGTAACAAAAACAACCACAGGGAATTGTCAGTGCTGGAATTACACTTTGTATCACACAATTTAGGAAAAAATGTGGAATACTGCACAAAAATCCAAGTTTAAAGCGAACATAAACTACAATTTTTAGCTTACATAAAAGGATAGACAACCTTTATATATAGGGTAAAAAGTGCCTTTTTTTGGGGGGAGAGGTTCAAAACCTCCCCTTATCTTCTGTCTTTATCGAAGGGGTGATGAAGACACAATGAAAGTCCAGAGCCTACAGAGCATACATATGTCATGGATACCAGGAGGTTTCTGGCTACTCCTTCTGAATATGCCTGATCTCAAGCATGCGCATAAAGAGCTTTTTCTTAAATGGGATAAAAAAAAGTGGCCAATTTCACTCATGTCCCCCAAAGAAGATGGCGGTGCCCAACAAAGGAGGATACCAGGATGATGTGGGACCTGATTTAGGAAACCTCTGGAAGGATTGACAGATCTGTGAAAGTACAGCTGAGTAAGTTTTTTCAGTAGCCTTTTCACGCAATATGACGAGGTGGCCGAGTGGTTAAGGCGTTGGACTGCTAATACGTTGTGCTCTGCACGCGTGGGTTCGAATCCCATCCTCGTCGACCGTTTAGTTAGTTGAATTGACATTATTCATGTAACAGAGCCCTAGATACCAGTAAAACCTCAAAATGGCACAAAAATATTCCAGCAGGGCCAGTGGCGCAATGGATAACATGTCTGACGACACGTTAATGAGTGCTTATACTATACTTTTTATACAAATAATATACTTTCTTCATACTAAATGATAAATGTCGACCGTTTAGTTTCATAATCCAGTTCATAATGCAATCTGCAGCATTTACTGCATAACAACAGGGCTGTTTAGTTTATTAGAATTCTTCCTCACAATTCCGTACTACACATCAATTGAGCTACTGTCAGCTTTCCCCAGCTTAGGGGATGTTCACGGCCTCCAACCTGGCCACCACTTACCACAGTTCACCAGCCCTTGTGGAATGTGCTAGTGAAGCCAAGGATTTGTGACTTTGCACCTCGTTCACACTCCAGCCAAGTGGGCTGGTGAAAAATAGGGTCTAGCATCCCACTGGTGAGTAGAGTGAAAACTTTACCATTAATTTATTGAACGACATCAGTCTTTTTCCAATTTCCTCTGGGACAAGCTCGTAAAGGATCTCCTGACATCCATAGCACTTTTGGACATATACTTCAACTCCATTTCTCTTCAAAATTCAAATTTCTAAAGATAAATGAGAGAGGGTCTATAGCTCGGCTTTTACTCTATTTACCTTGAGATTTCAGATAAACTACATATATATTTTTTATGATTTCTAGAGTTAGCTGTAATGTCATATGATAGTTGAAACATAAATGACAGCAGACAGTATGACTAGTAGACTAAGACTAGTAGAACTAAGCAGCCTACTGCATAAATGCACTTGAGCCCGACGTGAATTTGAACACACGACTGTTTGATTTTGAGTTAGACACGCTACCGGTGCACCATGCAGTCTCTTGTGTTTAAGTTGGGTTGTAACTAAGGACTGCACTGCCTCGCTTGAAAAAATACAGTTTATAACTAGACATGGATTGGATTTCAATATTTGATACAAGATAAAAATGACCATTTTTTTATAAGGAGGAGGGGGTTTAAAACCGCTTATTAAAAAAAAATGGTAAAGCGTCTTTACTTTTGTCTTTATGAGGGATCAAGACAGAATGGCAGAAGGGAGCCTCCTGGGATCTCTATGTCTTAAATACCAAGAGGCTTCTGGCTACTCCTTCGAAGTATGCAGTATAGTGCGGGGAGCCATGTGTCACTCAAAGGGGAAGACACGCCATCCCAGAATGACATGATGATACCAGAACACGCCCACCATCTTTGTCGACTGTTTAGTTTAATGTTTACCCATTGCAGGCGCCATCCCTTGCGTAAATGCAACAAACTGCAACATTTGCTGCTTAACAACACGGCAGGCTTCAATACATGACTGTCCTGTTGTATGAAGTACAATGCATCATGAGGATTTTACCCAACCACAAAGAGTAATAAAACAGCAATGATTGCTTTACAGACAGTAAATAAGTCAAAACTAAATAACCAGGTGGTCGGACAGGTGATCGATCTACTGATGGTATAGACTACCTCAGATGTAGCACTCCCTCTGGTGGAGGGTATTACTACCTGCTTGTCACATGATCTCTGCCCAGGCTTGTGACCTTCTCCTTTTAAAGAAGCGATAGACAACAAGATGTTGTGTTGCCTAAACAAGGAGATCATTTCTTTTTCAGCTCTCCAGGCTCCTGTGTGTGTTACTCTGGAAATCCTTGACTACAACTTTGCTTAATGAATTATTACTGCATCTTGTCTGTCTGGTTTTTCATCTCGGCTTTCTCCTGACAATTCTTGATTCCTGACTGTCCTGACCCTGGTCTGGTTGATTAGATTGTGCCTCGCAATCCGGTACTACACATCGATTCAGCTACTGTCAGCTGTCACCATCTCTGGCATGTTCAAGGACTCCAACCTGGCCACCATTTCCCACAGTTCATTAGCCATTGTGGAATGTGCTAGTGAAGCCAAAGATTTGTGTTTGCCCTAGATTGTGCACCTCGTTCACACTCCAGCCAAGTGGTCCAGTGTCCCACTGGTGAGTACAGTGGCAACTTTACCATTAATTTATGGGTGGGATGACATTGACATGACAAATTCAAATTTCTAAAGATAAACGAGAGAGGGTCTATAGCTTGGCTATTACTCTACTTAAGTTGAGATTTCAGATAAACTACATAAATATTTTTTCTGATTTCTAGAGTTAACTGTAATGTCATATGATAGCTGAAAGGTAAATAACAGTGGACTGTATGACCAGTAGAGCCAATGGTAATGAACTAAGCAGCCTATTGTAAAAACATACATGACCCCGACATAATTTGAACACGCAACCTTCGGATCTGGAGCCAGATGCACTACTGTTGCGCCACGAGGTCTTTGGTGCCCCAGGTGGCTTTTAACTAGGGGCTGTACTGCCTGCCTGGTAGCCAGTTTACAAATGGATATGGCCTGGATTCCCAATTTTTGCCCTGTTTTGTGGTCATTTATCACACAAATTTTAAGGAGCATCCCATTGTGGGTCCTCAATAATTTTGAGCAGGCTTCCAACCCGCCCGCAATGCAATACCACCAGGGATTCATTTGATGGTCTGCAACTTTGTTTTGCTGTATACCGATAACCTCAAATATACACCTGAAATCATAAAGAAATACAAGTAAGAACAGCAACATGGAATTGTCAGCGCTGGAATTATACTTTGTATCACACAATGAATTTAGGCAAAACAAATATATATTTTTTTTTCAATTTGGAACCCTGCACAAAATCCAAGCTCAAAGCCGACCTAAATCAAATGTTTTACCTTACGTAAAAGAGTAGACAATCTTTTTATATAAGGTAAAGATTACCGTCTTTTTTTTAGGAGGAGGAGGTTTAAAATGGGTAAAGCCCCTTCACTTCTGTCTTTATTGCTATAGGGATCAAGACAGAATGGCAGACGAGAGCCTCCTGGGATCGATATGTCATGAATACCTGGAGGCTTCTTGCTACGCCGTCTGCTCATGCAGCATAGTGTGGGGAGCGGTTTGTCACTCAAAGAGGAAGACACTTCCCCACCCCCCAAAGTGACGTCTCAATACCAGAACCCGCGCACCGTCCTGAACCCGCGTTCTATACGAAGAAAATGGTTTGCGGCCTTGGCCAGTGGGCACCCCATTGGGGTCAGGAAAATGACCCCGCTGGGGGGGGCTCACCAGCCAGACCCACAGACCACCAAAACTTTCCTGCAGATCACCGGTTGGTGACTCCTGCTTTAGGAAGTGTTATAAATATACCCAAAAAGCAGGCTCTAAAACAGCTGTCTCCAACCTTGGGGGAGGTTCCTCCCCTCCCCCATAGTGACATCATAACCCCATAACCTCGCCCACTCATACCCAGGGATTTGCACAGGGGATGTGGTCCGCGGGTCCGGCCAGTGCGTCCGCAGACCACTAAAATGTTCTCGTGGACCACCAGTGTGTGACCTGTGCTCTAAAATATGTTTTTTGCACTACGTAATGAAAAAAAGAATTGGCCCATATGGGGATCGAACCCACAGCCTTGGCGTTATTAGCACGACACTCTAACCAACTGAGCTAACCGGCCAGTTATCTGGTTGAAGGGAGACATCAGTGTGTCTGAAATAAGTACTTCTATTCAGGTTGTGACTTTTGTATTGAGGAATTTCTTGTACCAGACATATTCTGAATATCATGTGATGCTTTGTATTTATGTAATTTCTGTTTGTTCCGTATATAAAGAACTCCAAATCATTAAGAGTAGGAATCACATAGCTCTGAGGCTCCCATATAGGCATCACAACAGAGTTAAAAAAAATAATAACTACTTTATACTTACCTATACATATACTGGATCCCTGAATCAACTTGTATAATACATTCTATACATTCTATTACGCCTCCGTGACACATATTACTAATGACCTTATTGCACTCCTGAGGAAGCATTAGTAGTCGTTTGTGAAACGCGTGGAGTGTTCATAGCAGCCAAAAATTCTCCACTATGGATCATGTATATAGTAGATTTCTTTTCTTTTCTTTTCTTTTTATAAAGTGTTAAGAAGATTGGGGCTGCCGTATTAAGCACTAAATCAGCTACTACATGGATATGTTTTTCAGTATGTAACTAGTTTGCAAGTTTTTTGTAACCAATATGGATGCTTTAAAGCTTGAGAAAGAACAAGGAAGTTATCACCATTGATTACCAGTATATCCCTGTATTTTGAATAAAATTGTTGGTCCTGAACTTTTTGATTGTTTCATACTAAATATTTGTTTTTTGTATGCATATATTGTATTCTTTGGTCTAGGACAGGGGTCAGCAACCTTTACTATCAAAAGAGCCATTTTGCCCCATTAAATTGAAGCGCCTCTGAAAAGTTGTCAAGTTCATCACACAATTCTGAATACTCAGGTTGCTGACACTGAATGTGGTTTGGCCACATCTCGATCCAGGTGTCCCTGGTGACTATGTAGGAGAACCTAAAATGATACAAATTATGTGAAATTTAGTTACCTTAAAAAAGTTGTATTTGAGCTGCAGCTAATGACAATCAAGTTTCCAATATAATTATCAATTAATTATCAATCAGTTATTAACGTAAATAGTGTTATGAGCAAAACCCATAGCCACCTTTTATGGAGCTACAACTGGTCTATGTCCAAAATTTATAGCTAGTCCTCCAACCTAGCTGAATAATTATTGATCCTAATGCAAATCCTATCTATAAGGAGATGAATATACCACATATTACTTGGCTAAGCAGCATGTTGTCAGGATTTGCCAATATACCGTAGATCTCCTCTTTAGGAAATTCCTTATTTGAACGCAACCCCTTCAGTTTCAGAAATAAAGGGTTTTTTTGGGTTGGAATTCGGACCACCACTGTAAGGGGAACATTAATCCAAACGATCACTGACATCCAATGAGGACTTCTCCACTATGAATGTCCCTGATTGGTATTGTCAGAAGGGAAAGGGCTACACGCTGTCTGCCCCTCTTTAGAAGGTCTGTTGAGGCTTGAAAAATATGTAAAGTTTCTCTGGCATTAAAAGGTTGCAAAACGCTGGTTTAGGTATATCTGTTTCAAACTTTTTTAGATAATACTTGATGACCCTGCCGATAAACCCCTCTCCTCTTGGTCTCCTGTATTTTTTTTCCCACCTTCCTATAGGCACATTACATCTTGTTTTCTTTATTGACATAAGGACTGTAAAAATAATGAATTTCCTGTCCTAGGGTGAGTGAGTATTGTACCATAGGACAGGGGATATGTTACTGATGGGATCACCAGGTAAAAATAAAGAAAAAAGTCTGAGAAAACGAAAACTAATGGAGCTTAGCATTTGTTTCTTTTTTTTCAGCATGTACCAGTCATGATAAAAAAGCATCCCCTGTACACACAAAACATGCCAAAAAACACGTTCTGGACCACACTTTCGAAATTAAAAAAAGTTAGCACAATTTCTAATTATCCCCTGCTCTCCAACTTCACCTACTTTTAGCTGGAAATAAACTTTGAAAAGGATATGTATGCATGTGATTTGTATTAGTTTTCTATTGCTTACCCAGAGCCCAAGTTCCATAGATCTTTGGCGACTCCCCACACAACGTAGTCCTGGCCCACTTCCATATTTAAAGCTTTGAGGCACTTGGAATGGCTGATAAAACCTCGTTTATCGTCTTTTTGAACAATATCTGTTCCTGGTAATAGAAAATAAGATGCACTTAAAAAAAAGCCAACTTTCATAATCAGGGTTCTCCCCAGGCACTTTTAGCTGGGCGCACCACCCAGCACTTTTCGGCACCCACCCAGCTGTTTTTTGGTGGTTACCAAAGAGTTTGCATGCCATGTTTATCCACTTCATGTATGAGGTGACAATGATTTACCCCCATCTCCCTGCTGTGTTCTTGCATTGTAACCCTGTCAAATGGGCCTCTGATAGGGAGTTCGGGTGACTGTGCTAATGCTCACTGCACAGACATGAATTGTTGTTGTCACCATAAGAAAATCCATTCCGTACCGTGGGGTGCAGCCATTACTGGAGGTGCACATTAGACTGTGTACCTGCAAACAGGCTGCAGGACGTCAGAGGTAAAAGGGCAACACAAAGTGTTTTATTAAAACACCAGCCTAAGGCTACAGCTGTTCCTCCACAGACAATGTAGGTATGTTGGGTTTGCTCTTAAAGTTCTTTAGGGAGGAGCACAGAAATTTTATTAAGTAAAATTGTACTTTCTGACAACATTCAAATTTTTCCCCCTTTAAAATTTGGGCATGTCATAAACCACAGAATCCTACCTTAGAACTTAAAAAATTCAACTGGTTAATTCCAGCAGATACAGTTCCTATGAATGCAGTCCTGAATTCTACCTAAAAACTTTTACTGTGCAATTTTAACAAATTTTTCCAAAGCTCTATTTTAAGACACAAAATGTCTACAGTGCAATCCCACCGGATGGAGTAGGACATGTCTGTAGAACATTCCTGAAGAAGATGCCTAAATTCTACCTCCATTCATGTTTGAAAGAGAAAATCTACAGTCAGTGTGTACTAATTGCAAGACCATACAATGTCTAATTTGAAAAAGCCAAAATTAAATTGAACTTTTCGTCACAAGTTGCTATTTCATTACTTACCAGGTTTAATGATGAGCTTCATTGTCATCACATAGGTAACATAATTGCTGCCTTCTTGGATTTCACTAAGCGTTGCCCTGTACACTGTAGAAGTAAAAAAATAAGATAATTGACAACTGCATTAATTGTTTTACTAGGTAAATTGAAGTTTTTGAACTGTATAATTCTTTTGTTGGAGTTCCCAACAAAATTAGGCTCCTTCACCAACTCATAAAGTCCTACTGAAAAATTGTAAACTTTTGAAACTTTATCATGCAAAGATTCCTTGTGTAATTTTTTTACATTCTAAGAAAACTACTTAAGACACATGATCGATCTCAGGCATGTGCAGAAGAAGCAGCCCATAGCCTCCTGGAATACATGATGTATGTGTTTACTGGATCACCAAGGCTCACCCATGATAGTCTATATTCCCCAGCGTTGAAGAACTTTAATAAATCAGGCTCAAGGTGTAACTCCCTCCACTGCACAAAAAGACATACTGTACTATAAAGATTTACAGTAACATTTTATTTTTTTTGCCCTCAGTATACATCTACCTATTAGGTTTTAGGCTGCTAATTAAATCATAATTACCATAGTCCACACCAACTTCACACGCCTTCTCAAGTCGTATTTGTGCATCTACTTCCTCTAACTGTTGCTGAAGGAAGCAGTTTTCTGCAAAACAAATATATTTATGTATATGGTTGTAAAATATATAAATAGGTATACAATGGTCCATACAGTTAGCTGAGATGTTTAAAACTATTTGTAAATTTCCTAAAAGAGGTAATAAGAAAACCAAGAACTACAAATTATTATTTTTGCAAGATGACCAGTTCAAAGTTTTTAATTGGGTTAAGTAATTTTTTTGACTGCTTTAATTTAAGCTATGACTATAATTAACCCACAGAATCACGTTAATAAAATAAGTAGCCCCAACAGTTTTGTAGGATGATCAAACCCATTAGGATTTGTGTTACTTGAGATATATCAGCCATACACAACAGGAAATTGGCTAGTAGTATACCATAACCTTTGGCAAATGGCATCTGATGGTCTCTTGTGAAGTGATAATGTTGGGAAAAATGTTCTTCTACTCTTCTTCTAATGCATTTCTTGCTAGTCCAACCATTTTTTTTAAACCAGCCTTTCAATTTACCACCAGGAGCAAGGCAGGTCTGTTTAAGCTCCAAGTTTAAGCTCCGAATCAAGAATCTCCTCTCCTATCTCAGGTTCTCCAAACACGCATGGCTGACTGGTAAACACCATGCTACAATCTTACCTTCAGCACAGCGACACACCTCCCCTTGACAGATCTTGCCCAGAAGGGAACTCTCCTTCTCCACATGGTAGAATTTGGTACAACGGTTTTCTGTTTGTAAATTAGAAAAAGAAGCTTATTTTATTGTAGTATTGTGCATTTTGCCAGATATCAGGCCACTCTCCCATACTGAGCAGACCCAGCTGTTGGATACCTATAAGAACAGACTAGTTGTCTCATTGCCTATATTCCCGTGGTTTACGCCTGGTTGAAGAAGATTTAATCTGGTTGATACCACTTTGATGAATCCTGTCTTTTTTTTATTTCGCTCTCTATGGATGCCACCATTTTAAAAAACTATGACCTACATTAAAACCTTTGGTATCTTCATCACTCAGGGGTTTCTCTGTTGAAAAGTGAGAGCCAAGGACAGGAATCCACTTTGTACTATACCAGTCATTGACATGCATAGTAAGACATCAGATGATGACAGCTGCTATCGCCCAGGGATCTGTGCGATACCATACCATACTTGACATTGGCAGGTAGAATACAGTTCAACTGATTTGACCACTAGACACAGCTGTCTTAGTGCTGGACAGCCCTACTATACCTGCCATCAAAAACTGTCCACTATAATGAAAATTGTAAAGCATAGCTCTTTTTTATAAAACCATGAGATTTCAGTGGGTTTCCCTACTATATTGTAATTTTTTTGGCAATGAAATAGGTGAACAAAAGTGAGCTTTTATCATTTTCGCTCTTACCTGGTGAGTAATAGTCATATACAGTGACTGATGCAGGTTGGATTAGACCCACTTTAAAGTATTGATGAAGATTGAACTTCAGACACTCATCCTCTGTGTGGGATATCTAAACAATGGATAAAAGAAAATCTTAAAGTGTATGACAAGCTAAAAGTTAGTTTTAAATTCATTAGGAAACCCTTTGGGTTTCTATTGTTATGTGGGACGCTGTATATTAGACCAAATGTTTGAAGAGTAAGACTTCAGTGATCCAGCAAACCTGGAATAGTGAATATTTTCAATCCTGGACCAGAATCCATTCTAGGTTTGCTGGATCACCCCATGATAGTCTATGTTCTCCAGTCTTGGAGTATATGACATCAGGCTCTCTCTCCTGCCCAGTGCATGTATAATATGCAAAAAATCACAGAGAAGCCTCATGGTCAGGAGGAAAGTAAAAGGCTCTTCTGTTCTGGTATAAATAAATGAAACATGGTGGATATCTGGGGGGGACTTTTACATATGACTCACTGGAGTGATGTGATAAATGGAATGTTCTTCCTCTGATGTTGTGGTTTGGGCATCTTCACTCCTGATGTAATAAAGTTCTCCACGACTGGATAAGAAAGGCTATCATGGTAATCCAACAAATTTGGAAAAGATCTGGTTCAACAATTTTGCCAACTAATAGCAAATGCTTTATTAAGAAATCCAGTTCAGGTTTGCTGGATCCCCCAGATTCTGCCGTGATCTATCTTCTGCTGTCTTGGAGAGCTTTAATAAATCAGACCCATTGCTTTGATTAGGATCAAAAATCTCCTGGTCTGTGTTGCCCCATAGAAAAGTGCAGCCTACAGGAGAGTCAATCATTACTCCAGTGTTGATGAAAAGATAAATCTAGAACCATATCTAGAACACAAATGAGATTCTAGGAGACAAGCATGCAACTAACACATGCACGTCAGATGATTTCTCACCTGGGTCCCTGTACCTGAAAGCCACCCAATAGCCATATGTGATTTATCAATTATTTTTCAAAAATAATGATGTACAGAATTGTATTTCTCTTGTTTGATATAGGTATGTCTATTCTGTTATAAAATCAAGCTAAACAACAAGGCTTGGGTAAAGGGGATTCCAAAGAGGTGATCCCCAGGTGGTCTTTTTCATGGTATGATAGGGGAAAAAATCCTACGAATAACACACATTCCATCAGAATAAAATATATAAATGTTACTACAGGCAAAATCAGGTAAAACATTTGAGCATGTTTTCATAAAAAGCATTTCTTACCCTGTCAATGTAGAGTATAAGTGTACTCTTGTCAAAGGCTCCCTTGTTGATCTCAAAGTTAGAGATGTATTTGTCCACTCCTTTTTTAAGCTGCATGCAATTGAAAGATTTAAGGTAAATAATAGTAATAACAAAATAGTATTGCTATGACAATTGGTGTATACAATAGTGGCAAGGATAATGCTAAGGTCAACAGCTCAATAGGTACAGGGAATGCACATAAATAATTTGTAGTTTTATCCCACATTCCTTAGACTTTTGCAGTTCTGCCCCAAAAACAGATCTGTCAAGCAGTCAAGGGGACCAGATTGTTCTCTAATGCAGATTTACTTTCACATACAGTCCTGCTTTTTACCCCACTGATCACTGAATGGAGAAATGGTACTAGCAGAACACCTGCTTGGATTCTTGTGCTGCCTTCCCCTATGTGAATTCTGTTATTCGAACTGAACAATGGACTGCAAGAGACTTATAATAAATTCAAATACGGTTTATGGTTTGAGACCCACCTAGGTTTAGGAACTGGTAAATCTTGAATTCAAGCCATTGTCAGTATTGACCTCAATGCTAAAATTCAAGCTTTGGTCAGGGAAACACAATTTTCAAGCCCCTGTTGACTACTTGAATTTAATGCAAATCCCCTGAACATAACATTGTTTTTAAAACTGCTAGGGGAGGACAAATGGGACCTCTGGGAACATGTCCCAAAAAGAAAAGGATTAAAAAAGCACATTTTTAAAAGTAGAGTATAATTGGCAAAATGCATATTTGTTGGATTTTTGAGTTAATCACAAAGTCACCGAACATAGGATTTGTCAAGAAAATTGTTATGGAGGTCAGAGGCATGGCGGTACACCTTTGTAAAAAAAAAAAATTTTTTTTTGGTCTGAAGGCTCACCTTATTCAGGTCATTAGTATCTGCAGCAAAACCAGTCATCATTGATATCTGCATTATGGCCATACCAGAATCCTGGGACTTCAGGTATCTGCAAAGAGCAACAAAGGCATGATTTTATGTATGAGCTTGGTTTATTACATATAAAAAGTCCAGAGGAAACCTGCTAAAACCACACTCCTTACTTGACAAGGACCCAAAAAACGTTTAAAAAAAAAAATTTTCAGAAATAACAGTACATATCAGTCATTTACAGGCTTATATAGATATTTGCACAGTGAGATCATCTAAGGCAAAATTAGGTTTGGTAATGTTCCTACTGTTCTGCTTGCTGGAAAGAAATCTGTACTTGGGGACATGTATTGCAAGGATATCCCTATTTCTGTAGCTCTGTTCTTCGCTTTTCCCATACTGCTTCCTAATTATTACTCAACTAGTCATTGGATCACCAGTAATCAGGGACCAGTACTAGCATGGGGACGCAGAGCTCTGTCCACATAGACATGACATGCAGAACAAGGCATGGTAAGTAGGGATGAGTGAGCGAAAATTGTAAATTCGATCTTGCGACAAATCGGGCGATGTTACCGAACATGTAAGCGAGAACGGCCTTGTGAATTCGGCCGTCTAATTCAAATTTCTCGGGACCTGCAAGAGCAATCAGGAGAGCAAAGCTGACAGCTCCACTCCCCTGATTGCTCTTGCAGCCCTACCAGAATTGTAGTATGTGTTCTTGGATAGAGATTCTCTGTCCAAGAACACAGGAGTCCCGCGGCTGTGCTCATGAATGAATGCAGCCGTAAGATACATCCTGTGATGGTTCCCACGGCTGCATTCATGAGCACAGCCGCGGTACTCTTCCTGTCAGTGTGAGTCTCCAGGCTGTGCTCATGAATGAATGCAGCCATAGAAATCATCCTGTAATTCCCTCGAACTTCCGATGGGTCCACAAAATTGGTTAGCAGAAATTCGTTTCGTGAGACTGACAGAGGCCTTCTCGCTAGTGTTGGTTGAATATCTCACTATTCGAATCGACAGCTATTTAGTGGAATAGTGAAAAATTGTCTGGGTGATCAAATGCCGAATTTGAACACTTTTGAAGTCAAACGTGCGAGAATTCTGGTTTATTTAAGGGCTTTTAAGGGCTGCAAAAGCAATCAGATTGCTTCTGTAGCCCTTTACTAGTTGTATGTGTTCTTGGATAGAGTTTCTCTATCACCATTCATCACCTATAGTGCCCGGAGATCCCTCAATGACAGGAGGATTCCCACGGCTGCACAGCCGGGGGAATCATAATGTCATTGTGGGAAAACCTATAAAAAAAAGTTAGCTAAAAAAACACAAACATTCAATAAAATACTTTAAAAATATTTTATTTTTTTAAACACATTTTTTCCCCAAATTTTTACCGTCGAATACTGTGTTTTTCGGGACGGGTCTATCCAAATTTGAACAGCCATACCCGTGTCAAATATAAAGACAACCCGAATTTGAACACCAACACTACTTCTCACTTATCCCCAATGGTAAGCCAGAGTTGGGGAGAGGGTCAGCTGCAGGGAACCTAAAGGCATAGTTGGAGGCTAGTTCTTTCCCATGTTTGCCATTTTAGACACTTCCACTGACAAGTCACCTTTAATAGTACAGTGGATATACCCTATATAATTGATGCCTTCATTTTATCATGTCCTTCTTGCCACACATGGACATCAAAGATGTCTGTGAGGACTCTTTTTAATTTTATTATGGATTTCAAATGATCACATTAGATTTATTAGGCTTTTTTCTAAGTTTTAATCTCTATTCACTATCCCATTCTGAATGCACCTTTCTGTCCCCCTTCATTATGTGACTTACCTGGTGCAAATGGTCAGTGCAAATGTAGAAAGGGTGCCCTCTGGTCCCTTAGCTGCTCAAAAAGAAAACGCTTTGTTAATATATAAATCTATGATCTTACTAAAACTAGTATTTTACAACTTTAGCTCCTTTTATCACTAAAGCTCTCTGACATACTGTACTAAGAAAACTAAGATGATCTGTGAGAACGGCAACCTACATATACTAAGATCGATTTGGACAGAGGATGATTATTATGCGTTTTGGGGATATGGTGGAAATTGGAGCTCCCAGAGGAACCCCATGGCAACATAGTGAGTTAATTTTTTTTCTTAATATGCCATGATGTGAAATGTGATTCTTGATATCAAAAATAGTTCACTATACTGAGGCAGAGAATACATGATCCAGATTTCCTCTTCCTGAGACAACATTTCCATGGGCTGGTGATTGTTAGGGAGCAGCAGTACCAAAATCCCCATTCTATTCATAACTACAGATTGACATACATTTTGAGTGATATAAAATGTGAAAACAGCAATACAGCAAGTAAGGTTGCCACATTTTCTGTAAGAAAAACACTTTCCATTTCAATTTTTTTCTATTAATGTTATTGGCAACTTGTCTAATTTTTACCCATCAGTCCAGTAAAATACTGGCCAGGTGGAAACCCTAAAGAACTTGGAGTAATGACTGATCACTGAAAAAACATTTTAGTCTATCCTTAATATGAATACATACCAAAAGGTTCTTCTTGAACTGTCAAAGTCAGATCAAAATTTTTACATTGCCTCTCTTTCTCCGTCTCAATAGCATAATACACAGAAAATGCCTGTTAAGAAGAAGGACATATGTTGCAAATTTCGTTGTAAACTCTGTCATCCATTTTTTCATTCTTTTATATTGAGTTTATCCCATACACATTTTGTATATATCTTACTCAGTTTGAGTTTTGATCATTCAAAAATCAATTACAGGTTATTAGTGATTATCTCCTCTCTCTGTTACTCCATGTTCTTCCCCTATCAGTGTGCTCCTTGCATTGCAGCACAACTGATTGGCTACTTTTGCTACTTTTTTCCATGAGTTTGGACTTTGACTACCGTACAGGTTATATTCTGGTACTTGTAATACTTGTTCATCCTTAAAGATATTTACACTTATGTAAAAAGTACAATTATCCCTTTGCTCCCCAAAATGCATCAGAAAACCTAAACTGGACCTTGAGGGGCAAACAGATAAGTGTAGTTTTGTAGGTAAGTATAGTTATTTTTAAGAATGAACAAGTAGTACAATACCAGAATCTAACCTGAATGGTAGTCCAAGTAAGTCACTGCGTAAGAAGTCAGGAAAGTCCATGTCCAGTCCATGAGGTAAGTGTTAAAAATGGGGATGTCATCTTCAGTCTACCAAAACTCAGGAGGAAGATAAGGGGAGGAGTTTTTTAAAACAAAGGACCCAGCCCTCCCCCCCAAAATTCCCCATCATCATCATGTTGAACTGTCCGGTCTGCATTTAAATGTGAAAAATAATATGAAAAGAAGAACATTATACATTAGGTACAATCAATTCATGAATTAGGTAACATTTTTGGCATATTAGACTTTACTATTATTATAAGACACTGAGCACTTACTGAAAATGATCCTTGCCCTTTTCCTGTTGCAGTGACGACAAAATCTCCCCTCATCGATGTCTGTAACAAGAGAGATTTTCTTCCGTTATTAGAAGGCAGAGAAATGTAACAGCAAAATTTGTTATTATTAATCTGAAGAGTAGTTTTTTGCACCTGTTCTACTTTGTGGACAACATGACGCACCACAATGCACAAATTATTCAGATTTTGCTTTGCTGTAATGCAGGAACATGTGTATATATGGTATAGAGCAGCGGCCGCCAACCGGTGGTCTGATTTTTGTGGTTCACGGCTCTGGTCGGTGCACCCCAAGTGGGGTCAGGGATGGGTTAGGGACCCCGACCGGGGGGCACAGGGGCCAAAGCTGTGGACCACATGCCCTGTGAAAATCGCTTGCTCAGGGAAGTGGGTAGGCTGTGTTTCAGGACACAACCCACCTACTCTGCCATCACAGGCTCAGATCTACGATGGCAGAGCAGGCAGGGGTTATGGCGTTATGATGTCACTATGGGGGAGGTTCCTCCCTTTTGATTGACAACCGGCTCCTTGCGCATGCACTGTCAGGAACCGGTAATTTTAGCGGTCGACCGCTGGTATAGAGGAATTGGGGTACCAATTAGATTGAAAGGCAATGCATAGCCACCATGTGTCAATATACGTTACTATTATGCAAGTACAATGGGCACAATACATACAGCTGCCAGCTACTGTAGAATGCTATCTAAATATACAAAAAAGGAAGGGGGGGACAATTTTACATGCCATGAGGTTCACTCAACATGTTTTCATATCCGATCGGTAGAGCACAGTCTGATATAAAAGAATGGAACATTTTTGTTTCAACAACAATTTGATGGTCCCTGATACCTTGCGCTTGGTCTTGTTTGGGTTATTTAGCAATAGTCACACTTATGACCTTGATTTATAGATTTGCAGTTGTTGGTATTTGTTGGTGAATAAAAGCAAATTGTTCTACAGAATCCATAATTTTTGCCACTTTCTTTAGGTAAATTGTTAGGAAGTTTACATTATGCCTCACTTAATGCGTGTTGCGTTGTATTTTGTTACTGTCATTTATTATGTAATGGTGTTCCTTAAGTTAGTATCAATGTCATTTCTGTTAT
>NC_092859.1:9554426-9568051 GCF_032062135.1 Pyxicephalus adspersus
GAAAACTGGGTAATTGTGACTTTTTACACTATAATGCTAGCTATACATTGAATTTTCTGTTACTTTTTACCATTTTAACCACAAGATTTGGATGCCTAGTGGTTAGTGCAGTTTTCTCATCCCATCCTGAATGCAATAGTTTTTGTTGACACAGTTAATCAATGCATTGTAGATAGCAAGTCACTGTGACATTCTTAGTGCTTCTGGAATTTAAACTGTTTGACCTTATCTGAATGCTGGCCAAAAGAATACTTAATATATTGTAGCATGCCTAGCATCATTTCAATGTAGAGTATATTTAACTGTTAAATTGTAAAAAATTAAATTCCCAACAAATTTTCTTTTGCAGCCTATTGCATGCTGGAATAATTCAGATACCTTTAATTTGTTATGGTTTCCTCTTTTTAATGTTATCAAATCAAAATGAAACCAAAAAAGCACCATTTGAGGAATACGCAGGTTACAATGTTTGGGGGTGAATTTACAGCCAGCAGCACCTACCTGTGTTGCTCCCCACACTTCCCCATGGAATCTTTGCTCTACAAGCCATCTAACTACCGGTCCACACTTATCATACTCTTTCAGCTCCACAAGAGCAAGGAGGGCATAAGATGTAGCCTCCAGTGACAGATGGTGGGATCCAGGTTCCAACCAGTGATTGTTACCTGGAAAAGAAATTTTAGGGCAATTAGAACAAGAATAAAATAAAATGCTTATTTAGCATTAATTGCACTTTAGCCTACTGGGAAATTTTCAGCTCATGGGCTCCTCTTTATTTAAAAGGGATCAAAAATAAAGGTTCTTTGGCACGTTTGTTTTATTTCCTTTGAAGATTTTCAAATCTCTCTTGGTGTTTACTGCTCTCTATAATCCCATCAAAAAATATATCTCTACTTTCCGTTGGTGATCCACAGGGCATGAATTGAGGGGCAATGTCCAAGGGAGAGAAAGACATTGGTTAAAAGGAAACATTTCAAAGGAGAAGATTAGAGCTTGTGAAGACGGAGGGCTTGGGGGTAGTGAGAAATCTTACCTAATCCTCATGCAGCATTAAAGATTGCATGGGATTTTTTTCTAGATCAGTGATTCTCATCCAGGGTTCCTCCTAATGCTGCTTGGGGTTCCCTGAGCCATGATCAGTTTGTGACTCCCAGATCAGTTTACCTGATACCAATGATCTTTTTGGCTACCCTGTAAGGATGACATTTTCCCCATTGGCCAGCAATGTAAGAGGCATTATTCCTACTGACCACCACACGCTTTTATTGTGAGTAGTGGATATAGAAATTATAGCAGGGGTTCCCTAAGACCTTAAAAACATTTTTAAGGGTTCACTCATGTTAAAAAGCTAAAGGAACACTGCTGTAGATATTTGTGAGAATATTCATGGCCTATTAGAAGGGCCTAGCCTAAAATGGGATCTGGACTCGTAAGCATTGATACTTTACTTGTACAGGCAGACATAAGTTTATTAATGCTCTTCAGTCTTCCAGCTTTGGCCAGGGCATAGGAAGTGATAGCAATGGTATATGGTTTTTTGATATTTTGATACTGCTGCTCGATGTATCCTATGGCTCTGTCAATGGAGCTCCGCAGGTTCTGTAAAAGAAAATAATGGAATAACATAATGTAAAACAAGATGATGTGTATATTTAGTATCTTCTGTCTTTTCTTAAAGTACATCTATCTGCCTTATTACTTTTTCATCTACCCAGCCAACATTTTAACCATCTACTTTCATAGTTACCCATCCATCTACCCAACCCTGCGTACATGCTTTATCCACACATATGCACCAATAGTTTTATTTATCTGCCCTTATAATCCCCTTTTGGTTAACCCACCATTCTATCGTTCCACCCATCTATTTTTTAGTTTTGCTGTCCTTAAACAATTCCAATTATGCCTTTTTTCACCCAGACCTTTATCTCCGTATGATAGACCAACTGTTTTTTTTTTCCAACTCTTTGCCCATCAACCTTAACTTCCCCTTTAACATCATTATCTTCATCTGTCTTTTTTTGTGTTTATGACCTTTCTGGTGAAATATAAAAAAATATAATTTTATGCATTGGTGACAGTTTCTACAAAGACTTAAACGGCCTGATTTAAAAAAGCACTTTTTAATATACTTTTACCAGTAAATTTTGGTGATCCAGCAAACCTGGAATGGATTTCTTTAAAATAATTTGCTATTTACTAGCAAATGTTTTCAATCATTGACCAGATCCATTCATGGTTTGCTGGATGAAAGTATATCCTCTCCAGCCTTGGAGAGCTTTAATACATCAGGCCCACAGTGAAAGAAAATCCCAAAATGTGCGTTGTCAATAGAGTAGGCGTACAGAAGAAGAAGTCTTGAAAGAGTGTTGGATTGTATGGAACCATAAAAAACAAGGTTTTCAACAATGAGAGTTTACATTTTAGATATAGGGGTCAGTTCCTGAACAAAATATAAAGTTTGGATAGACTTCAAGTTATTCACACACAATCAATGAGTGTATTTATTATGACAGTCATAAGTGAACGGGGGAAGGAACATTACAGTAAAGAGATTAACTACTTACATTTACATAACCAGTACAGGTTTTCTCACTTTCCAGCATAGCAATACCAATGAATGCAGTAAGCGTAGAATCTAATTCAACAGCTCCTTTCGTAATACCACCCTGTGCAAAAGAAACATAAAATACAATATTTTGTATTATTATATAATTAAATATTTGAAGTTACATTTGCACATAAAATTAAGCATCATCCCAGTGCTTACTTGTTTAGTGACCTGTAGCTGACCTTTGATCTTGGATACATTGGGCCTGATTTATTGAAGCTATCAAAACTGGAAACAATAAGCTATCATGGGTGAACCTGGATGAGCTAGCAAACTTGATGGAATGAATTTCTTAAAAATAATTTGCTATTAGTTGGCAAATGTGTTTAATCCTAGACCAGGTCCATTTAATGTTTGCTGGATCACCTAGGTTCTCTCTTGATAGTCTATCTTCTCCAGTCTTGGAGAACTTTGATAAATCAAGCCCATAATGTACAAGAAGCAGTAATGATGAGTTTAAAGGGGGTCCAATGTAGACTTGGTTCCCCACAGCCCACAAGAAAATAACAGACATTTATTTCTCACAATTATTGATGGCTTTTTTTCTGCATTATACACCTATTTTCTCCCAGTCACCGGTAGCATCCAGATAAACACTACTGCTGTGAGCATATATCCCCCTTGGATGCCCATGTGCCACTTGTCCTCACTATCAGGTTCACCTGGACTGGAAAGGTAATTGAAGCTACCACCTTGTACATTCATCAGATACGCAATAACATGATAATCAATGTGTTGTAATTTATGTAAGTATATTATCATACCATGAATTTTGTAACGGTCTGTTTAGAACATGTACTGAAATGACAGGTGTACTTTGAACATACAAAACCTTAGGAGAAATTGTAGAGAGATCAGTAGCTGGGTACCAATGATAGAAACATTTATGCAAAGGGTACCCAGCTGCTTCTCAAATTGTCCAAGAATAACATATGTAGCTGATGGTATATCCTAGATGTTGTACGATGAACAAATACAATAAAATACAGATCACTGGTGGCTAAAATACATCTGCATTTAAAATAGTATACATAAGCAAACAGTTTAACATGTTTCTTCACACTTCATGCTCTTTCTGTTTAAAGTACAAAAGCTGCCACAACTACAGATTTCATGTATGCTCACAAAATAGCAATTGTAATATACACAAAAGAGTACATATGCATATGTAAAAGTTACATACCACCATCTCCTGAAGGTATACTGGGTAATTTTCCTCAAATAAACCATCTGGTTTCTGCTTCTCCAATACAAGCCATTTTACAGAGTCGCACAGTACACTTTTCTCAATGTTGATGAACTCATTAGCTAAAGCAAAAATTTTCACAACATACCCAGTGAGCCTGTGGAAGACAAGTCAAATCAATAGTAGCAAATCAGAGACCGCAAGAGAGGACTCATATCCTAGTGGGTTGAGTCACATTAAGTAGACAAGTAAACATAATAAGCACATGTGAAGTCAGGTTAAGTAGGGGAGGGGACAGAATAAGCACAGGTGGAGTCATGTTGAGCAGGGGAGGGGACAAAATAAGCACAGACAGAGTCACTTTAAGATGGAGGAGATAACTAAGCAAATAGGGAGTAAAATTAGGCAGGTAAGAGGATAAAAATAGGCACAGATGTAGAAACAAATAATCTGAGGTATTCCAGTTATGCAATTAGATCATTTTTTTTTGTATGCTTGGCAAATTTAGGTAAATGTAACACTAAAAGGTATTTATTAAACTCGAGAACATAGTACTTTCCCTGACTTTAGGGTCTTGCTACAAAACTTTGTCATAAGGATAAGCATATTTGTTTTAATCTTTTGTGTATTTTTTAAATATCATTGGACTAAGCATGTTATTTATATGAACTAAGCCTGATTCATTTCAATCTAGAAGCACAAAACCTGGCAGGGTTGACCAGCTACCTTCGGCTGTGAGATGCTCGCTGAGAGATGTCACTGTCCTGTAATTCCTGGTACCTATGCACTTATTGGCTGTGTTCTCAAGTCTCCAAAAGAGGTACAACAGGATAAGAATTGTATCATCTCATATTCTAACTTTTTGCACTTTCATGTATAGAGTGTAATTTACCCTACCTGAACTAATTACTATCGATAAAAGCTACAAAACTGCAATGATGAGGTTAAAGAGCACCTGCCTGTTCTCTATTGTATTGGCATACAGGAAGGGTATCAGGCTTTAGGAATATCAGATGTCTTTATCCTCCTCTGGGCCCTTTGGTTTTATCATCTGATGCAATTTGGACCCTAGTAGTAGAATAATGGACACAGATAGCAATAAAAACATCTTATGGAAATGCTAAAACCTGGTTAAGGTTTTTATTTGTTGCCTCCCAATTTTTTGTGCTCACATAAAGTGAGGGACTTTCTTTACAGGGTCAATGACAGCAATAAAAACCTTCAATGGCTGTAAAACCACGTTCACCCACAAGCTCCACGTAGAACCAGTCTAACTGACTGCTCAGATGCTCACACTAAAAGTTGTTTATTTCAAGCATAAAAAGGCTGTGGGGATCAGGACAAGTAACCATAAGCCCAAGTAGGAGGATTTGCTGGTGTTACACTGGGGGTTTTTGGAACTGCAAGCAATAAAAACTTGGCAGGGGCTTGTAGTAACTCTTTCACACTCTTTCTTCACACAGTTTAGCTGGCTTTCAAGCTTAAACTAAAATATACGATGCAAAAGTACAGTGAATTGTCTCTATTACCATGTGCTTGATGGAGTATGAATCCATGCACCATAGGATGCATCTGCTTTTCGGTATGTCAACTGTTTGGTTAAACCTGTTTCCAAAAAAATAAGTGAAAAAGAAAATAATCAATAAACATGATACAATCAAGTGTGGCATAAAGCAAAGTTTATTGCATTGTTTGCACTGCAGTTTTTTATTAATGAAAAAAATTCCAACAACTATGTACAGGTATACCACATCCCAAAGCATATATTATAAACAAATTATATATTGTTGATATTGCTCTCCATGAGGCAAAAGTATTTCAACCAGAGTTTTTATTTTACTATAGTATTTTTAATATATTTAAATAATGCTGGGGAAACAATATATGAAAAAAAGTTGCAGAAAAAAAAAATAGAAAAGATAGAAATGGACTGAAGTTTCCATAGTACATTTACATATTCTGTCTTTAGTGTTCCATTTTTTTTTACATTTTCTAATTTAGTAAAACTTTGACCTTTTTCAAAATCATTGGCTTAAGTGTCATCTTTTAGGACAAGGTTAGGTTATGGGACACTATGGCAATGGGTAAACACATGGGTACTTCAATCATTTGCTATTACCTGCCAAATGTTTTGCCAACTGTTTTTAATCCATACAAGGCTTACTGGATCACCCAAGTTTACCCATGATGAGTTTTAAAGGGGACCTTGTAGACCTAATAGACCTTGTTCCCCGCAGCCCACATGAAAATTCCACTCACCATTATTCATGTGCTGGATGGCTTCTGATCTGCGGTGTACACCTACTTTCTCCCAGTCACCGGTAGAATCCAGATAATGAGCTGCAATTACGGTGGGAGTCATGCTCATCATGTTCTGTTCTCCACAACCATCTGGATGTCTGATCAGGTGATTCAGATTGGCTCCGTCAATAGATTTCTCCACCAGTTGGCTAATTTCTGTCCCTGTGAAATGCAAATATTTGAGTTAAAGCTAATCTCTGGGAATGAGACCTTTACCCCAGGAATCATTTACCCCAGTATCATTAGGTTAATAAAATAAGGCACCAGGATTTGGTCAAGCTGAAATTTTACTGGATTGTAGTTAATGACAAAGTGATCTGTATGCTTGCAAACAAAACAGCTTTATTTCCCAGAACCTGGGACCCTTGGATTCACTATTTTGGGTAACCTAGTATTCAACCACAAGTGAAAACCTTCTCCCTTTTCTCTTTTTTTTCTTCTGTTTGTTGTTTTCTCCATAGTAAATCTGCAGCCTCTCTTCTTGCTCACAATCTACATTCCTCTCGTTTATAGTTTATTTGGAAAATGCCTCAACCCATGGGCCATTTAGATGTTATATTATATCAAGCTTGTTCATTGATGATCTCTGTTATGGGTTATCATCTATATTTGTTGTATATATGGATCTTTTGGATGAACAATTGACATAAGGGGATATCTATGGCATTCCATATGGTTCCATATGGGCAAAAAGTTCACTTCCTGTTCTCTGTTCAGTATTTTGTTGTTTTTTCTCCATTTTATGCAAATAAGTCAGTAATGTTTTTTGTTTTGTTTTTTTTTTATTTTGTCTAGACCTATGTACCTTTACTTTTTTTTAAATGTTAATAACAATTAGTGAAAGTAAAACCCAGCAAAACAAACTGGGCTATCTTAGAAAAGGAAGGGATAGATGTAAACAATATCAGCCCTTCTGTAAGTCATGGAAGTGCCTTGGGATGAATTGTCATTCTTTTCTGATCCTTATTGTTCCCTGGGGAATTTTTGGCCACAAGCAAATATTTATTCCACTGATCAATACAGCCACCAAAAACCAGAAGTTCCAGGTTCATTTGAGCTGTGTATGAACAATAACGAGCCAATATCAATATCTACCCTTTGCTGCACTCTGCATTATTACTCAACACCTCGACCTGCATTTTATGGCCCAAATATAAATTGAAGACCCCATGATAATAAAGTGGACCCAAATGTAGTGGGACACAGGAGTTATATCTTAACCCACCTGGCCAATTGAAATGGCAGAAGATCCTGATCCCGGGCGAAGACAGGGGAAGATGGTGGCACCCACAATAAAGCATGGACAGGTGAGTGTAAAAAAAAAATGAGATCAGGCAGATAAATGTATTGTATTGCAGTAGGAGCATCACCTGTCAATTCTGCAATAAAGACCTGGTGGTATTTAGTTTTTCACTTTAGTTCCACTTTAAGCCTGTTGTGCTTCTAAACTTAGTGCTAAGGAGAGATGTCCATGAATAGAGGAGAGCAGATCATGTGACCTTGAAAAGTAATGTGGCCAACAGGCATTTGTTAGGTTCAACCATGAACTTTCTTCAGGGGGCAGGGACAGCTTTAGATAAAATTGGACCCTGGGCATAAATGAAAGGGGGTCTTAAAAGAACAGGATTCCAGCTCCATGCACATCTTGCAATTAAGTCAGTTAGATCCTTGAAGAAGGGGGAGCATTGGGCAATTTTCCTAAACCCCACCCTCCTCCACTAAAATTGTGACCCTTTAAACTTTGGAAGGGATGAAGGGGTTGTAATATCTTTTTCTCGGCTTCCCATCTACCAGCAATGTTGTGAAGGGTGATGATGAGGCATACTGTGTTCTGGAATTGAAATTTTTCTGCATGTAAATGACTATTAGCATTAGGCCCCCCCAACACTGTTCATAGATCTTTTGTTCCTCCAAGAGTGCAGCTCAATTTTGTTTTTCCCTATACAAAATTTGCTTACAGAACACTTACCCTGGACAGTAACAATGGTTTCAATTGGTGTATTTGGAACAATATTTTTGGAATCCACGGCTTTGACCAGCTCCTCCTGTACTCCAGCTGCAAAATATTAACAATATGAAACATTGAACAATTCAACATCAACTTATCAACTCAACAATGCAGCTTGTGATTCATTGTTTTATGGTAACACCTCCCCAAATCACTGGTTTCCATGTTCATGTGCAAGAAGGAGGATCAGAAAATGAATATTCACCAAATCTCCTTTTTAGTCTTTATGAAGTCCCTGGGGGTAACTGAAGTGTTATATGAATTAATAATTCAATGTAAAAAAACAGTTACCCCCCAAGTATTTACTTTGAATTTCTTAGCTTGCTTAGAGTGTGAGGTTAATGTAACGGAGGTTATGTTCAAAAGTTGTATATAAAATCACAGTACACCTGATCAAGTACAAGAACGGTTGGTTTTCTATACAATCTTGAAAACCACAGCTAACTATTTCTTTCTTTGCTGTCCATGCCCCACTGGAAAGATTTTTCTACACTTTTTGTGTAAAATAAGGATAAATTCAAGAAGACAGTAATTGCATTCCTATGATATTCTATTCTCACATGGATGTTGTATTATAAATAACAAATGAAGATGGAACATATTTTATTTATATTTACAGACCTCTTCCTCTTTCTTTTGGATCCAAAACAACATTTTTTAGGGTCTGCACAACCCGTCTTCCTTCCGGCTATAACAAAACACATAAAGAATACACAAAAGTTATTAGAAAGTGTCATTAATATACAAAAAAAAGTAGATTCATATTTGCTTTTTGTCTTAATGATTGTAAGGTACATACCCCACCAGCAATCCCACGTCGTCCTGGCTCGTGGCGAGCCAGGGATTGGGGGCAGCCTAAAGGAGACTGCTGCAGCAGGCAGCGCAGCCAGGGCTGCAGCTGCTCTGCTCCCAGCATGTCTCCTCTCTCTGGCGGGGGGATCTGTCCCAGCCAAACTACTGTTCAGTCAAATGGCATCCCCAGCATCCCTGCAGATGTGCACAGTGCTGCACACGTTCACAGCATTCCTGCGGGGGTGCTCAGCACAGCATGGCCAGTGGGTCCTGCAGTAAGAGGCGCACACTACTATGCGCGCCTCTCATACCCCCTCAAAGGAAGAGGCAGCCAGCTGCCTCGCCGCGGGCCGGGGCATGTTTAGTTTGAATTTACTTTGGCCAAACCAGGTGGCGCAATGTGATTGGGCACTATTTAATGAGACCCTGTGATTTTCACCCTTGCCCATTTTAGACTCTGTGTTACAGTGCGCTTGGGTGCATTCTTCTGTTGGATTTCCATGTTAACCTCTGTTTTCTTCCCTCATGTCTTGTTAACAGCTCATACTTATTACCCAAATCAACCTGGTCTAATTACTGACTTTTGCATGAATTCTGCCTGCCCTGACTTCGGATTGTCCCTGACTACACCTTCTGCCTCATCCTGTACCTCATCCTGTACCTAGATTACCCAATAAAGGTTGTTGAAAATACTTCCTGGAGTTGGTTGTGATTTGTGTGCCCAGGCGCATTAAAATGATACATTCATTCATGGAGCTTTTCTAAAAATATGTTTTAAATGTTATGATTCCCATAACTACCTATAACTATCCTTTGCAAATAACTGCATCATTTTCATGTCTGTGGCTACAATTCATGCTTCTTTCAAAGTATCTTCTTTTGTAGCCACTCCTTTGTGCAGTGTGAACATCCCCATTCATAATACACAGTGCAGTGAATTATAGGACATTTTTTTTGTAGGCACCACCAACAGCTTCCACACAGTGGGCCTGATTTATTAAAGCTCTCCAAGGCTGGAAAGGATGCACTTTCATCAGTGAAGCTGGCTGATCCAGCAAACCTGGTACATAATTGAAAACATTTGCTAACAAACAGCTAATTACTTTTAGGAAATCTATTACAGGTTTGCTGGATCACCGAGCTTCACTGATGAAAGTGTATTCTCTACATTCTTGGAGAAGTTTATTAAATCAGGGCTAGTGTCTCTTTAATTGTGGGACAATGGTACAGCACAATGTCTCCAATATGATTGCGTTGCCATCCTTGCAACAGCAAGAACCACTGTGATCTACAACACACCTAGTAACTAGGGTAAGGGTAGGGGGTGTTGGCAGACATGGGCAAACCACAGCCAACTGTTCCCCACTCACCATCATATGCATTGGACTACGACAAGCCGGCACATCAGTCAAAATGTCTATTGGTTATTGGAAGCTGTAGTTTATAAAGTTTATAAAGGCTTTAAGAAAAGATATATTGGCATTGATTAAGTCTACCCACCAATGTGATTTGGGCAAAGGGAGCACAGATCTAAACTTACAGCAACCAGGAATAGTTTTATTAGGCAATAAGTTAAAGAAAACTATGGCAAAACAGCAGTGGTGCAATTTGTTCTTACCACGACATTCAGCTTCTTTCTTACACCATCTGCAACGAACTGCCCGGCAGCCTTCACTTCCACATCATGAAGACCCAAGGTCAATGGTACAACGATAAAGGGCATAGCCATAGATGATGAAGCTTTTACAGTCACAAATTGCCGATATTTACTCTTGGCATTGGAGAGACTGCAGTAATTCTCATTGTATGTCCATTCCACACGTACCTATATCACATAAAAATATAAATTCAAACAACACGTGAACTTAACATAACCCCTAAAAACCACTCTGCAAATTTCTTGCATTTTTTGCATTTGAAAGCTTATGAAGAGAAGTATATTTATGACCAGTTTTAATGGCAATTCATTCAATGAAAGTGCCTAATTATTTGTTTAATGTGAATTAGGCAAGGTTCCAGAATTAGGTCAAGAAATACAAAAATTGCTGAATGTTGTAAATGTTGACCCTCCTACCAACTACATTTTTTTTTTACCATTGACTTTCATACTTTGCAGAGGCAAGAATGTAGCCCTGCTTCTCATGCAGACTGTTAGAAGGCTGCTGAGATGTATATATATATATATATATATATATATATATATATATATAAATGCAAAGAAAATATTAAAGGCTCCATGGAAAGAGACTATTAATAGGTTTGGATAGGTTTCCTAAAAAAGAAACCAGGTTCTATAGGGCCTTGGAGCCAGCCAAGGGAGTGAAACGATGGATTCCCTGGCCCAAGCCTGATTTGGCCTTTATTCACCTGCACTCAGGTGCAAGTGGGAGATGATCAGCCAGAGGGTTTCAGGCTAAGAAGGCAGCCTAAGGGATCTGGGAAAGGAGCCAGAATCTGTTCCAGACTGCAGGAAAAGGGGACAGAGCTCCACAAAAGCCAGTGGGCAAACAAGACCGAACCTGTGAGTGAACAGTGGTGGGATAGTGTGTGTTAGAAAGAGAGGGCATGCAGTGAGGTAGCCAGATGCCCAGCTGGGCTACTGTTTATTATTTTGACTTTGAAGTTGTGGAGTGTGCTGTAACATTAGGCTAAGGAAATAAATACTGCTGGTTTTTTGGACATTTGGAGTCTGCTGCCTCTTACCATCCCATTGCCATGAGCAAGCCCCTGTGATATACTACAATATATAAATATATATATATATATATATATATATATATATATATATATTTATTTATTTATATAATCTATATAAATATATTTTTTTTTCTAATAAGCTCTAAAAGACTTTAGTTGACAAAAAAATAAAAACAATCTATGCAATCTAAAAAAGGAATTAGAAGATTACACTAAAGCTTATTATAATCAATAATAAAAAAGAACAATTTATCTCCCCTCCCTGCCTGCTCTGTTCAAATTATCTCTAAATAAAATGGGTTCATTTGCAATAGTAAAAGTTATTGGCAGTATTTTCTCCAGAATTTTTTTTTTGAGATGGCTTGGAAGTAACTGTAGTTGTGTGGCAGCCCTTGTATTGTTACCAAGCTTTTCAGTAACCACCCAAAACCAGCTGGATGGTTGATGAAACACTCCGGGTGGTGAAACACGGTATTGTAATTTAAGGAAATCCCTAAAGGATAACAATATAATAAAAAGACCATATTACCATTATAATTGTAACATAGCAGCTAAAATCTGCACAGTTCACATCTGTTTACATCTGAATCACATACCATCATTCTGGGGATGACACAATTTAAAGGGAGATATTCTATAGTCCTCTATATAGTCCTCTATACAAATACTTTTCTGATATGATACAAGCATGGAAGGAGTAAAAGTTGAAAGTTCTGTGTTATCTATCCTTAGTTATCTTCAGTTACCGTATCCTCCTGCCTCCGCTGCCTCTGGGGAGACGCTACAAGTAGCTTCTGCCCGAGTGGCTTCATAGAGAATGAATAATGGTGCCAGTGAGCAACACATTACTACTCACTGCTGCCTGCTGCCTGTAGACAAGATGGTGCAAGTGACCAAGCGGCAAGGTGCCAGATGCCAGGACCCATGTGGGATCAATTGATCCCAAGGCAGGTCTTAACCTTTCCCTATTCTTTTATCATTGCAGTGCAAGTTGCTGTCCCATGACAAGAATGCAGCCAGAGCAGTTGGAAATCCTAAACCACACACATGGTTCAGGTCAAGGAAGCATGAGAACTGGAGCATGAGCACAAGGTGGCAGCTTTGGCACTGTAAAAATATCAGTCAACCATACCTTCCATATCTTTGTGCATTATTGCCTATTAGGGCTTACCCTGCTTTTATGCAGGAAATGCATGCCAGTCAAGTACCACTCCTATTCATTCCATGTGCTTAGTTCATCAGTTTTAATGGGAAAGAAAAACTATATGGAACCATTCACACCTATGCATGTGTGGTACCATGTGTGCCATAATCCCCATGAAACAGTGTAAATTTGACATTTTGATTGATAAACAATACATAATAAATACACTTTTTCATACATTATTTATTATAAGGGTACAAAAGGATAATTGATACATATACTATATCACTTATCCTTTAGTGCATTTATTATGCATATGACTATTATGTATTGTTTATCAATCAGAGTTGAAGCATGTATTTTCTACCATCAGTGGATTCTAATCTAATCCTTTATTGTCTTTTATAGTCCCAAGAGTTGGCGTTTATTTAAAAAAATCCCCTGAGGAAGCCCTTTGAGGGCGAAACGAGTTTTAAACACACAGCAACATCTCTTCTTCCTAAACTTATCAATGAGTGGGGCTTTCTAAATAAGAAACAACCACTAAGTATTTGTTTTTATGTATGGGAATCATGTAACTACGTTATTTTTCACCCTTTTAATCGATATCTTGAATTTAATAAAGTGTATTTTTTATCTTAAATTAGTTATGGTATTACATTGGTGCCTAAAAAGAGCCTTCCTTCCTCTTTTCTTCCTTTCTTCTGATAGATGATTAGAATCGGCACAGGAAAATATAGGCCTACTGGATTCCTGGCAAGATCAAAAGGTATTTTTTGCACTTGTTGAACAGAAAACTGTGTAACAACATATAAGCAAATATGAGAACTGTGTTGTTTGAGATTACATACATTTTAACTATTTACTTGCTTGCAGCAATATATTA